>NW_008238988.1:7559377-7566930 GCF_000691975.1 Corvus brachyrhynchos
GCGTGGGGAGGTGTCCCTGCCTATGGCAGGGGGGGGATGGTATGGTCTAAGTCTCTTCCAACACAAACCACTCTGTGATTTTGTGATTCTAATTGAGTGCAAAGACAAACATTAACAGCAGAAAGGCCATTCCAGGGATGGTTATTCCCACGGAGCATGTCTGTACAGCTCCTGCATGTCCTGCTCTCCTTACTCTCACTCCCTGCAAAGGTTCACCTCCGAACACCTGCCCAGGACAATTTTCCATGCAGCTGGGTTATTCCAGTGTGGATATTTTTGTGCCTTAGTGTTCACAGAGCTACCCAGGATTCCTCACCTGGTTTTCCACTACCAGCTGCTTGTTCTGGAAAGAAGGAATTGGTGAGGCAGAGCCAAGGCTGCCTCTGCCCTCGGCAGCCGTGTAGACATTTCTCATCCCCACGAGTGATAACAAGTGGAGAAGAAGCGCCGACCGTGGGGAAACACGGTGAATATTTTATGAGCTGTTAAACATTTATTAATCATTCATATGCAGATGATTAAAAAATTAATACAAAATCTGAGAATGATTTAGGAAGGAGTGAGCTCATGCTGACAGATGTGAGGAGCTGCTGGAAGGGGAGGGCGAGGGGAGGAGACGGCACTGGAGTCCTCTGGAAGCAATCCTGTCTGCTTTGCAAATATCAAACAAGACAAATTCAGCAGGGCCCCAGGTCCTCCAGCCTGCAGCAGTGAGCTGGGGGGCAAACAGGGACAGGCAGAGACAGCAGAGGCAGGTAAGGACAGGCAGGAGCAGACAGGGGTGAGTAGGGACAGACGGGGTCAGGCAGGAGCCAGCCTCTGGCAAGGACACAGCATTGGCCCTGCTTCTAATTAAACCCACAGAAGTTTGTGTGAAGTAACCAGAAGAGCTTGAACTTTTCCCTTGCCTTCCCTTCCTTCCCTTCCCCTTTTCCCTCTCCTCTCCTCTCCTCTCCTCTCCTCTCCTCTCCTCTCCATCCTTTCCCATCCCTCCTGTGTGGATAACAAGCAGCACAATCCTGTCTCTGCTTCTGTGCTGCACTTCCAGTGTTCCCATTTTTAGTATGAATAAGGAGAAGATTTGTGTTTTTCTTCCCCATCTGACATAGCCTCTACCCCAGGAAGACTTTGGCACGAGGTGATCTCAGGAGATAAACCCGTCAGAGCGCAGAGCCTGCGGGCTGTGCTCGTTCCAACATTACTCCTGATAATCTCATTCTTTGTATAACAAAAGGAAAAAGCTACATCTGATAGTTGTTGCTTCCATGGCGCAGGCGTTTCGGGGGCTTCACTGTCACCTGCTCGTCACAAACACCACGGGAATTTAAATTGGTTGTGAACAGAAAAGGGAGAAGGTTCCCTCGTTGTGCCACTATTGGCTGCCAGAGCTGGGGCAGCACAGCGAGGGCACCTGGGGGATTGACCTTCCCGGGATGAACGCGGCTCCATAGCCCTGCCCGGGCAGGGGCACGGCCAGCAGTGACCTCGGGGTGACAGAAACTGGGGCTTCGAAATAAACACCAGGAGCTGTCTCCTGCTCTCCGAGGAGCAGCCTTGGTACCGTGCTCTGCTCCAGAAAGAGCACAAGACAAAGAGAGGAACAGCACCGATCTACAGCCAGGATAGAGAGAATCAGAGGATCCCAGACTGGCTGGGGTGGGAAGGGACATGAGAGCTCATCCAGTGCCACCCCTGCCGTGGGCAGGGACAACTGCTCCCAGCCCCAATGTCCAGCCTGGCCTTGGGCACTGCCAGGGATCCAGGGGCAGCCCCAGCTGCTCTGGCAATTCCAGCCCAGCCCCTCCCCACCCTCCCAGCCAGCAATTCCCAATTCCCAATCTCCCATCCAGCCCTGCCCTCTGGCACTGGGAAGCCATTCCCTGGCTCCTGTCCCTCCATCCCTTGTCCCCAGTCCCTCTCCAGCTCTCCTGGAGCCCCTTTAGGCCCTGCAAGGGGCTCTGAAGTCCCCTGGGACTGATTATTTTCAAGAGGATGGTTTTTCTTCCCTGTGGCTGGCTGAAATGCCAACAGAAATCCTGAGCAGGAGCCTCTGTGACCTTGGGAATAGTTATTAAAATGAAAAAATAGTGAATTTGTAGGAATTAATTTGACTCCTGGAAGGTTTCACAGGAACAGAAAGCTTTTGCCTAAAAAGGAGATAACTTAAAAGAGATCAGGTAGGTTTTAAGATTCTGATTGAATTACTTAGCTCTATTCACACACAAAAAGAGAGAAAAAGGCAGGGGGCAGGGAACTGAATGAGACTGAAATATTTCCTGTATATTTGACTAAATAATTGTTTATTCTCACCTCACAGAATTGAACGGAGAGAGATCCCGTGGAATCCACTGGTGAGTTGCCCCCAGTGACATGTGAAATGGAGCCAGGCTGAAACCCTTGAGGTTCTGGTTACAGTAGTGAGAAAAATAAGATTTGTCCATTTCTGTGGGCAGTAATGACAATTTATTCTCTTCTAATCACAGTCTTCTATCAAAATTTCTCCAGCGTGATATGAGCATCTATTATAGCAGCTCCACATCGTGCTCTGAGAAACTCAACAATAAATGGGTTTAATTGTATTTAAAATGATGGTAATAATTCAGGTATGTACAATACACACACCATGTTACTGATTGCACAGAAGGTATGTCTAATGTCATATTTGCTAATTAATTTCCCTCAGAATGGCAGCACCAGCAGCCTGTGTGTGGTGGGGGATTCAGGGTGGGGGCAAGGAGACGTTGTCTCTGCAGTGAAATGACACTGCCCTTTCTCCTGTCTTCGTGCTCCTTCTGCCATGACAAATAGATTTAATTTCAGAGCTTTCTAGGAAATTGCATCAATATTTAACCTAATTCTGGGAAGTTGCTTTGAAAATGTAAATTCTGTTCCTTACCCCCAGCAGCGACACAATCCCACCATGCTCACTCAGGACAGGAGCAGTGGTGCCCAGTGCCTGCCTGGCCCAGCACGTGTGAGTCCATGGACACCTCCCGGGGGCCCTGGGACACCTCTGCAAGTGACAGAAGGACAGGAGGCAGCCTCAGGTTGCACCAGGGAGGATCGGGTTGGATATTAGGGAACAATTCTTCCCAGAAAGGGTTGTCCAGCCCTGGCACAGCTGCCCAGGGAGCTTTGGAGTCCCCATCCCTGGAGGGATTTCAAAGCCCTGTGGATGTGGTACCTGGGGACATCGGGCAGTGTGGCCCTGGCAGTGCTGGGGGAGGGGTTGGACTCGATGGTCTGAGAGGACTTTTCCAACCTAAATGATTCTGTTCTATGATTCTGAACTGAATAAGTGGCGATGCAAACCTCAGGGAACATTTGCATTATTAAAATCACAGCAAATTGGAATTGCTGAAAAGGATGTTCCTGAACCTTCTATTGGTTTTAGGTCTTTGAAACCAGTGGGGAGCCCACATTTCAAACATGAACCATATGGTTTCTGAGATTACAAAAGATGAAATTTTGTTTTGCAGTGCAGCACACTGCCCCTGTCATCCTCAGCCCAGAACAGGACTTTAATGAAGGAAAATCACCATCAGATGACAGGGATTTCTGTCCTGGAGTTGGCTCCTTCAGCTCATGAGCACCACCACTAACAAGGCCCCCGGGCTGTCATCACATGTGCCCTGGGTGGTGGCACCACCTCACCCTGAACACGCCTGGTTCTCCTTCCAGCCGTGCCAGACCCACGGAGCCAGCCAGGCTCCGGCCTCAGCGGGGTGAGCTCAGCCTGACTCCCTGCTCCATGTCCCCAGCACTGCCTGTCCCAGGGGAGCAGCACCTCGTCCTGTCTGCACCTGGACCAGGGCAGGAAGAAAAGGAATGGGTTTGAATTGGTTCAGTCCAAGGGAGGTGAGTGAATGTGCAGAAAACAGCATCTCCTTCAGTGCAGTCACCAGCTTCACCGAGGCACAGGGACCACGGCAGATTTTGGGACAAGCTGAAACAAGGCCACACTTGTCAGTGTGACTGGTCCTTCCAGATATATGGCAGAAAATAAGATTTTAATCTTGCCAGTTGCTGTGGCTTTAAAGAGTGAGATGAATTGCTTCACAAGAGGGGCTTCTGCCTTTGGACTCCTCAGGCTCAACGGGTTTTTTTTGGACATTGCATTCAAATATCAGCAGGATCTGATGGGGTCTGAGCACAGAACCATAGAAGAGTTTGTGTTGGAAGGGACATTTTAAAGGCCATTTAGTCATTTGGTGGTGTCTTTTAAGCATCCTAGGTAGGAATGACAGAACTGTGAGGTTTGGGTATAAAAATGCACAACAGGAGGGCAAGGAAAAGCCAGAGGACCGTGATGCCCCTGACTGCCATGGGCCTGGGCTGAAGCACACTGCAACAAGCAGTGTTAGCAGGATCATGCTTTTATCTATCAGGAGGCAATACTCAAGGATGCCTGGGATAAAACAAGCTTGAAGCAGCAAGGTAATGCCATTGGACTTGTGGATCACGTACCAGGACTGCAGACAAGATCCATCCATAGTGGTCCCACCAGTGTGGGACAGCTGCTGCCCCATCCCACTGTCCCAGCCTGATGGCACAGAGCTGTGCTGGCACAGGGGGCATGGGAGGGCAGCCCCAGGACCAGACTGGTCAGTGCAAAGGAGACCTGGCTGTGGCAGAGTGTGAAATGGAGGGGTAGTGCCAGGGGGTTTCTGTCCCTGCCTGTGGATGCCCTTTCTCACGGATGTAGCTCTAACGCATTTGAAGCCCTGTTGGAAAGCTGGAATGAAACCTCAAACTGCCTCTGTTGTTACTGTCAAAAGCCTTAAACCCAGACAAAAGTGCCTCACTATCCCGGACCTGAGATCCCTCCTTCTGGGGGGACTTTTATATCTGGTTTTTTTATCTCCCAAGATTTGGCCTGTCCATGGCACTGCAGTGTCCATCCTGAAGCTGCATCCTGGGCTGGCAGCTTTGTCCTGAGGAGGGATGTGCTCCTGAGAGCACTGAAGATGAAATTTCACTCCCTGGAGCCCTTGTCTTACCTGAACAACAGCAAATCTCTGTAGAACCTTCCCTTGGGGGTGAGCAGGAGGATAAACCCTGACTCCTGGGGCAGCCAAATTTAAATGTGTTACTCCTTCAAAGCATGGCTGAAAGGCCTCTCTTGCTTTGCCCCTCGCTGCTGGGATGGGAATTTGAGAGATCAGGCATCCATGTGGAAGCACAAGTTTCTCCCTACAGCCACTGGGGCTGGGATCTGATGGAAATCAGCAGCACACGCGTTTATTGTGCTGTTGGTGAAATGTGCAGAGGGGCACAGCAGGGCAGGGAATGCAATTTCAGTTTAGGCTTTTGAACTGGAGCTTAATTATATCCCAGAATTTACTCTGCCCTTCACACGGGGCTGTAGCTAGACCAAGATTAATTATGCTGTGGAGATCTCTCCCCCTCTGGCCTAACTTTCTCTAACTGGTTGCCTGTGTATTTTGACTGGGCAATAAACCATTTTCTGAGGACAGGAAAACTCCAATTTCTCTTTGCTATTAGCAGTACGGGTTTTTCTGCATTGGGAAGGTTCATCAATTATACCAACATAATTACCATATAACCATACTACAGTAATTATTTCACTATAGCTCTTCCTGTAGTGACTGCTATTGAATAAAGCAGCTTTTTCAATATACCTTAAATCTATTCCCCAGCAACATCAACTAAATCAAAACACGTCCTGTTACTGAAGAACAACCACTTTGTGCTGGGGATTTTGCTGGAGGAGGCAAAGCTGCTGAGCTGCAGCGGTCACGCAGGTTCTGGCAGTAAAATAGGGCCGGGTAAAACCCTCAGAGCAGCGCTGGCAGCTCCTCACAGCCCCCTGGGCTCTCCGAGGAGTGGGAGACCTCGGCCTCTGCTGCCCCAGAGCTGAGACCTGGCCTGGGGACAGCGGGATCGTAGCTCTGCCAGAGCTCAGGGAGGGTTTGGACAATCCCTCAGGCACAGGCTGGGATTGTGGGGGTGTCCCCTGAATGGGCAGGAGCTGGACTCCATGGTCCTTGTGGCTCCTTCCAACTCGGGATATTCTGTGATTCTGTTACTCTATGATTTCCTTGCAGAGGAGACATGGTTTGGGTCCTGTTGTTGTTATCAGAGCACCTTCTCTCCCAGTCGCTCAGAAGGGAGAAGAGAGCACCCAGGGACATGAGCTGGCCATGCCTGTGTGGGGGGCTGGCCCTGCGACTGGAAGGGGATGAACCATCCACTGGTGTGGGATCACGAGCCGGCCACAAGCCCCTGTGGCAGGTGGTGGGTCCTGAGGAGGAGCTGTTTCATCGTTTTGATCCTTCTGGAGGCAACCAGAGCCACAGGCCATGGGGAGGAGCTGAGTATCCCTGGTGGTCTGGTCTGTGTGTGCCCATCACTGGCTGCTCACGCCCACCCCCGCAGTGTGGGGCTGCTGGGACCCTGAGGGGGAAAGCTCAGGAAAGCTCTGTAGGAGCAGGGAAAGCAGCCACAGGCAGGGTGGCTGCCTGCTGCAGGCCCAGCCTGGAGACAGAATCCTGCACAGGGCCTTCCACACCCCCAAAGGCGCGTGGCTCTCCCGTGCCAGGTGTGCCACCCGTCTGGGACTGCACAGCCATCGCTGCTGGGTCTGTGCCACTCTAAGTCCCCCATCAGGAGGTGGTTCAGAAGGAGTTTAAGTCTGTGGGGTTCGTCCTCAGCCCCACCCATCTCTGCCGGCATTTGCAGTTACCATTATTGCAGCGCCCACTTGCAGTAAAACAAATGGTTTAAACCTCGTATCATTTTGCAATTCATGATACATAAACCCAAGAGAAGCAAAATAAATTTGTCTGAAAAGAATAAATTAGCTGCTTATTTCAGGAAACATGTGCTCAGGTGTTTGACAAAAGCATTTTGTTCTGCAGTACTCCCCAGGCAGTGCTTTGTGTGCTGAGCAGCACAAGGAACTCAGCTGGGCATCGGTCTGAGCCAAGTCCCCGGGGCTGTGCAGCTCAGGGGATTTCATGGCCGTGGGAGTCAGCTGTGGGTGACAAGTGCAGCAGTCCCCATCCATTCCCGTGTGCAGCTCCTGTCCCAGCCCAGCGAGGAGCCGTGCCCTCCCTGGGGCTTCGCAGCAGCTCCCAGCACTGCTCTGTGCACCTCTGTCACACAGGACCTTTTCCTTCTGCCTCACACTAGGGAAAGGTGGGAAAATAAGTGTTAACCTGCCTGATGTGGAGAGTAGAAATCAAGATATAATTTTGGGAAGCAGGACACTTTGGCATTGCCATGGTCATTCCCCCAGTGCCCATGTTTATGTTCACCTGGCAGAGAAATGGATGTTAAACCATAGAATCCCAGAAACCTTTGGATGGGACAGGACCTTAAAGCCCATCTCATTCTTCCCCTTGCCACACCTCCCACTGTCCCAGGCTGCTCCCAGCCCCAATATCCAGCCTGGCCTTGGGCACTGCCAGGGATCCAGGGGCAGCCCCAGCTGCTCTGGGAATTCCAGCCCTGCCCTCCCCACCCTCCCAGCCAGCAATTCCCAATCTCCCATCCATCGCTGCCCTCTGGCACTGGGAAGCCATTCCCTG
>NW_008238988.1:7567047-7573888 GCF_000691975.1 Corvus brachyrhynchos
GGTGATCATGCCCAGCTCTCCCAGCCTGCCTCCAGAGCAGAGGGGCTCTGGTCCTTGGAGCCTCTCCATGGATTCCTCTGGGCTCTCTCCAGCAGCTCCACGCCCATCTTGTGCTGGGGGTCCCAGGGCTGGACGCAGTGCTCCAGGGGAGTTCCCATGGATATGCCCCAAGATTTCCAAGTGTTTCTTTCAAGGGGTTGCCCTGGCCTTGCAGGGCAGGTCCCCCTCCCTGCACGCTGCCCCACGCTCTGCCCGTGGGATGCCGCTGTGTGGGAGCTGCACCATGAGAGCTGTCTCCTCTCACAGAGTATCCTGAAGAGGGATCCCACTGCTCAGGTTCCCTAAAACATCCCTGGTTTGTTGTGGTAACACATCCCTGAGATGGTGAGCCCAGTCCCAGGCACAGGGAGGAGCTGCCTGCACTCTTTAGGGTGATCAGACCAGCAAACTGGTTCTCCCAGCACTTGGTAAAGGTCATGGAAAATCCATCCGGAGGCTGCTGTGGGATGGCAAGGAACAAAGGTGCGAGCCCCCTGTCCCAGGTGGAATGTGGGTTCCCACCTGGCGACACATCTTGTGCGCTTGGGTTTTGCTTTGTGCCCCCACACACCCCAAGCGTGGCACCGCTGAGGGTCCGTGGTACCCACAGTGCCCAGGGCTGCCCACGCTCGTGCTCCCTTCACGGCAGGTTGGGAACCAAACCCAAGGGTCACGGAGCTGAACCAGCAGCTGCACCTGCTGAGGAATGTTTGCACAGCAGCGTTTGACACACCCAGGGCCTGCAGCCAGGGGCTGCTGAGGGGGCACGTCTCTGACAACCAGATAAGCCTTATCTGTGCTTTCATAGCTGATGCAAAAAAGCCAAGATGAATGACACGAAAAATGATAACTGGGGAACAACTCTTTAATGTTTCTCCATCCTAAGGACTGGGGGTCACTGAACAAATAATCTAACAGCGGATTTAAAATAAAAACAGAGTTTAATTAGTAGAACTGCTCTTCCACATAATCCATAATTAAACACAGAGCTGAGAGCCACGGGAGGGTTTGGAAAATAAAAATATAGATATACTCCAAATAATTACACGCATTCAGGACAAAAAGATCCACAAACTAATTGGGTTGTGCACAGAAGGTGAAATTGTGTCTCCACTGAAGCCTGTGCTAACATTCAATTTATGTTAATTAGACTCAAATTTAACACCTCCGAGGCAGTGCTGAGCACACAGGTGTAAGTTAATGAAACAGGACACATTGACTTGTACTTTCTGATGCCTATTAGTATTTATATGTTTGGTATTAATTAATGAAACTGTATTTCTGTGTATATACAATTTCATGAGAGCTTCCTCATGAGTCCGGAAAATCCTTCTTTAAGCATCCCTTGCATTCAGCCCTTTTTAATCCTATTCCACTCAGGGAACTGTCCTTTACTCAGACACAACCTATTGCCTTTCTAAATCCAACTGTAATGCAGAAAAGGGACACACTCAAGTTTTCCTGTCCCCATGAATGGAGACAAATGCTCAGCCAAACAGGAGGCAGATAATTTCCCTTCTTCTCTTTTCCCCCTGGATTCTCCCAGTGCCATATTCTCTTTCTTTGTTGCACTTCTCATGCAACACTGATTGTAACCAACACTTTTGGACCCAGCACAAATAAAAAAGATTAGGAGAGAAGAGCCCTCCTGGAAGAAGCACTGCACCCCTGCGGGCGTTTATCCCCTCTGAAGCCAGCGATGGTTCATCTCCAAGAGCACAGCAGAAAATAATGAGCTCATTTGTTGTTTGTTTGTTTTTCCCTCTGGGCAGAGCAGCCAGCAACCAGGAAACAAGCCTTTATTCTTCATGGATGATCAAATGGCTGATTTAGCCCTGAAAGACTTGCTCTTGCAAAATGCTTCGCCTTTCCTGGGCCAGCGAGGGCTCTGTCCCCTCGGCCAGCAGTCCCTGTGCACCAGGCGATGCCCTGCAGGTGACTGGGCAGTGCCAGCTGCCCCGAGGAGCAGTGCCCAGCGTGGCTGTGTCCATGGCGAGTTCTGAGCAGAGCACAGGGAAGGTGCCCAGAGTCGCTCCCTGTGGTGAGGCCTCGGGGAGGGCAGCACAGCCTGGGTGGGGTGTCCATGGGACACGTCCTCCCTGCACACCCCTCACCCTCCCAGCAGCAGAGATGGCCAGGCATGGACAGAGCCATGGAACCATGGAATTGTCACGGTTGATAAGGGCACTGAGTCCAACCATCAACACCCCATGATGCCGTGGTCACCAGTGAGCCACGTCCTCGAGTGCCACATCCAGCCATTTCTTGGCCGCATTCCCTGGCTCCTGTCCCTCCATCCCTTGTCCCCAGTCCCTCTCCAGCTCTCCTGAAGCCCCTTTAGGCCCTGCAAGGGGCTCTGAGCTCTCCCTGGAGCATTCCCTTCTCCAGGTGAACATTCCCAGCTCTCCCAGCCTGGCTCCAGAGCAGAGGGGCTCTGGTCCTTGGAGCCTCTCCATGGATTCCTCTGGGCTCTCTCCAGCAGCTCCACGCCCATCTTGTGCTGGGGGTCCCAGGGCTGGACGCAGTGCTCCAGGGGAGTTCCCATGGATATGCCCCAAGATTTCCAAGTGTTTCTTTCAAGGGGTTGCCCTGGCCTTGCAGGGCAGGTCCCCCTCCCTGCACGCTGCCCCACGCTCTGCCCGTGGGATGCCGCTGTGTGGGAGCTGCACCATGAGAGCTGTCTCCTCTCACAGAGTATCCTGAAGAGGGATCCCACTGCTCAGGTTCCCTAAAACATCCCTGGTTTGTTGTGGTAACACATCCCTGAGATGGTGAGCCCAGTCCCAGGCACAGGGAGGAGCTGCCTGCACTCTTTAGGGTGATCAGACCAGCAAACTGGTTCTCCCAGCACTTGGTAAAGGTCATGGAAAATCCATCCGGAGGCTGCTGTGGGATGGCAAGGAACAAAGGTGCGAGCCCCCTGTCCCAGGTGGAATGTGGGTTCCCACCTGGCGACACATCTTGTGCGCTTGGGTTTTGCTTTGTGCCCCCACACACCCCAAGCGTGGCACCGCTGAGGGTCCGTGGTACCCACAGTGCCCAGGGCTGCCCACGCTCGTGCTCCCTTCACGGCAGGGGGGGAACCAAACCCAAGGGTCACGGAGCTGAACCAGCAGCTGCACCTGCTGAGGAATGTTTGCACAGCAGCGTTTGACACACCCAGGGCCTGCAGCCAGGGGCTGCTGAGGGTGCACGTCTCTGACAACCAGATAAGCCTTATCTGTGCTTTCATAGCTGATGCAAAAAAGCCAAGATGAATGACACGAAAAATGATAACTGGGGAACAACTCTTTAATGTTTCTCCATCCTAAGGACTGGGGGTCACTGAACAAATAATCTAACAGCGGATTTAAAATAAAAACAGAGTTTAATTAGTAGAACTGCTCTTCCACATAATCCATAATTAAACACAGAGCTGAGAGCCACGGGAGGGTTTGGAAAATAAAAATATAGATATACTCCAAATAATTACACGCATTCAGGACAAAAAGATCCACAAACTAATTGGGTTGTGCACAGAAGGTGAAATTGTGTCTCCACTGAAGCCTGTGCTAACATTCAATTTATGTTAATTAGACTCAAATTTAACACCTCCGAGGCAGTGCTGAGCACACAGGTGTAAGTTAATGAAACAGGACACATTGACTTTTACTTTCTGATGCCTATTAGTATTTATATGTTTGGTATTAATTAATGAAACTGTATTTCTGTGTATATACAATTTCATGAGAGCTTCCTCATGAGTCCGGAAAATCCTTCTTTAAGCATCCCTTGCATTCAGCCCTTTTTAATCCTATTCCACTCAGGGAACTGTCCTTTACTCAGACACAACCTATTGCCTTTCTAAATCCAACTGTAATGCAGAAAAGGGACACACTCAAGTTTTCCTGTCCCCATGAATGGAGACAAATGCTCAGCCAAACAGGAGGCAGATAATTTCCCTTCTTCTCTTTTCCCCCTGGATTCTCCCAGTGCCATATTCTCTTTCTTTGTTGCACTTCTCATGCAACACTGATTGTAACCAACACTTTTGGACCCAGCACAAATAAAAAAGATTAGGAGAGAAGAGCCCTCCTGGAAGAAGCACTGCATCCCTGCGGGCGTTTTATCCCCTCTGAAGCCAGCGATGGTTCATCTCCAAGAGCACAGCAGAAAATAATGAGCTCATTTGTTGTTTGTTTGTTTTTCCCTCTTGGCAGAGCAGCCAGCAACCAGGAAACAAGCCTTTATTCTTCATGGATGATCAAATGGCTGATTTAGCCCTGAAAGACTTGCTCTTGCAAAATGCTTCGCCTTTCCTGGGCCAGCGAGGGCTCTGTCCCCTCGGCCAGCAGTCCCTGTGCACCAGGCGATGCCCTGCAGGTGACTGGGCAGTGCCAGCTGCCCCGAGGAGCAGTGCCCAGCGTGGCTGTGTCCATGGCGAGTTCTGAGCAGAGCACAGGGAAGGTGCCCAGAGTCGCTCCCTGTGGTGAGGCCTTGGGGAGGGCAGCACAGCCTGGGTGGGGTGTCCATGGGACACGTCCTCCCTGCACACCCCTCACCCTCCCAGCAGCAGAGATGGCCAGGCATGGACAGAGCCATGGAACCATGGAATTGTCACGGTTGATAAGGGCACTGAGTCCAACCATCAACACCCCATGATGCCGTGGTCACCAGTGAGCCACGTCCTCGAGTGCCACATCCAGCCATTTCTTGGCCACTTCCTGGGATGGTGACTCTGCTACTGTCCTGGGCAGCCCCTGCCAATGCCTGACAACCTTTTCTGTGAAAAGAATTTCCAAATATGCCACCTAAACCTCCCCTGCTGCAACCTGAGGCCGTTTCCTCTCGTCCTGTTCTTTGTTACCTGGAGAAGAGACCAACACACGCCTGGCCCCACCCACCTGTCAGGGAGCTGTGGGATGTGCAGGAGGTAGGAATGGCCATTCCACTTCAGAGATGTCCATAAACAACAGCTGTGAGCTCAAGTGGTCAAAAGCCATTCGAATATATGTAACAACTAAAGGGGTTCCTGGGTATTTCTAGAATCAACAGACAGGTTTGGTGGTTTGGTTTTTTCTGTTTGTTTGTTTGGGTTTCTTTTTTTGGTTGTTTTTATTTTTGTAGTTTTTAAGGAAAAGGTTTCCATCTGGTCTTTAAGCCTGACCCATATTTTCCCCCTTCCATTGCAGCAAAGCTGGGCTGGGACTTGGATGTTGTCTCAGGTGTGCTGAGCACCACCTGGGGCCCTGCAACAACCCAGATGTCTCACCAGCATCAGCCAGAAAGGGCTCAGGGAGGCCGGTGGGCGACATGGGAACCTCCCCAACAGCCTTGGCTCCAGTGGGATGTGGAGGAGACGTAACGATGCCAGCTGATGGGAAATGGCAGGATGGAGAGGCACAGCTCCGGAGCAGGAAGATCCCCTGCTTGAGGGAAACTGCCACCGGTCCAGGGGAGAGGCAGGTGAATGAAAACATCGTGGTGATGAGGATAGAGTTAATTGCGTCAATGAACATTATACTGGCTCGTTAAATCCATCCTGTCCAAACCCTTCTCCTGCACTTTTCTGGGTCTGACTTCAGGAGTAACCATTCCCTCTGCTTGTGGAAGGAGCTCGTTAGGGCCCATAGGATGCCCGCATGCCAGCTCCTCCCTCCCTGCTTTCAGGAAGGTTTTTGGATACATGTGCATTCATCTTGTAGTTTATGTTGTATCTTAAAAAGGACAAATTACAGAGCTGGGTACACCTGAGAGTAACATTTGCTCGAGCTCACTAAATGCAGCTTTTTTTGACAAATGTGCCTTTGTATCCAGACCGTGGAGTCTCTAAAGTGCCAAAAACTACACTCAGTTCCTGGATAATTGCCTGATCTCACAGGAGATGGGAGAGGTTGAAAAAGTAATTGAAGGATCCTGATGAATTCCAGCCTGAGACAATTTTCCAGAGAGCCAGGACGTTTCTCTACCTTGAGTTCACTCTCCAGATACGTTTCATTCCCCCATGGAAAAACACCCCGAATCTGCCCCAGATTCCCAAGAGGAGCTGGAAGGAGCCTCCCCAGGCTTGAACTGCTGGTCTGGAGCTTTTCCCAGGAAAAGGACCCACCACAGGGACACCTGGGGAAAGGGCTGCACTGGGAACAGGGCAGGGGCAGCAGAGCTTGGGAGCACTAAAATCGGGTGGCATCGGCAGGTGCTGGTGGAGAAATGCCTGGAGAGGTCCAGCCCAGCCTGCAGGGATGGGATGGGTGGAGGGATGGATGGATGGATGGGTGGATGGATGGATGGGTGGATGGATGGATGGGTGGGTGGGTGGAGGGATGGAGGGATGGATGGATGGAGGGATGGATGGATGGAGGGATGGATGGATGCCGTAAGCAGGAGAGGGTGTTTGGTCCTGAGCACCACACTGAACCAATCTCTTCTGATTTGTTCCCACGAATTTATGAGCCCAGAAGGAGCATTAGTAGCCCAACCCAGAGCCTAGTAAAACAGATAGCTGAGACAGAAATCTCCCCTGGCTCCATTCCCTGACATTATCTTCTTTCCATCCCAGCCTCCTGTTGTTCACCCATCTCCCCACATCAGCTACAGAGGTGCTTGTCCCAGCCAACGAAAAAATACCATTATTTTTCCAGCCAAACTATCAGGAACAGGCACACAAGCCCCTCATGGCAGCTCCACAGCAGGGCTGCAGCACCAGCACATGCTGCTCCAGGGCTGTCCCTGCCTTTATCCCGCTCCAGCATCTCCGTGGGTATGGAAGGGGCCACCCGAGAGGATCCTGCCCCCGGCCCGCAGGCCAAGCAGGGAAAAAAAA
>NW_008238988.1:7573961-7580137 GCF_000691975.1 Corvus brachyrhynchos
CGCCCCAGCCACAGGAACAGCCCGGTCACAGAGACCCTCGGGGCACGATTTGACACCTGAGAGCCAGGGACAATCTCCTCGGGCTCTACCGAGTGTAGGGCTAAAAGCACCTGTCCTGCTGGTTCCCCCCACCCCCCGCCCCCGGCAGCCCAAACACAGGAGTGTTAACAGCAGTTTTCACTTCATTCCCTGGAGAAATAATCTGGAGTTTGGGAATTCTGTTTGTCCTAAAGATATTTGATCAGGAAATTGATAACCTTTAATGGACTGTGGCTTACAGCAAGGGAAGTTTTTTAAAGACGATCTTAAAGTGAAGGGGGATTTTACTCGTTTCCTATAGTGAGTTCTTTACAAAATCACAGAATCTTTAAGGTTGGAAAGACCTTTAAGATCATCAAGCCCAACCACCACCACTAATGTATGTCCTCAAGTGCCATATCCACATATTTTTTAAATATTCCTAGGGATGGTGCCTCCACCACTGCCCTGGACAGTCTGTGCCAGAGCTAGATAACCCTTTTCGTGAAAAGAAATTTCCTAAAATCCAATGAAAACCTCCTCTGGTGAACTTGAGGCCATTTCCTCTCATCCTGTCGCTTGCTGCTGGGAGAAGCTCCGTTCCGGGGCCGCAAGGGAAGCTCCGGCGTGGCTGGCCTGGGCTGAGCCGGGGTGGGGGCCCGGCTGTGCAGAGCCCTGCCCAGACGCTGAGGATGCACCAGCCCAGCACCCCGTGCTGCAGGGAGCTCATCCCAGCCGGGACGCAGCCCTGCCCAGAGCCCGGCCCAGCCACCACACCCGGGGAGCCTCAGAAAGCAAACAAACCTCCCAGCGCTCTGCAGGAGCGGCAGGGGTTTAACAACAACCACAGGTGAGAAAAGGGCATTTTGTCCTCAAGGCAGTGGAATGTAAAGGTGGAGGTTCTTTGTGCCCCTACACAGAGACATCCCCGAGCTCAAGGGGCACTCTCCTGCTCCAGCACCGACAGGATGTCAATGTTCACCCTGCGCCCTCAGCCACACAAATTAATTCTTTGCACTGAGAAAATAATTTAGAGAATTTTATTCAAGGCTCTGGAGAGTAACTTTTAATTTTTCATTCTGAGATATTGTAAACCCCTCTGCCTCAGATTGGATAAAAGTGATGAATTTTAAATACGTGTGACGCCATTCATCTTCCACTTGGTGAGGTGACCGCAGTGCTCATTTATAACCAACCACGGTGACACCTTCCATGGAATTCAGAATGAATAGAAAGGCTGAAAATAATCCATTCTGAAATAATTGTGTTCTGCTGACTAAGAAGCTCCAATTTTCAATTTATCTTCACATTTTGCTATTCTAAATCTGCCAGCAATTAGTTTTTCTCTGCATACAGGAGCATGAGCAGGCCACAGGCAGGGGAAGGATGTGCTGCATCCTCCTGATACGAGCATTCCAGAAACCTGAGGAGCCTGTGAACAGAGAGCTGTAATCTCATCTGCACAAAACATGGATCAGCAACCAATGTGGAAAGCAGCAAATGGAAATCAGATGTAACCATTTCAGTATTTTTTTACACAGAAGATGTTAATCCTTGTTCTGCTGAGACAGAGGTGTGGCCTTACATCCTCCCTTACACCTGAGACCTGCATTTCATTTTAGGTAATAAGTGGAACAAAAATCTTCCCAGAATGTGCTCGATATAGAATCAGGATATTAAAAAATGAGCAGGCTCTAAAAATATCCCTGTGTTCATCCCCCTGCTCCCAGGGAGGCAACACAGCCACAGCTCAGCAGGTGCCGTGGACAGGGGCTGCCCACCAGCTCCAAGGAGAAATGGGCTCCAGGATCGTTCCCAGCAGCATTTGAACAGAAATAGTGCAGCTCTCCTTCGTGCCAGGACAGCGCTAAGTCCCACACAGGTAACGCATCCCCTGCACAGGTAACACACCCTGCACAGGTAACACACCCTGCTCAGGTAACACATCCCCTGCTCAGGTAACACACCCTGCACAGGTAACACATCCCCTGCACAGGTAACACACCCTGCTCAGGTAACACATCCCCTGCTCAGGTAACACACCCTGCACAGGTAACACACCCTGCACAGGTAACACACCTTGCACAGGTAACACATCCCCTGCACAGGTAACACATCCTTCACAGGTAACACACCCTGCACAGGTAACAGACCCTGCTCAGGTAACACATCCCTGCACAGGTAACACATCCCCTGCACAGGTAACACACCCTGCACAGGGAACACATCCCCTGATCAGGTAACACCTCCTGCACAGGTAACACATCCCCTGATCAGGTAACACCTCCTGCACAGGTAACACATCCCCTGATCAGGTAACACCTCCTGCACAGGTAACACATCCCCTGATCAGGTAACACCTCCTGCACAGGTAACACATCCCCTGATCAGGTAACACCTCCTGCACAGGTAACACATCCCCTGATCAGGTAACACCTCCTGCACAGGTAACACATCCCCTGATCAGGTAACACATCCCCTGCTCAGGTAACACACCCTGCACAGGTAACCCCCCCTGCACAGGTAACGTGTCCCTGCCCATGGCAGGGCTGGAATGAGATGGGCCTTCAGGTCCCTTCCAACCCAAACCACCCTGGGGTTCTCTGGGGAAAAGTTTGGGCAAGGTGTTCTACCTCAAACATCCTTTCATTCCAAACTGAGGCAGAGCTGTCCATGCAGCAGAGGGCAGAGCCAGAACAGCTGCAGGTGTTATTTCCTTGCAGTCAAAGGGTTTGTGATCTTTTCCCATGGAATTTACATCCCCCAGCAAGGTAACGCAGCTTAACTGCTTGGAAATGTTCCAGGCCAGGTTGGATGCGGCGTGGAGCAACCTGGGATAGTGGAAGGTGTCCCTGCCCATGGCAGGGGGTGGAACAAGATGGTCTTTAAGATCCCTTCCATCCCAAACCATTCTGGGATTCTGTGTGGCAGAAGCCCCAGCAATACCAGGAGGGGCGGCAGGTTTCAGGCTTGGGGGGTGGGACATGGGGACCACACGTCTGGATCCAGAGGAACCAGAATTCCATCATTTCCATTAAATGTGGAAACCTTACAGTGCTTCATTACCAAAAAGAACCCAACCCAAACCCCAAAAGTGACAAGGATTTGCAAGACAGAGGAAGGAAAAGGAGAGACAAACCCATTTGTTTGTTCCTTTGCTGTGTGGAAGCTGCAGAAGAATCAAAGATCTGGTTGTTTTGATTGACCATCAGCCTAGGAGTTAATTTTCTCGGTGCAGATACAGGAGTGATGGAAAATTCTTTCCATAAACCCAAGGGATCTTTTACATTTTGCCCATGTTGCAGCTCAGCCATGGGCACGGAGGGCTCAGCAATGCTGCGAGGATTTAAAAAGATTAGTGTGGGCATGTGTCCTGGTTTGTAATCATGGTGTGCCTCAATTAATGCACAATTTTCCAAGAAAATCCCCTCAGTCAAAGGACTGAAGCCTCCTGAGCGTCTGGCTGAGCTGCAGGCAGGTGCTGCTGCTGCTGTCATCAGTGTGTGAGGATTCTCTTCTGGAATACACTTAGCAGGTTTTGCTGCTTTAGCCTCTCAGAGGTAAACCCATGGCTGGAGCTCCTTTAAAATTAATTGGCTTTTTTTCCTTAGAAGATCAGAGTGCATTGCAGAGAAGGAGCATTGCAGAGAAATGTGTTCACAACGTGACTGCAGAAACAACCAGCCTGGCTGGAGCCAGGGGTGCCCGTGGCAGTCACAGCCCGGGGCCACAGGGGCACACACAGGGACCAGAAATGCTCCTCGCACCTGCAAAAGCATCGTCCAGCAGGGGCAGGGGAGGCGACAGACCCAGACCTGTGTCAGGGTTAAACAGGATGATGGCAGAGCAGTCTCACAGCTCTGGTACTGCTTGTTGCAACCTTGAAATAAATAAAAACCCCACAATGTTTTAGAGCTTCAGAATTCAGGAGTCAGGAAATAACACGAACAGAGGAAAGCCAAGGCATGGCAGCACCAGAAGGGGAATTCTGAACTGCAGGGGGAAGGGTGGGATGTAGGAGGGTCTGTGTGTCCCGGGACAGCCGTGCCTTGTGCAGGCGGGGTTCAGCCAGAGGGGCTGTGTGCCCTGGGAGCGTCCCTCGTGCAGGAAGGGTGCAGCAGGCAGAGCTCCACCAGCCACGGCTGTGTCCAAAGGGAACGCAGGAGGCTGAGAAGCTCCATGTGCCACTTGCCAGTACCATGATGCAACAAGAAAACCCATCTTTTCTGCTCTTCTGCCAGTTGTGAAGATGTATGATTTTTTTTTTTTTTTTTACTATTCAAAGTATGATTTTAATCATGAAAGTTGTGATTTGTAATTCTAATATTTACACAGAAAGCTCTTTTTCTTATGTCTCTCTCTATAGAGCAATATTGGAATCAAAGTGAGGGTTTCATTTCATACAGCTTTGAAGTTGATCCTTTTGACATTTCACATTTCCATGTCACACTTTTAATTATGAGAAAGAAGTTTCACTCATCATCACTCAATTTTTTGCATATTTCCTTCACTGCTTATTCCTCACTTCCATGGGCAAACTCAGAGAAAAGATGGGAGCAGGAAGAGTTGTGAGTGCCAGGGCTTTGCTCAGCCTGGGAACAGCCGGAGGGTTTTATCCTGGCTCTGGTGAACGACACAGAAAAATCATGGAATCGTGGAATGGTTTGGGCTGGAAGCGACCCTAAAGCCCATCCCACTGACCCCCTGCCACTGTCCCAGGGTGCTCAGAATGTGTCCCCCTGTGGGGAGCACACAGGCTGCTCTGGGAAGCTGGAATGGTTTAATCCTGAGGGACAGCACCTCAGGAGCAGGGCTGGTTCTGGGGCTGCTCCTGCCCAGATCCCATCCTCAATCCCAGGAAAGCAGCACCACGTCCCCTCCCTGGCTCTGGCCACTCTCCATGGTGCTCTGGGGTTGGAGGTGCTTCCCTAAAATTCCTGGCACCAGAGAGAGAAGTGGCTCCTTTTCAGAACAAAATCCCACATCCTCCCTACCACTCCACAGGCACAGTGTGACTGTGGGTTGGTTCTTTCTGGGGGGCCAGAGGGAGACGGAGGAGAAGAGTCACTGGTTTTGAAGCTAAGAACAGCTGTGCACAGCAAATTGAGTTTTCAAGAGCCAATACAAAAGTGACTTTTGTGCCTGAATAAATTACTCGGAATTTAAAGTCTTCTCTCCTCCATGGGAAGCAAAGTGGCTGCTCCCACAACTTGCTTCTCTCCTTCCTTCTCTTCACAGCCATTCCATAACACAGAAATGTTCAGAACCCAACCTTTACTTACTCAGAGCAAACCTCAAAGCCAAGAGAGCCCTGGGATCTGCACAGTCCATCTGAAGATCACCGGGGTGGTTTTCCCAATCCAGACTCCCGGAACTTTGCCAGATCCGGGAAAGGAAGATTCCTCACCCGGCGGTTCTGCACCTGCCCTGCTCTGCGAGGAGCCCTGTTCACACACAGAACGGAGTCTGCGGCCTCGCTGTTTAATTTATTTACAAGGTCATCTTCTCTCCTGGGCTGTGGCAATTATTCCGCACGCTGCAGCCAGCGCAGCAAGCTCCTGGTGATGCACAGTCAGCTGCGGCTCCTCGCAGACAGCGGAGCGGGGACACGTGTGGCTGCGGGAGCACGCAGAGACGGGCAGTGCCGGCGAGGAGCGACGGGCCGCCGGGGATGCGGGGATGATGTTCGCGGCCGCGACAGCCCTTCCTGCCCGGGCAGCCTTGCCGTGGCTGCGGACGGCGCTCGGGGCGGCCCGGGCTTGTGTAACCCCATGAATAAAACACTGCGGAGAGAGTCCGGATGGCAGAGTCACCGTGTCCCCGCCAGCGCTCCGGGCCTCCTCCCGCGGCGAGGTCAGCTCTGCCAGCACACCCAGCAGCCCCGGAGAGCTGTCCCAGCTCCCCATCGCCGGCTGCTGCTGGATGAAAGAGAACGGGGGGCCCTGCAGGGTGTCTCAGGCTCAGGAGGTTGACATCCACCCGTCCTTGGGACAGCTGTGGAACAGCCGTGGGACAGCTCTGGGACAGCCCTGGGAGAGCCCTGGGACAGCTCTGGGACAGCTCTGGGACAGCCCTGGGACAGCCCTGGGACAGCTCTGGGACAGCCCTGGGATAGCTCTGGGACAGCCATGGGACAGCTCTGGGACAGCTCTGGGACC
>NW_008238988.1:7580645-7583784 GCF_000691975.1 Corvus brachyrhynchos
TGGGACAGCCAGGGACACCCGGGGACAGCCCTGGGACACTCAGGGACAGCCCTGGGACACCCGGGGACACCCGGGGACAGCCCTGGGACAGCCCTGGGACACCGGGGGACAGCCCTGGGACACTCAGGGACAGCCCTGGGACACCGGGGGACAGCCCTGGGACAGCCCTGGGACGGCTCTGGGACAGCCATGGGACAGCCCTGGGACAGTAATGGGACTCCTGCCACTGCACAGGCAAGGAGCAGTAAGTGCTGCTCTGCTGAGGTTATAACTATTGGTTTCACTGCTCAGCCCTGCTGGATCTCCCCAGCCCTGCGGATTGTCCAGGCATTCCCTGCCCAGTGGGAAAAGCCATCCTGTGCCTCACAAAAGGAAGTTCTCCTACACTTGTGATGGAGATGGATCAAGCCTAAAAACTCGCCTTGGGAGCACAATATCGAGGGTGCAAGGGTTTGCGTGGCAGTCCTGTGACTGGCAGACACTTTTTACTTAAATCGTGTTTATAGTATCACATAAAAAAGAAAGAAATAACAAATTCCATGTCTCCCCAATCCAGAGGGAGTTCATGTGATAAAATACATAAAGGATCAGGCAGCTGTATCTCCTCTTGCTCCGAGTTCGTGTTTTCTAGCACAACACTGTGGGCAGTGTAATCCCTGCCTGTTGGAAATCGCTGCTCCCAAACCTCACTCCTGAGCTCTCTCGAAACTAAACTGCTGCCATTAATCCTTGCTTAAAAATCATACAATAATCATTCTGGATGCCTCCAAAAGGGCAGCAATGGAAGTTGTGACTCAGTTGGGTTCTTTAAAGATACAGAAAAACAAAAATATCCTCAGTGGAGCCTGTTGGCTCCGTGTTCACTGAGGACATGAACCCGGGAATGCACCTGCGGGAGCTGTCGGGGCTGTGATGCAGATACCAGCACACACTCGTGTGTCACAAGCACTGACTCATCCTGCTCAGGGCATGGATAAGAGCAGGAGTGGCACTGGATTGTCTGATTGGGAAAAAAAAGAGAAAAGTGTGTTTGTAAAAACAAGACCAAAAAAAAAAAGGAAAACTGAACTGTTCTGATTGCGCAGCCCCGTGTTTGTCTCCTCCTATCCTGCAGGAACCCGCCCTCTTCTCACCGTCCGTGGTGATGACAATGGACAAGGATTTATGGGAGGGGAAGCAGACAGGTTTGTCCATGGCATTTGGGAAAAGCTTCATATCCCGGCTTGGCTCTGGGAATGACTCGGCTTCCTGTCAGAAGGAAGGGCTGGGAGAGCCTGGAGCTCCCGAAATAAAAAGTGTCAAATAACCTTAGAGAAGGTTATTAGAGAACCTTGAGCAGAAGATCCTGTAGGCACCAGAGGAGCTGGTGGGTCTCCCTTTGGCCCCTTCCAGCAGCAAGCTGGCAGGGATCTTATCCCAGATAAACCCCCCTTATCTGCATTTCTTTAGCACCACGTTTAGTGCAAAAGAAGTTCCTCAGTGAGCCAGACTGGGGGAGCTGGGAGCCACCTTCCATCCTCTGTGAGTTTTCATCCTGTAGCTGCAGTTTGGTTTGGTTTAGCTCAGTTCCTTCCATTTAGGAAAAGCATCCCCAAGAGACAGCTCTGGCACCACACCCCCCACTGAACACCTGCTCCATGTGTGCAACTCCAGGAGGGATTGACAAGGAACCTTTATCTTCCTCCTCTCACTGGTGAGTCCCTGGGGACAGGCCTGAGCCCTGGCACCAGCTGAGGGATGGAGTGGGAGTTATCTCAGGATGGGTGGCACAGAGCACCGGGGGCCCACTGCAGTTTTCTCAGTGCAGTCCCCCAGCTCATCCCTCCAGCCGATTGGGGAAAGCAGCCACTGTCCTGGATGTGGAAGCTGGAGTGATTCCAGACCTAGGGGGATCAAAGCTTTTGCCGTGGCATTCACCCTCCCCCCAGCACCCCCCGTCCCTCCCAGCAGGAGGGCTCTGGGGGCTGCGCCACTGCTGGTGGCTCTGGGCATCCCAGTTCTCCTCTCCAGGCTCCCCAGTGTCTCCTCTCTCCTGGTTCCTGAGCACCTGGAGCATTTGGGAGCAATGTGGTGCCCAGCCCGGGCAGGGAATGGACTCAGGACCATCCCCACATGGCTTCCACTGCTCCCACCACAGAGGAAAAGCGAGAGCCACACCTCATTCCCTCCTTCCCTCTGCACGTCCCTCCAGCGCAGGTGGCCCTGCCGGGCTGTCATCGTGTCATCACCATCAAAAGTGAGCTGGATGTTTCTCAATAAGAGGCAAATGTTAATGTAATGGGAGAAGAGATTAAATTATGTACAACTGTTCTGACCCTTCCTGCTATACATCAGAAGCGTGGGATAACAGGTCACGGAATAACTGTGCATATAAAAGAGAAGAATTTCCATCATTATAAATTCATGAGGATTCATAGGAAAAATTACTTGTTTGTTTATGCAGAACTGCAATATTGACCTGATTATAGGAATGCCAGGAAACCTCAGAGGAAGCCATAGGGCAGAGGGATCCCAGGCGGAGGCACGCAGGAAGATTAATACCATCGCTCACCAGATGTGACAACAGCTACCCTTGGAACATGAAGATATCTCAAAGTTAATGAAGAGATAGGAGCGAGATAATAAAGATAAACATGCCTTTTTGGGTTAGGCTGCCCCACTGCAGCCTCGTGCTGCTGCTAACGGGTTCTTCAAAGCCACGCTGATGACAGCGCTGCAAAGGAGAGATACTTCATCTTAAATCTGAAGTGAGGGACCAGGGGGTGCAGGATGTGGCACCAACATACAGATGACAGTGTCCTTGCCAAGGAAGCAAACAACCTTATTAAGGGAGAAAGGGGAAGAGATGGCTGTATTAGCAAGGAAAAGTGAGTCCAGGGAATACAGTTACAGCCAGGGATTGGTGTCAGTGTCTGTGCTGCCAGGCTGGAGGAGCAACTGTGTCAGCTGGGGACATCAGGGCGGGAATGGCACCCTCCCTGGCGCATGGGCTGTTTGTGTCGAGTTCCTTGGTCCTGAAGGCCTCCAGTGGTTACCTCAAAGCGGAGAGCAGCACTGCAGTAAATCCGGGCCAAGCCTTGCAGCACAAAGCTGTCACTGCTGAGGAGCCGCCCAACGCCGCCTGCCCGCGCTCCTGCAG
>NW_008238988.1:7583900-7595035 GCF_000691975.1 Corvus brachyrhynchos
GCTGCCATGTCACCCTGCCGCCATGTCACCCTGCCGCCGTGCCATCTTACCACTGTGCCACCCTGTCACCCCGTGTCACCGCCGCCGTGCCATCTTACCACTGTGCCACCCTGTCACTGTGCCACCCTGCCGCCACCTCTGGCTCCTCTGCTGCCTGCCACCCATCACTCACACACCTGAGAAGTGACAGGTGTGGTACAGGATTTGGGAGCAGGCGGATGGACAGGTCCCACCTCTCCAGCACAGGGCACAAACACTGCAGCACGGGCGGGAGAGTGAGACGCCTGCAAGGCACGTTCTGAGGAGCTGAAGCTTTCTGAGACAACACCGTTAGTGTTGGGATGGTGTCTTACCTGAAATCCTGGACATGGCCCAGAGGAAGCAGCAGATGGGCAGGTTGCACGTGGGGGTGTGTGCACAGATACCCAGAGGGGACCCCTGTCTGTGTGTCTGTGTGTCTGTGTGTCTGTGTGTCTGTCTGTCTCTGTGTCTCTGTGCACTCCTACATTTCCCAAGTTGCAAATGTAGAACTGTACAGATGTATAGAACACAGCCTTTGGAACTGCCCTCCCAGACTGGGCCAAGGTACACACCCATACATATCAGAACAGGAAAGAAGTGATGTGTGAATGCAGCAGACATGCGCTGGTTCAGGAAAAATCAGCACTTACAGCCTGTTAAAAGGGCACTTAAGCTTTCAGACTGTGCTGCCAGTCAGAATGCAGCACCTGCTCACTGCAGGTTCCAGATGTGAGCAGTGGCGAGTTCCCTCTCCCCAGACAGATGTCCCAGAAGCCCTCGGGGATGCAGGGGATCCCAGTCACCGAGGAGCGGCTGGCCAAGCCCTGGATACATGGCTTTATCTCCCTTCTCCTGCTGCATCCCCCTGTGCTGCCTCTGGACACCATTCCTCAGAGGGGACATGGAGAGGTTCATTTTTTTTTTTTTTTTTTTTTAATTTTTTTATATTTTTATCACACCTTCTCTTAATTACCCCTTCCAGTGCTGCCACCCCAGTCCCTTCCAGTACCCCCCAACACCACGTGCAACTACTCTGCTCCACCTCTGTCCCTTTCTGGACAATCCACATCTCTCTTGACCATCTCCCCATGTCCACTCGACCTGTTTCTGTGGTCTCCTCAATGGCTCCTCTAGTGCCCCCAGATCTACACAAGTCTGTCACCTATCAACGCCGTCACCTCCCAGCTGTTTTCTTCTCCTCACCCTTCAGGAGCACCGTGCTGGGGAATGATCCTGCTTTGTTGGGGTTCCTCCCCACTGCCATGGTGTCCTGGGAGAGGCGCCCTGGGGTAGAGACACGGGGTTTACCCACTCCCTGGTCAGTCCTGTTCCCCTTTGGTTGTTCTGTGTTCCCCTGCATGGGGAGGACCCTGCTGGTCCCATGATTGCCACAGTTTCTCAGCAGTTGCCGGCCATGCAGCTGGAAAATAAACATCTCGAAAACATCTACCAAGAATCGGTCCCTATTTCTTTTCCACGGGCCTCGCTGTCTTATACATGTTGCAGTAATCCTCGCTGCAACGCTGCAACACTGCTTCCCAGAAGAAAAGGGGCTCTGCTTGAGGATGCAGCTCTCCTGAATCACAGAATTCCAGAAAGGTTTGGGTTGGGAGGGACATTAAAATCCATCCAGTGTCACCCCCTGCCATGGGCAGGGACACCTTCCACTATCCCAGGGTGCCCCAAGCCCCGTCCAACCTGGGCATCCAATAAGATAAAGAAGTAGGAACAAAGCCAGAGCTGCAACATGGAAAATATTCTGGTCAGCCTGGATGGAAAATTTTGTCAGAGCCAAGCATGGCAGGAGCAGTGCTGTGCCCATGGCACGTGTGTGCCAGGAGTTTGTCTGGACATGAGGGTGCAGAGCCAGCGCGACAAAGTGGGGTCCCCACGGCTGCACCCCTGCCACAGGACACCACCCAGAATGTCCCCAAGTGCCACCGCCACAGGGCTGCCCTAGGGAGTGGCTGTGACCCCGGAGGCGAGGACCCAGTAAACCAACACAGGAATTGTTGGAGAGATAAAACTCCTCAAAACCCGGCACAGGAACGTAGAGGTGGCGCTTCGAGGATCCCCTGAAAGCTCGTACTGACGGTGCCTAACGAGCAGGTGTTTGTACGGGAAGGGGAGTGCCGGCTCTGGAGGGAGCTGGGCTGGCTGCTGAGCCTGCAGGCATCCCGGAGCCGTGTGTCCCTGCAGCTTCCCCCACGAGTGCATTCCATGAGACAACACTTCGCGTTACTCCCTGAGCTGACTGCACCTCCCGAGGCTGCCGGAGCCGATTTTAACAGAACTCCGACACAGGCACAAAGCGAGTCGTAACAATTAATTACAGAGGCTGCGGGTGTATGTGTTACTCTGTTCGTGCCCTTTCAGGCACTGCCAGTGTGTTATTTCTAAGATTTGCTGAAGCCACTTCAGTTATTTCATTTCTCCAGCAGTGTGAGCTCCCGCAGCAGCGGAGCCGGTGCGGTGGGAGCTGGGCAGGGCAGGACCCGGGTGTGTGGGGACATCGGCATCCCCAGCAGGCACCGGGGACATGACGACTTCCTCATGAGGAGTCAAAGACGTGAAAGAAGTGAAATTACAGAGCCTCGATAGAGAAATCAAGGAAAGATGTGTATTTTGGGAAGGCTCCATTATGCAGAGTATTAGAAAACACCAATCAGTCGTGGAAATCGTGTTCAGGGAATCTGCGGGAGCAGCCAGACACTGGCGTGTCCTCTGCATGACAATGAAACCAGAGGCTGCCCTGATTAAAAATAGAGTGCGAAAAGCATAAAGAGTGGCAGCAAGGTAGGAAAATGCCATTTGCTCGTGGCACAGCAGACACGGAAATTCACTGGTGATGGAGCAAAAGAAGGAACAGGACCAGGAGATGATAGAGGGAGCTGGCAATGCCCATTCCAGGGCTAAGGGTGACAGAGAGGGTGTCAGACAGGGCTTGGCAGGCCTCAGTCCGTGCCTCAGCTCCCGCCGAGCGCACGCTGCTGATGTCGGAGGCTGGAGCTGGGGGCTGCGGCCTCGCCGCACGCTGAGCTCCTTCACTGTGTGTCTGAACCCAACATTCCCTTTCCCACAACACCTCAGAGAGGAAAACAAACACATTTTCCCTGTGCAGGGTCGTTCCCACCGGTGCAGCAGGCTGGGTCCAGTCTGCCCCCAGCTCCAGGAGTGCCCTGTGGGTGGGAGCGAAGGGACTGAGCGGGCTGGAGGCTTCTGCACTATTTCAACCCTAATTTGTTTGCAAAGGAAAGAGAACTGGAAAGCTCTGATTAAAGCCTGACCATCTTGCAGCAGCTCCACGATGATTGCTGCCAAGTTTGGATCCACCTGCCTGGTGAACGGAATGCTGGGGATGGGGGAGTTTTTAAACGCGACAGAAAGAGACACCAGCAATGCCCTGGCTGATATCTTTGGTTTTAACTGCATTCATTCAAAATCACACGTGTGGAGCCTGTGCAGCTCTGCAGGAGTTTGTGTCTCACCAGGCTCAGCTCTGCACCTCTTGCCCCTCCCAGTGAGTGAAGCTTTCTGTGCTGCACCACCAAAGTGAGCCCGGAATCCCACACCAGGCTGCAAAGGGCTGAATCCCAGCTCCAGGCTGGCATGGGCTGGCACTGACCTGGGGGCAAAGGAATGAGCCAACCAAATATTTCATATCCAGAAATGAAAAGTACCTGTTTTGTTTCTCAGCTCTGCCTTATCTTTATGAAAAAAATGCATTTGAAATAAAAGAGGAACATCTTCAGTTAACAAATGCTCCAATTAAAGGGTTTTTTTATATTTAGCTTCACCATTCTTTTGCATGAAATGTAGCAGTTTCCTAGAAGAAAAAATTTCAGTAGCCCCTTGATGTGGTGCAAGACATTAATTTTGAGTTTTGCTTTCCATCTTTTCTGTTAATTTCTCTCTGTATTAAATTTTGTATTGATTAATAAATAATTTGCATAGAGTAATATTTTGTATAATAACTAAACTTTGTATTGAAAAAGGAGCAAAAGATTCTGCAGACAGATTTTACCAAAAATTTTGCAAAAAAGCCATTTTACAGATGTTTTGCTCAGCGTGTCTGGGCAGGAGGGCAGCAAGGACAGGCAGACGTTTGGGGCACGGGGCTCCACGTTTCCTGCAGAGCCCCTGGCTCCGCTCTCCAGCCGTAGCTGCCATTCCCAGCCTGCAGAGCAGCTCTGACTCACGTTAATTTATGCCAGGCTGCAATGCTAAGGAGTGTCTGCAATTATCCAGTCAAGTCTATTACTGAGATCAGAGCCGTGCGCATTCAGTAAGGGAATGTACGACTGTGCTTGGATCCCGAACTCATTTCAGTGCGAACACGCACGAGACGAACCCTGTGTTCATCTCCAATTCCCACTTCCACTGAAACTCTCCTAGTAAGCGTGTCTCCAGTAAATTCATTCTCAACCACAGTCCCCCACATTTGGCACAGCAAACCCGTCCAGACTTTGCAGGTAAAGCTTTAGGTGCAGAGCCTGCTCCGGGGTCACTCGGTGATGGGAGACCCCGCACAGAGAGCGCGGCACTGCAAACGCTGCCCAGCCTCAGGTCGTCACATCTGTGATTCTAATTTTAGTCATTTGTAGTCAGATGAAAAGAACTACTTAATTAACAGTGGGGAGAGCTCTCTTCCCTGTGCGCTGCTTTCTGCTCCGGGTCTGTGGCAGTCAGCTCTGCCTGAGGATCCCAGGGCATCACCGTCCTTTGAAACCTCTTTTATCCCCACTCACAAAGAAGCGCCATTGATAGCTGGAAGATGGATTAGGGTGGAATGATTCTAGGATTCTATGGACTGTTCTCATTAAATATCTGAGGAACAAAGAAAAGAAAAGTTTTATTTTTAACACAAAGTTACCCACTCTGATATCTGATAATATTTTTCTTTGAAATTATCTGTGTTCTTGCTTGGATGAAATAACATCAGCTCACCGTGGGCAGGGACCTTACATCCTGGATACTTCCATGCTCAGCCACTCACATCCTGACCCAGCTGCACCATGGTTTCACCTCAGAGTTTTGCACAACCACAGAAACAAAGTAATTAATTTATGCATTAAAAATGAATTCCTGTAGCAAGCTATCATCCTACAATTTGCAGCAGCAGCATCTCACTGGGTGTGTGAGGAGTGACCAAAGTGCCCCAAGGCAGGGAATCACAGAACCACAGAGTGCTTTGGGTGGGAAAGGACCTTAAAGCTCATCTCATCCCACCCCTTCCATGGCCAGGGACACCTCCCACTATCCCAGGCTGCTCCAAGCCCCTTCCAACCTCGCCTTGGACACTGCCAGGGATGGAGTTGCCTGGCACTGGGTGACCAGTGGTGCTGGTGCTCAGCTGGAACAAGGGACCCCAGGAGGACCCTGAGGCTCCACTGCAGAGACCCCACAGATGGGTGAGACAGAGCAGGGACCGAGCCCTGTCCTGCTGTGCCGTGCCCATCACACTGCCCAGCCCACAGGCTCCATCCCTGCCCTGGCGCATCCAGTGTGTGTGCCCCTGCAAGTCACGACCTTCCCAAATGACACACCTGGTTCTGTTTCGCACCTCACCTGTGTGTGCTCAGCTTTCCCTGTCACAGAGCAGCTGGCACGGCCTCCATCCAACACAGGCTCTATCCGGCATGGCCACCATCTGGCACGGACTCCATCTGGCACGGCCTCCATCCAACACAAGCTCAATCCAACATGGCCTCCATCCAATGTGGGCTGTATCTGGCATGGCCTCCATCCAATGTGGGCTCTATCTGGCACGGCCTCCATCCAACACAGGTTCAATCCAACATGGCCACAATCTGGCACGGCCTCCATCTGGCATGGCCTCCAACCAACATGGGCTCAATCCAACATGGCTTCCATCCAACACGGGCTCAATCCAGCATGGCCGCCATCTGACACGGCCTCCATCCGGCACAGCCTCCATCCAGCACTGGCTCCATCTGACATGGCCTCCATCCGGCACAGCCTCCATCCAGCACTGGCTCCATCTGACATGGCCTCCATCCGGCACAGCCTCCATCCAGCACTGGCTCCATCTGACATGGCCTCCATCCGGCACAGCCTCCATCCAGCACTGGCTCCATCTGACATGGCCTCCATCCGGCACAGCCTCCATCCAGCACTGGCTCCATCTGACATGGCCTCCATCCGGCACAGCCTCCATCCAGCACTGGCTCCATCTGACATGGCCTCCATCCGGCACAGCCTCCATCCAGCACTGGCTCCATCTGACATGGCCTCCATCCGGCACAGCCTCCATCCAGCACTGGCTCCATCTGACATGGCCTCCATCCGGCACAGCCTCCATCCAGCACTGGCTCCATCTGACATGGCCTCCATCCGGCACAGCCTCCATCCAGCACTGGCTCCATCCGGCACAGCCTCCATCCAGCACTGGCTCCATCCGGCACAGCCTCCATCAGGCACGGCCTCCATCAGGCACAGCCTCCATCTGGCACAGCCTCCATCCAGCACTGGCTCCATCCGGCACAGCCTCCATCCAGCACTGGCTCCATCAGGCACGGCCTCCATCCGGCACGGGCTTCTCCCTGGCGTTCTGCATTTATGCTCCCGCACTGACCTCTCCAAACACGATTATTCCTTCTCCCCATGGAGGGTCTGAGCTTTCCGGACAGACGAATAGATTTGCCCTTATTCCTCCTATACAGAGCAAATATGATCAGTAGGAAAATCTTCCCAGTTTTGTCTTGGCTTTCTCTCTCCTACATATCTCCGAGGCCATGAAAAGCCTCCCAGCGATGGCAGCTGCCAGGTCTCCTTCTTCCAGCACTAAACCAAAACACCAAGGCTTTGTGCAGGAACTGCTTTGGTTTTTATTCTAAAACTTGTTTTTTTCATATCCAAGGTGACTCTGTGATTCTATAACATTTTATAGAAAATGCTACATCTTTACTGCCTTCCTGAAATTTGGGGTTATGAGATAACTCCAGTCTAAGAAAGTTCCACCAAGATTAGGGAAATAAATGACTTTTTTTTCATTACTTTTTATCTTCTTGACAATAATTAAAGCAATAGTAGTAAACCCAGAAAAAGCCCACCTGAGTTTGCTTTTATCAGTGCAGAAGAGCCAATTTACTGGGCTCTCTCTTGTCTTGGTAAAGCTCTTCAGTATTTCATTTCTAAAAATTTAAAATGCAAACGTTTCAAAATTAAATACTGATTTTTTAAAAAATGGAAATAAACTGCTCTGTCTCCTGGACAAGGTTTCACTGTTTAGTAAAGTTTGACCAAATTCTCTAATGCCTTGTCAAACTCCTATTTTTGGCCTGTGTTATTTTATAGACAAAATTAAACTCATGAACCAGGCCCGCCTTTGTGCTTCAGCAAAAAGAAGATAAAATATTATTTTATAAAATATATCTGTGTGCCTGACGACCTCCCACAGCCAGGAGGGACGATGTTTATTCCCTGCCACGTCCTTCCCACTGTCAGGACTTCGCATGACAGCACCAGGCCCCCCCCGTGCCCCCGGCTGCCCCGGCTGCAGGCGGCAACAGCCACCCAGGGAAGTGCTGGGAATGTGCCGGGAATGTGCTGGGTCACTTCCCGGGAATGTGCCGGGTCACCGAGGAAGAGAGAGCTGCCAGAGGTCCCACGACAGCTCCGTGCCCAAGAAAAGCAGAGTTTCAAGCAGACTTTGTCAACAAAAAGGAAACAAGGGCACCTGCACAGACAGCAGAGCTCGCAGTGCTGGAGGCAGGGGAGCTTTCTGTGCCGTGTTCACAGCCCTGGATTAGAACTCAGCTGGGGACACACTGTGCTGGCCCACTGATGTTCTCTGCATTAACTTCTCAAATACCAGCTGCATTTAGTTCAGCCTGTTCTCAATGTTTTCTCTGTGGGCTGTGAAGAAAAGCTATTATGAAAATTAAGGTATGGCAGAAAAGACCAGGTTGGAGAGGGCTTGGAGAAGCCTGGTCTAGTGCATGGCTCCTGCCCATGGCAGGGATAGAACAAGATGAGCTTTAAGTTCCCTCCCAACCCAAAATACTTGTGATTGGATTGTATGAAAGGGATGCTAAAAGATTTCTCGTCTTTGAAAACCCCTGTAAATTAGCCCAAATCATGCAAAGAGATATAAAACCTGCAAGAAAATTGGAGGTGAAATTAAATGTAAATATGAAAGTAACATCTTCATAATATCGAACAACTGGATGCAAGGCTGCATAGGGCACTTGTAAACACAGGCCAAAATGCAGAAAACAAAGTAAGTCCATGGAAATACTTTCTTCCACTTCCAGTCATGAGCGTGGATCTCAGCAGGCTGAGGCATGGAGACAAAGGGATTTATTCAGATGGCAGTGGCCAGCCCACAGACAGGTCTGCAAGGGAATTTAGAATTATACTGCTACTGTTACTGATCAAAACAGACTCGGGGTCCCATGGGACCAACACCCAGGTTCCTGGAGGGAAATCCCTGCCCTGAGCTCTGGGTCCCTGCAGGGAGCCTCTGCAAGCAAACAGAGCCTGGGGGTCTGGAACAGAGATGTGGATGTGCAGCCTGAGTGCTGTGAGCAGCCAGGTCCTTCCACTGCTGCCCTTCCCACATTCCACTGCTGCATCACTTCAGTGCATCAATTGCTCCTGAATCTTGACAGTTGTTTTATGTAATTAAATCTTTGCTCAACTTCACAGAAACATAGTGTCATAAACTGATGTAATCATAGACTCCCAAAATCACAGAATTCCAGAATGGTTTGCATTGGAAGGAACCTTCAGGACCACCCAGTGCCACCCCTGCCATGGCAGGGACACCTCCCACTGTCCCAGGCTGCTCCCAGCCCCAATGTCCAGCCTGGCCTTGGGCACTGCCAGGGATCCAGGGGCAGCCCCAGCTGCTCTGGCAATTCCAGCCCAGCCCCTCCCCACCCTCCCAGCCAGCAATTCCCAATTCCCAATCTCCCATCCAGCCCTGCCCTCTGGCACTGGGAAGCCATTCCCTGTGTCCTGTCCCTCCAGATTCTTGTCCCCAGTCCCTCTCTAGCCTTTGCAGGCCCCCTTTAGGAATCCTTTAGTCGGCTCTTGTTGTCTTGGATGCTTTCTTGTCTGTATTTCCTCTGCACAGAACTGAGTGTCACGGCAGGTCCCTGCACAGACTGCGCCAGGAGGTCTTGGCCTGGGGATGTTGGTGCCAGGCCGCCACAGAACAGGTGGCATGGGACCAGTGCAAGTATTTTTTTAAGTACTCCAGGAGATTCAGCATTTCCAAACTGCTCCTCATCCCTCACTGCAGCAGAGACCTCCCTGTGCTCCTTCCCCTTGGTGTCCTGGCCCAAGGACAGCTGCTGCTTCTGCAGGGAACAGGGTGAGCCCCAAGTCTCAGCACTAGGGTAGAATTAAAATGTGTCTAAAACAACATTTCAGCATCTGTGTGAGGGGGGATATTTGGACATTCCCAGTTTCTCCCACAGGGCGATGCTTGGCTCATCCCTGTAACAAAAGCTGCTGTGAGATGGGAAGTCGATGGGAGAGGTGGGCAGGGCTCCGAGCCCTGTCCCTGCCCAAACCCCAGATGGGAGCCCTGCCACAGACACTGCCCAGGGCACGAGGGTGCGAGAGGGGCCTCGGAAGCAGGGATTAGCATCTTCCCATTTGGAGACCTGTGTAGAAAGGCACTGGAAAGCCCAGGGAATTGTATAATTAACACTGAACTTAATAGCAAACCTCTTTTATATCTCAGTGCGCCATTTGCACAAAAATAGCTGTTCCCAGCCAGCACATCTGAAGTGCAGATTAACAGATCCTACATTTCACATTTCCAAAATTCTGTGGCTTTTACCCCTACAATTTATTAACTTCAGATGTGCATCTCCAGTCCCAGAGGAGCTTAACGTGAGCTGGAAGGCTGAGCCCTGGCAGGATCAGTGGCAAACTAACAAGGTCAGTCCCATCCTCCCGTTTCCATGGCGATCACTCTGATAATATAGAACATGGAACACCAGCCTTCTCCCCGCTCCTCCAGCTCAGCTCCTGGCTTTGTCTGACTCCCTTGGAATGGGGCTGAGATGAAAGAGAGCTCACAGCAAAGAGGGGAGGACCGTGGTGCTGCCTGAGCGTGTGCTGGGCACCCGGGCTGTGCACTCAGGAAGGTGAGTTTTCAACAAAGGCTTCCTTCCAAGAGCCTGCTGTGTGTTGGAAATGTTCAACCTTCGCTGAGGCTGCACTCGGCCACCCGAATCCTGACACAGACCATAGCTTTTTGTTTTATTCTGTTCATCAGGATGTATTTCCTCCACTACAAGATTTCTCCTGCTCAGTTATGAGGACATATCCATGCTGGGAGCAAAATGGCCAGTGGGTGACAGAGCATTTTTTGATGTAGGAAAAAGAGTGGGTCTGGTACCCAAAATATTCCAGGAGAGCACGATGCTGTGGCACTGCCCAAGGCAGCCTCTCTCACACCCAGACCCCAGTGAGGGGATAGGCAGAGGGGCTGGGGATGGCTCTGCTCCCCTGAGCGGGGACGCCACTTTCCAAGGAAGGGTGAGAGTTTGTCACAAAAAATCCTACTTGTGTCTGAAAATAGAAGCTTTCCAAACCTCAGCTCTTTGGAACGAAAGCCAGCTCCAGTGGGTGTATCAAGATTCAGGAGTTTAAACTGCTCATGGAGCAAGGTTTCTGGCTTTGATTAAATAATCCAAAGCTCTGCGTTGCAATAAAGTGTTTTCACCAAGCCAACTATTTCCTAGTTCACTACGGAATTATTGCAGAATTGCAGGAATAGATGTGTTTGTGTACCTGCGTGTGTATATCCGAGTACAGACATCTATGAATTCAGGTGTGAATCCCACCAGTACTCCACAAACCTGTCCCTGGAGAGCAGTCATGTCAGCTGCTCTGCCTGCAGGCCTGTGTTGCTTTCCCGTGCCTCGGTTTTAATTTGTGTGTGGAGTTCCCGAGTGTTTGTCAAGGCTGTGAGAGGACGGGCCATCAGCAGGAGCGCTCCCAGAAGGGCACAGCCCCTCCTGCCCCAGTGCTGCAGGAGATAAGTGCTGGCTGCACTCTGGAGCAGGGAGCTGAGGAGCCTCGGGAGCAGCCCTGAGCCGGGGCAGGGCCGCTGCACCAGCTGAGGGCCCAGT
>NW_008238988.1:7595071-7638133 GCF_000691975.1 Corvus brachyrhynchos
ACGTGGGGGCCGGGGGGGTGGGGGGCCTGGGGAGCAGCCCTGAGCCGGGGCAGGGCCGCTGCACCAGCTGAGGGCTCAGTGTGGGGATGCACCGTGGCCCGGTCCCTGCCCCGAGCAGCTGCAGCATCCCCACCCCGAGCAGGAACAGCCCCGGCTGAGCACAGCAGCCGTGCCTTGCCCGTCTCCTGCAGTTTGGGGTTTGCCTGGCTCAACCCCTTCAGCTGACACGGGAGTGGAAGTGTTCTGGGCAAGGCTGGACAGGGCTTGGAGCAACCTGGTCTGCTGGAAGGTGTCCTTGCCCACGGAAAGGGGTGGAATGAGATGAGTTTTAAGGTCTCTTCCCACCCAAGCCCTTCTGTGATCAGACTACAGCCCAGCATTTTCTTGTGCATAGAACATATCACTCCAACAAAAATTGGGCAATATTTGCAAATTATTTACCTAGAAAGGAAAGAAACATTCCTAGAATACTGAGTGCCTTGTAAAACTTCCTTCTGAAGGGTCTCGTCAAGGGAACAGCCAAATGGGATTGGGAATGAGGAGCAGTTCCCAGACACCTAAACACATCAGTTACGAGTGTCCTTGTTCTGCAGCCTGAATGGAGAGATGTAAAATGGATATGTCATTGTGGTGCATTATATTATCATATTTTAAAGCTGCCTTCAGCTGTAACAAGCTCTGAGGTGTTTTCTAGAGTGATGAAGTATTTAATAAAAGTAAGACAAAGAGTCACTGGAGACCTCGGTGGCTTGTGTGCCCTTTGAAACACATTACTGGTCCAAAAGATATTAGCTTAATCCTCTCTTCTGGTTAAACTCTGATTCATCGTCTGAAGGAGAAAGATCTCAATGTATCTGCAAACCCCTTTTAGTTTCATTCAGCTTATCTGGATAACATTTCCATACAATTCTTTTTCCCCCTGTGTAGCAAAGGAGACAGATTATAAAGGATCCATTGTCTGACAAGGGTATTTCATCACATGAAAGGGGACAGCGAGCAACTTCTGGACTTTCCAATGTGACTCCTCCCCGCAGGCCCCAATATCCATCTGTCTGCAGAGTCTGAGCTCCAAGGGCTGCTCCTGCCCATGACTCTGTGCCAGCCTCCAGCAGGGTCACAGCCTCAGGCCCTTGTGCCAGACCCAGTGCCTGTGACAGCCAAATTTACGCTTGGGGTGAGCCCATACGTTTGATTGTGTCTGTGAGATCTTCATGGTTTTGCCCTCTCCAAATTGCTTTTGATCTCTGAATCCTCACTGCTCATCCCATGCCCAGCACATCCTTTGGAGACCACGTCCAAAGCCAAGGAATGTTTGCAGTGACATCCACGACCCTGGGCTGGCCACGGTCACTCACAGCCCCCAGGAGAGAGCTGCAAACCAAGGCACGCTTCTCCTGGCTGTTCCCTTCTTCCTCCATCCCTCTCTCCTGCAGCAGGATCATTCCCTCAGCACCAGCCTAGGCAGGAGGGCTTCTTCCAGCTCTCATCAAATCAACCTGGAAGTGTCAGATCAGAACATGCCTGCACCCACGGGAGGGATAAGTAGCTCCAAAGCCTCAGAATATGAAATTAAACCCAGACCCAGCCTAGGTACCGTGATCAACGTTGGGGCCGGGGCACCATGACCTTGGCACCACCTGCCCTCAGGTACAGGTGACATTTCTCATCTCTGTTCCAGCTGCAAAAATGTTCTTTTCCCTTTCTCTGCTCCCATAGTCGGCACTACAGCCACTAATGACCCTTTTCTTTCAATAATACAATATAACTGTAAGAAGCCAGTGCTGAATCAACCTAACCTGTATTTAACTGGAGTTCAGGGTCTCCTGCCAGACCTGCTGAATTTTCTCTGAGCATCCCACCTCCCTCAGCACAAGTCTCTAGCTCAGAGCAATTAACCTTTTTCTTTCCCTCTGTAATGCCTGAATTTCAGCTTATTTTATTTTCCAAAGAAATTATCTGAACATGCAACAATCCTATAATTAAAATAATTTGCTCTTGTGGCACAGGGGTTACATAATTGGCAGGGAAGGATACTTGATATTTTAATAACTGTGACGCATATGAGAAATTTTTCTCACCTTCAGCTGCCTGTGAACAGGAGCTGCTGTGTTTTACAGCTTCACAATCCTCATCAGTCCTTCTGATGAGTGATTTGCCCAGAACTTTATTTTTCAAATGAGCCAGTAGCTCACTAAAATAAGCTGAACTCCTTTGCAAAGAAAATCAATAATTTCCTACAGTACCTTACTAAGAAGTTCTTCATGCTTGCTCAACTGCTACACACAATGGCAAAACACTAAAAAAAGTGAACGTGGGAATGGGAGAGCCAAGTCTGGAAGTGAAAAGAATCATTGATGTCTGGCTCCCAAAATGTCCCAGGCCCAGGGCTGGGCTCTCACACAGGATTCCTTCTACTATCACCTCTGGCAGGGGCAAAATTTAAAATCTAGCAATAGTCTTTTCTGTCATATTTTGAAAGTTCTGTGTGAGACCATTCCAAGCCAGATGTGCAACTTCCAGGGCTTTTAACCATAGAATTTTAGAATCACAGACTGGTTTGTGTTGGAAGGGACCCTAGAGCTCATCCAGTTCCACCCCCTGCCATGGGCAGGGACAGCTCCCACTGTCCCAGGCTGCTCCAAGCCCCATCCAACCAGGCCTGGAATACTTCCAGGGATGAGGGCAACAGAATCTGCAAAAAAAAACCCATAAAATGAAAAATAACAAAAATTTTAAACATTTTCCAAACCCAAAGGCTGGAATGATGCTAAAGAGTTGCTCCACCTCCTCTACATTCTGCCACCTTCTAAGCCATGACAGCTGCCCCTCACATCAGTGTAGCTGACCTTGGCACAATAAAAATCATTGTCCCACCTCGCAGCATCTGCCTCTGCACAGCCTCATTTTGGCAGAGCAACCTCACCCATCTCCCCTCCTGTGTTCGTCAATGCTCCCTACAGCCAAATCCCAGACCCCACAAGGATCCAGCCCCGGTTTCTACACCCATCCCGCTCTGCTCCTCAGCCAGGAATAGAACCACAGAACCACAGGATCACTGAGGCTGGAAAAGCCCTCTCAGATCAGTGACTCCAACAGAAACCCATCACTGCCAAGTCACGGATAAAAAAGCTGTTTGAGAGCTTGCCACCAGATAATTGAAAACGAGCTCCTCAGGTGGAATTTAGAAATTGGGAAGAGGAACAAGGACAGCAAATAACCATAATAGTCAGAAATTGGCCACGAGTGGCTGTGAAGGAATACAGGTGGGACTGGGGAACTCGCGCATGCAAATGTCTTAGTAAATAAAGAGCCAAAAGATTTCAGTCATTAAACCAGGAGAAAGATTCCCAGCTCTCTTCCTTGGACAGAATTTTCCACACCCCCAGCCCAAGGATCGGCGCTCTCCCCTCAGAAGAGGGGTGTGTGTCCCCGGTGGAGGCTTTCCAGGCAGGAGCTCTCCTTCCCTCCCGACCCCCGACCCCCGGCACAGGGAGCAGCCCCCAGCGCCCCCGGGGGAGCCAGGCAGCCTGGGGAGGGACAGAACTAACGAGCCTTTTGTGAGAGGGGCACTGAGTATTCCTGCAGCCAGAATGCCAACGGTTCCATATTTACATGAGAATAGACCCGGAAAAGGCTCTTTTCTAAGCCGACAAATTTATTTAACCTAACTGTGGGGAGAGGGCAGTGTCTAATCAGGAGCTTGGAAGGATGGTTATCCATGTCCGAGCGCTGGCAGCTGGATGTGCTCCTGACTAACAGGACCATGACAAACCCCAATGTGATGCAAGACCCTGGATGTCACCTCTCCAGGACTTGGCTCATGTGACAGGACACATCCCTGCATCCCTGCCCGAGTGTGTGAGACATGCTTGATTTTGGATCCCGTGGTTGCTCCAGTCCAACCTGCTCAGCTGCGAGCAGCGGTGGGGTCATTCCCACCTGAGCCAACTGCAGAAGAGCATCCCCAAAGGCATTGCCAAAGGCATTGCCAAAGGCGGGGCCGGTACCAGGGCCGTGTCAGTGCAGCACGAGGAGGGCATTGCAGAGGTCCCTTGGATGCCATGAAGATTTTTGCCTTTTCTTTTATACCCCTGTTATACCTTTTACAACCTCTGTATTCTCAGTGCTCTTTGCCTCCACTCTTGGACTTGTTTGTTCAGCCAGGAGACTCAACATCTCAGAAGCTTTGTAGCCAGGGATCAGTGTGCCCCAGAGCCCAAGGTCCTCTCCAGAACACATTCTGTAACCTGAGATAGAACCATCCAGGGGAAGGCTCCTTGGGGAGGGGGCTCACTCGAGCCTCTCATTGGGGAACCTTTGAGAGATCTGCTAATTAGTAACACCTCTAATGACATACCCAATCTTTGTGGTGTGCATTGTGGTGTGCATTGGGGCGCATTCCACCTGGGCGTGGTGCACTTAAGGATGCACTAAGTGAACTTAAAATAAATACCAAGGTAAAATCCATTTTTCCCTTCTAACCGTGTTTGACTTTTAAGACGAGGAAAAGGCATCACCTTGCCCCTCAATATAATGCCAGCCAATGCTTTACTCAGTGCAGAGACAAACATGAAATATTAGTGCGTCTTTCTCGTTAAAAAATGAGAAGTGGCGTTTTTAATGAGTGGAAGAAGCATAAAGCTGGAAAAGAAAGCAGCACAGAAATTAAAATGGTTGTTTCTTAGGTCTTGTTTTCTTTTTGGTATGGACCATTCGCAGCTGAAATGGCAGAGTGATAATGAAGTGAAAGTTGCTTATACATTTCCTTTTATGTGTATCCTGTGAAAAAATAAGCCATTATTATCCTACACTAATACATTTCAGACTAGAATGCAAGATAAGAACGTTGGGATGTGGGATGTCAGTCTGTGATGGCTCATAGGATGAGGGGTATTTTTCACTGCAGTAAAGAATCACATTAGATTCTCTCTATCTTCATTTTCATTGAAGAGATAACACGGAATAAACAGTTCTAAGGTAAGCACAAAGAAATCAATAGCACAGACATCTTCTACTGGAATGTACAATGGATGTCATATTTTTAATAGTGGTACTTCAGGAAACAATATAATAAAAATGCACACAACATCCATTTGAGCTGCTATCACTGCTAGTTACAGCTGAAATCACAGATCTTAATCCAGCCAGTCTCCTCCCCCAGCGTCCTGAATTCACAGACCAGTTCATGGAGTTGTTCAACACTTCCCTGCAGGCAGAGTCCCAGCTCCATACAGATGTTCAGGATACAAGAACCGTGCAGTGTCACTGGCCTGACCAGAGCCCAGGACAGTCCCAGGTCTGAGACGATCTTTCCTTCAGAATCCCAGAATCACAGACTGGTTTGGAATGGAAGGGACATTAGAGCTCATCCAGTGCCAGCCCTGCCCTGGCAGGGACACCTCCCACTGTCCCAGGCTGCTCCCAGCCCCAATGTCCAGCCTGGCCTTGGGCACTGCCAGGGATCCAGGGGCAGCCACAGCTGCTCTGGGCACCCTGTGCCAGGGCCTGCCTACCCTCACAGCCAGCAATTCCCAATTCCCAATCTCCCATCCACCCCTGCCCTCTGGCACTGGGAAGCCATTCCCTGGCTCCTGTCCCTCTAGCCCTTGTTCTTCACTGGTAAAAAATGCCATGAGCATCCCCCAAGCCACCTTTTGGAACTGACTAGAGGAGTGGGAGCATTTAAAAGGGTGTCACTGCTGTTCCCCAGGGCAGGGGGTCCAAGGGGTGCCAGGGGGGCACGGAGAATAGGAAGGGCAGTGCCTTTGTGCCTCTCCTAAAAGGCTGCAGCGATGTCAAGGTTCCCTTTAGCTGCACATCCCCTACAAACATGGGCACACAGTACAGCAATTGCTCAGGTACATGTGAATAGAGAACATCGATGATTTCCTTAATTTCTGTTAAATTTTGGGGATAAAAAGGAGGACCTGACATATCCCGATCCACCCTGTGATAAAATCACACCATAGATCCTTGATGTACAAGAGTATATATTGATACTTGATACACAATAGGTACTTAGTGATAAAATCACACAATAGATTTTAAGCTTCTTGATTCATTCAGATGCTCTGAGGATTTAGCCAGCATGATAGAAGGGAAGATAATGTCCTTTATCTAATCACTTTGGTCAGAAGTGCAGTATTTCTGAGAAAAAAAGGAGCCCTTTTATCACATACCAATTTTGTTGGTAAATTAGCCAAAACTGGTTTTAATTTTAGTTAAAATTTAAAACATGTAATTTAAAACAAAATAAAAGGAACAATAAAAATCCCATCCCCATGGCTGCTGCACCATGAAAGATGGTAAAATGCAAAGCTGGGACAAAACCCTTTGGAAACTCCGACATCAGCTTCTTTTTACTTTTTTGGCTCTGGCTCCTGAACCTGCTGTTGTTTCAAATTCCCCGTGCAGTCAATGCCATCCAGCAATCAATGAAAGCTTGTTCCAGACCAGCCCTGCCTCTCATTCCCGCTACAATCAATTGAACCTGTCAGAAGGCACCAGATGCTGCTGCATTTTTCCCCATATAATATTAGGAAGAGAAAAACATCCAGCACAGGGTGTGTGGGGAGCCTGACTTAAGTGTAATTAAAATTAAAGAACCTCAGTCTCCTGAGAGTGCAAGTATTGACAAATCTTTCACTTTCTCATTTACAACCCCATGTTTGTGTGCTGCCGACTCTTTCAAAAACAAGCAAACAAGGGAGAAACAAGAAATGAAAAGATATTAAAATTCAAATAGGACAATACCCTGCAGATTTCATTGTGTCCTTACACTGGTGAAACAGATGCTGGATGTGATGGGAACTTTGCTGGGGCAGATGTTAAAGCTTTCACAGGTTGCTCCGTTTCTCTCCTAATACGTTTCCTTTGCAGAAGTGTATTAATAGAAAATGGAAAGGATAATATGTAAATGATGAGCAGTTCTGCATCTTCACGGGAGTAATCCAAGATTAGGTAACAGGCAAATATTTGGATGGACAAAAAATTAATGCATTTTAAAATGTATTTCTGTGGCAGGATTATTGCATTGTTCAGTTCTCCTTATGTGTATAGAAGAAGAAAATATACAGACCACAGATCTTGAAATATATATATTAGTATTTTAGAGTTCTGTTCCAGGACTTTATTTCATTACTGGTGCCAGGAAATCTGAGTGAGGAAGAAGGAGCAGTAAAACCAGGGAGATCTGGGTGTAAAAATTCGTCTACAGGCAGCAAATTTTGACCTTGGGAAAGAGAGTGCTCACATCTGAGTTTCTGCTTTACGGAGCTCAGCCCCTGTCCTGGGACCAGGAATAATGTGCATGTACAAACAGAAAGCACAAACCCCTCGGGTTTGCAAGCAGCAACTGTGATGAACCCACCCCGACCTCTCCCAGCAAGATCCAGGACACGCTCTGGCCAAAGCACTACTCCGGGGGAAATCGCGGAATGTGTCACTGCATAGAAAAGGAGCAACCAAGTGGGGGGGAAATCACACTCAAAAAAATATAAAGAGTGAGGTTCCTCAGCTTAGTATTTAGCTAAAAAGTTTATGTTCTGCCTGTCCTGGCTGCAAATTGTGCCAGAGGAGGTTTGTATTCGATATGAGGAAAAATGTCTTCCCGGAAAGGGCTGTCCAGCCCTGGCACAGCTGCCCAGGGCAGGAGCGGAGTCCCCATCCCTGGAGGAGTTTAAAAGCTGTGTGGGAGGCACTTGGGGACATGGTTTAGTGGTGGCCTTGATGGGGCTGAGGAATGGTTGGACTTGATGGTCTTCCAGGGCTTTTCCAAAACAAATGACTCCATGATTCTGTTTTAGGTGGGTCCCTTCCTACTCAGGACATCCTGAGACCCCAGGAACAGCTCGGAGTTCTCCAGCAACCACTGCAGCAAACACCGGCATTGGTGGATGGCCTGTTATTCTCATGTTATGTACTGCTGGTTTCTGATAAACTGAGATAAATAAATGAAGTTGTTGCACACCCACACCTGATGAGCTGTAATTCAGCTGAAAATCCGTGTTTCCACATGAGAGATGCTAAAGGAAAGGAGCAGCAGCAGGTGGACACTGCAGCTCTGTTGACTTCTCCATTTTTCAAATCAGGACATGGGGTTTGGAATTAGAAAGGAAGATGAGTAATGGTGAGTTAGAAGTGTGAATCTGATAAATTCTCTCTCTTTGTGGTGATACCCATCACTGCAGGGAAGGTAGGAGGCTGCTGCAAATGACAGTTTACAAATTTTCATGGCAGCAGCATCCCCTTTCTGTGATAGAGACGATGGATAAACATTTCCTAGGGGTCTGGCGGCTGACCTGGGGGCACATGTGGCTTGCAAACCACTTCTCCTGGCCTGATCTTTGTCTCCTGCAGTCACTGAGGGATGGCTGGCTGGAGATGAGCCTCCCTCATGGAGAGAGACCGTGCCACGAGCTGCATCCTGATCAGGCTGAGCCCTGCAGGAGCCCAGAGCCATCCTCCAAATCAGGGCAACCTCTCACTGCCAGCACTGGCAGCCTGGTGGCACAGCTGGTGGGTGACCAACCGAACAGCACCACCCTCACAAATCCAGCTGCCAAGCAGGTGCTGTCACCCTGGGAATGTCACCGACAGGAGCCATTTGGGGTTAGGCTATGGTTTGCATCCCGTGGGAAAGGAACGCCGCTCACTTTGCCTGGGTTCACAGCCACGGGCTCTGAGAGGAGATCCAGAAGCTCACCATGGAAATCCATCACAGAAATTCATTAGCTGGTACAGGCCTTTCCAAAACACTGCATCAGTAGTCTGGAAAACACTTTTGGATTTGGGCCCTTTTCAGATGCAGCTTGGGCAGGGTGCTGGGCCCTCCTATCTGTGCTTGGGCCGAGACAGCTTGGACCAGATGATCCTTTAGGTCCCATCCCACCTGGGACTCCATGATTCCATGATTCTGTGAAGAGACTCTGCAGCTACCTAGCTGTTCCTTGGCATACTGTCAGCTATAAAATCAGCCATATAAATCCACAATACAATTAAAAGGTGCTGCTAGTGGGGAAAAATGAGATTCAGTTAAAAAATGGTGGTTCTGTGGCTGCCCACAGGGAACACAGGGGGCACCCAGCACTCAGGGAGGGGTGCAGGTGGTGCCAATTTGCTCCCTCCTGTGCAGAAACTGCAGCTCTCCAGGCTCTGCCCTGTCCCGTTCCACCCCATCCTCTCTGTCCTGGCCCTCATGAAAAGCAGTTTGCAGCATGATTGTCTGTATTCCCATCACTACTCCATGCAGGGATTTTCTTGCATTTTCCTTTCTTCCAAAGGGCTGAGAATTCCTTGGGTGGCAAAGGCACTACTGACCTGTGGGTCTGAAGCAGATTGGGTTTTGGTACAGTGAGAAGTGTTAGAAATCTGAACAGAATGTCCCCACATCCATCAAGACCCTTAGTGGCCACTTCAATTTTATGGCTAAATGTATTTGTATTTAAAACAGTGAATAGTTTAACGTATTAAATCTATTTTTTAAATATTCAGGCCTGAGACACATCTCACATCCCTGAAGTGTCTGTGGTGTGCACTGCAGTGACTACACAGAGCAAAGAGCAGGCAACCTGTTTATTTAAGCCTACCACAGATTCTTCTCTTTGATAATCAGAACTAGAATTTAATAGAGACTCAGAAAATCACCTGAAGAGGAGTCAAGTGCTCCAGGAAACGAGGCTTGCAGGGTTCTGCTCTCCACACCAAGCGGACACAGAGTTAGTGCCTGTTTCGTCCATCACTTCAGGGGACAAGGGCTCCTGCTCCCTGCCAGCTGCAGGGTAACCGAGAGAACAAAGGAAACACCACTGGCCTGCTCTATATTCTAGACATAACCTGGAGCTGCAGAGCAACGGAGAGCAGTGGAGAAAGGGAAAGGTGTAAAAGCATGGGGGCAAACCTGGGGAAATGACCCCAGTGCCCCTCTGCTGCTCTGTACAACGCACACTGTGTGGGCGGGCAAGTGCTCTCCAGAGCCCAAGGCATGTCGCACTTAGGAGAAAAGGAGAAGAGAGAAGAAATATTTCCTGTTCACGTGGAAACTCAACACAAGCTAATGTGGAGCCAGAACTCCCCCACCCTCTCACCTCCCCAGGGGTGCCTGCCCAACAGGAGCTTCCCCAGCTCTCCCAGTCCACGGCAGGAGTGCAGCTCCCCTGGCAATTACAGCCCTGAGTCCGCATGGGTGCACTAATACCCAAATCCTATCCAAGGCACAAGCTGCTTCCCTTGCCCACAGCCCTCGGCTGGAGCACAGGGCTGGGAAGCTGCTTCGAGAGAGGAACCTCTTTAATGGCCACTAATCTTTAACCCTTTACCCTCCTGGTAACTGCAGACTCATGTCAGCAGCTCCTGCCTTTGGAAATCACTTTCATGATGATCTGGGCTGGTTTTTATCAGCCCCCTTCTCTCCAGCGCAGGATTTCCCCTGCAGCCAGGACGTTCCCCTCCACCTGCAATGCAGCACTACCTGTGAGCGATGGGGCTCGGCCCCTCCGGAGGGGCTGGAGCCAAGGGCATGGAAATCGTATTGATTTTCCTGCTGCAGCAGATCCTCGTGTCCAACAGCCAAGCACTCCAGGAGGAAAGCCACAAAAATAACCCACAGCTGGGCGTGTCTCTGCAACGCTGTTTTTAGGGCTCATGCCCAGCTCTGCCCACCTGGTCACCTCCCCAGTGGCACTGGGGGAACACAGCCCAGGGCTCCGGTGCCAGCCCAATTCATGGCTTTGCTCCCCGTCTGGTGCCACCCAAGCTCCAGTACTGAGCCAGGATGGGACAGGTGGTGTCCCCTGTGTCCAGAGCAGTGTTGGGGCTGAGTCCCCCCACAGGGTCCCCCCACTTCTGTCCCACTGCACGAGGTCCCCATGGGGACACTGGGACATGACCCTGCTCTCGGGGTTCCGATGTACCAGGGGAGGGTCCCACAGCCTGCAGCACTGTGTTGCTCTGCCTCCTCCTGGACCAGGGCACTGCCCAGCCCTGGCAGGACCCTCCAACAGGTCCCACAGACCAGGGGTCCTGGGGGGAGGTTTGTGCTTCAATTAATCCAAATCATGTTTTATTCAGTCATGGATCAAACACAGCCAACAGCAGAGTTTTCCAAAGGAAAAGGGTCAACCGAGACCCCTTTCCCTTTTGAGGCAATAACCACCAGCTCTCAAGTTGCCATTTAACTCCTGTCACTTGGTTTTTGTTCAATTCCCACAAAAACCATTACTGGAATAACAAAAGCATTTGCTAAGCAGAGCTCAGAAATTTTTGTTTTTTGGACAAAAGCTCAGCAACAAAACTGGTGAACAAATTGCATGTGTGATTTCCCTGAGGATCCATCGTTCTTCCTTTTATCAAAGTCCCAGTTTTGCTCTGCCACATGCTTGGTGGGTGCTGGCTGTGCACGCGGGGCGCTCGTTCAGCGTTCCTGTCGGATCCGGGCACTGCTTTGCCCCTGGCTCCTCCAGCATCCCCCTTGGCCGAGCAGCCCGGCCTGCCCAGTAAAGCTCATGCTCCGAGAACATCTTCTTATTAATTTTCCAAGTTTATGGAGTCAGCTGTCACGTAACAGCTTTTCCTCGTCTCTAAAGGAACACAGCATGCATGCGAAATGATTGCAAGAATATGTACCCTCAGGACATATTATTTTCTTAACTAAAATTCAAGTGCATACTTATTACCCAAATCTTTGTCTCAGAAACAGCTTTGACTTCACATGATGGAATTACAAACCACCAGACAGTTTTTAGGACTTGTATGCAAAACTGCTTTTTAGCATGGCTTTTATAGTTGTCTTATTTATCTAATCTCCATGAGTCATAATTCCTTTAGGATCGCTTTCTTCTTTCTACATTTCATCTCACCAAAACAAATTAAAAAATCAAAAAGCAATGGAAAAAAACAAAAGCAGGCTCCTGCTCCAGCCCAGAGTTGATGAAGTGCTGCACGTAATTCAGATTTGTTGCACCATTTCTAATAGGAGAAGACACCCACAGTACCTATGAAGAGAGTCCCCAGGCGAAAGACTCGGGCACAACAACCCCCTGGGAAAGGAGCAAAATGGAGAGGTTAAAAAAAAAAGGAGCAAGAGGAGCTGGAGTCCCCATCCATGGAGGGATTTAACAGCCACGTAGATGTGACACTTGGGGACAGGGGTCAGTGGTGGCCTTGGCAGTGCTGGGAGAACGGCTGGACTCGATGGTCTCAGAGGGCTTTTCCAACCTAAATGATTCTGTGATTCTATTCCACGACGATTGCCAGTGTTCACCGTGGGTATTCCACAGCAGAGCCAGTCTCTGCCTGCTGGTGCCAGCACCATTTGCACTGAGTTTTACAGGTACCAGCTGTGCCAGTGGCCTGCTGACTGGGGACAGAGCACAGGGTATAGCTTAAGGCATCCCTGGCTCATTTCCATCAGCAAATTCTGCAGACCGTGTAACACATCTTCCAACCTGAGTGATGTGAGTAAACCAAGGATGAAGTGTTGTGTGAATTGTGATTGCAGACTGGTGACAGTCAGGAATCAGCCTGGGTAGGACTGGGAATGTTTAATCTATGAGGAATTCATATTATAAAAATACAGAGATCTGAGATTTAAACAGTTTTCACCTCTGGAAAAATATTTCCTTTCCCTTACTGTCACTTCAGTAGCAAAACACTGAACCTTGTACTGCTCTGATTGGCCAGAACACCTACACAATGATATTAACAGGGATCTTGCAAAGTGTTCCATCAAGCTGGGATACAGATAGCTGAGCCATGAATTTCTGTGAGGAAATGCTACTGGAACTGGGTATCTTCTGCACCTGCCCATCACTTTGCTTTCGCAGACTAAGTTGGGACAGGGATAATAAAGTGCAGCTAAGATGTTGCTGTGCCAAAGCCCATCTTTTGCATTTCAGTCACCCCAGAGCAGTGTTTCCTCAGCCAGTGACTCTGCCTGTGGCTGGAATGGCCCTGTAAACAGGACCAGTGACAGGCTGACAACACCTGAACCTATTCTGTCATGGGGCCAACAGCAACACAGGGCATGAGCCCCAGCCCAGAGGCTCAAAACTGGAATGTCCATCAGGACAAAAGGTGGACAAAAGAGAAAGGATAAGTGGACCTGAAGAGTACAGGTGTGCCTAGAGCAGCTGGGAAGGGGAATTTCCATGGGGTCTGGGGCCAAGGATCACCAAGCAGCTGCTCTCACTAAGCTGCTTCCTTTCTTTATCAAAAGCCTTCAGACTTCAGATTTTCTGTCTGAAGAGGAATCAATAAGGAAAGAATTTGGGTTGAAAAGCAAAACAAATGTATTTTCACTACACAGAAACAGAGGAGTGACCATACTGAGAAAAGAGCAGGGCAGAAGACAGCAGACTGGTTTCTACTACTGCATCACATCACAAGGAACATGATCCTTATCAGATGAATCCATTCATTTTTAATAAGCAGTCTGATGTAGTTGAACTTCAGTTTCAGGTTAAATATCTTCTCAGCCCTTCAATATCAGCTGGCTCCTGAAGCTGCTTACTGAGTGTTCCACAATGCCGCGGTGCTGCAGGGGAGGCCGCTCCAGGAGCACAGCTGGACCATCCCACCGGCATCTGGGACCTGGGACAGCCCAGGGCTCCACCCTGGCTGAAAGGATTGGTCCCCTCCTGCCCTCCCTCCCCCACAGCTCTCCCCCATCCTTGCGTTTGGACAAGGCCAGGCCAGCTCAGCTCCCTCTTGGGATGCAGAAGGTGAAGCCCGGAGCTCTCGGCAGCACTGGGGGTTTTGGGGCTGTGGCTCTGACTGTCCCCAGGCAGGTGCCTCGGGCAGGTGCTGGCACAGGGGCAGCCCTGGGGACATGAGAGCTGTCTGTGGGACAAATCAAACATAACCACGTGGCAACATCTGCTTTGAGACTGTGTGTGCCCAGGTGACACCACAAGGCCCTTGCCCTGCCTTGACAGGTCTCTACAACCATTTCCTGATGGTGTCACCATGTGCTTCACCTCCTCAGGAGCACCTGGACGAGTCGCCACGGAGCAGCACATCACTGTGACCTCTGAGGCCTAAAACAAACTCTGCCAACCCAACAAGCAAGGACAAGGGAAGGATTAGTTCCACATCACTATGACATTTATCCACCCCTGGAAAATTACTGATAATTCATATTGATTCTGTGGCCTGGGTGCATTGAGTTGAAACATCAAATCCAGAGAGCCTCTCAGCTGAAATTACAAACACAGCCAAGCACGAGCTGAGCTGAGCTGAACTTGGTCCATTCCTGTTGTGTTGTGCCACCCCCAGAAGGTTTGCACTATCTTTGTCTTTGAAATTCAATGTTTCCTCAATGTCCTCTCTGCCGGAGCTGTTCCAGATAACCCTCCCTGACCCTGGAACAGGGGGTGAGCCTCACACCATCCACACTGGCAGTGTGTGTTTAGCAGGGAATGCCTGACCCCAAACACTGTAGTGAACACAGACAGGAAGTTGTTCACGGTATTTGGGGTTTTCCTAAGATTTTTACCCTAACACTCCGAGAGCAAGCTGCGAGAAGAAGCTGTGTGTGCTGTGCAGCAGTTACAGTGCTGAGGGCAGAGAGGGCAGCGGCCGGCGTGTCCTGGTCCACCACTGCCACGAGCAGAGTGGGATTGGGGGTGAGGGGACATGAGGAAGTTCTGCTTAAGCACAGGATTGTTCTGTGGGGAGAGGAGAAAAACATAAACATGAATCAGTGAAACTAAAGGCAGGGAAGAACAGGAGAGGAAGGGAAAGACTGGGCCATCAGCCCCCTGAGCAGCCCCCACAGTGTCCCCAGAGCCGTGTGTGGAGCATCCCAAGCAGCCAGCAAGCTCCCAGGGTGAACCCGCTGCCTCAGCCAGACTCCACCTTCCCCTTGGTGTCCTTCCATCCTCCTGAAAGTTGGTCATGGCTGAGGATGGGACAGAAGCATGGCATGGATCGGCAAACCCAGTGCTGCAGGATGAAGCCAGCCTCAGAGCAGGGTGTGGGCACTGAAAAGCATTGTGGGTGCCCTGTGCGGAGCTCCAAAACCCACAGGAGCTGCCTTGCTGATGAGTTACTGCTCTCCTGCTTCCCTTCAGGCTCTTTCCCCTTTGCAGGAGCACCTTCACCCCCAAAATCATCTGATCAGACCGTGGGTGCCTTGTGCAGGACCCTGGGAATGTGCTGCAGAGCCCCGAGGAGCCCGTGACCCACTCCCTCTCCTAGGGTGGGCTCTTCCCCTGCCAGTGCAGGCACGGATCCAGCCCGCACCCAGAACGTCGCCAGAGTGCACATCATTCAAATGCTGGGGGCTGAATGCCTTCCAAAGGACATTTTTCCACTGGAAAATGTGCTCGCGTCTGGGACTGGAATTCTGCTAAAGCCTGATCTCTACACAGCGTACACGTGTCTGTGATTTATCTACACAGGCTGAGTTCTCGAGGCTACAGTTTTTAATCAGCACTATTTGCATTACATAACGTCTTTTATTTCAGCCTGCATTTTGATTTAATTAGTTCTTTGTTAAATACATCAATGGCGATTCTACCCTGCCAAGCAATTCCAGATTAATTGCATTTGTTAAATCTTCTTCTTGTTTCTCATTTTCCCTGTGTTCCAAGGAGGCAGCACATTTGGAAATTAATGGTATTTTCAAATCATTACATTGTACAAACTCATGGGCATATTCCAAATGATAGACCTGAACACCCCCAGCTCTGTGTATTGCTCTCCAGCCCAGGAAGATGGAAGTCTGGCTGTGCTGTACACTGGGCTGTAGCTGATGGGTGATCTTACTCCTACGGTGACCCTGAAAGGGAACTCTCCAGGAAAACAAGGACAGCAACCCGGGCAGCTCTTACCCTCTCCAAGTTTTGCCTTGTTTCTCAGCCTGACAGCGTGGAATTTAATCCATCGTGAGATAACCTCACAGACACATCGGTGAGGGTCAGCTGCACATGGGTTCTCCCCAAGTATGGGGAGGAGATACCTCATCCTTGGGGATGCTCTGACCCACCAGGAAAAGCAGAACAATACTGAAAGGACTGGATTTCAATTTCTAAAAATTAAAAGAGAAAAAAAATAGCAGAAGAAAATTTTAAAAAGAAACTGTAGGTAATATGGACTATAATTAATGGCTGAGACAATTTACTAATGGACATTTTAGACATGGAGTGATGGGACACAGGCACCAGCTTCCCACAGCCAGAGGGCAGGGTTAGATGGAATATGGGGGAGGAATTGATCCCTGGGAGGGTGGGCAGGCCCTGGCACAGGGTGCCCAGAGCAGCTGTGGCTGCCCCTGGATCCCTGGCAGTGCCCAAGGCCAGGCTGGACACTGGGGCTGGGAGCAGCCTGGGACAGTGGGAGGTGTCCCTGCCGTGGCAGGGCTGGCACTGGGTGGGATTTAAGGTCCCTCCCAACCCAAACCATTCTGTGATAGGATTCTGTGTCCACCTGAGGGTGATGTGTCACCAGTGACAGCCCAGAACACAAACTCTGACTCCCATACAGGAACAGGAGTTACTGGGATAGACTTGCTGGAGCAGCCAGTGCCCAGCAACAGACAAGATGTTCATAAAGACCATTGTGGCTTTGATAAAACAGTTTCCAGCCAGTGACACAGTGCACAGGTGATCCAGGGCACAGGTGATCCAGAAACAGAATTCCTGTCTCTGGCTGGCCACCAGCCACCTTTCCTAAGGAAAAGAGGTTTCTTTTCTTCTTCCCCTTCCCATGACTGGCTCCCCAGCTGTGCTTCAGCACCCCTGGGAAAAGCTGGCTGGGGAGGGAGCCCCAGAGAGCAGCCCGGGAGGTGGGACCCCTGCCTGGGAAGTGGAGTGCCTGGGAGCAGCCAGCTCCTGGGGCTGAGGGAGCAGTAGCTGAGAGACTTCCAGCAAAGAAATACACTGGCTTAAAAAGAGCAAGTAAGGACATGTGAGTGTGGCAGTGTGCATCCAGGCGAGGGATTTCAGGGAAGGGTTGTCTTCCAGGGCATGGAGCAGGGAAACCCTGTTCCTCTGTGCATGAGCTGCACACAAGCATGGAATTCATCAGAGAGTCCCTCTGACAGATCCTTAATGAGATTTCAGATAATGATCCAGGCTTTGTCATTCATTATTAAAAAAAGCTTCTCACAGTGTCAAGCAACTGCAGTGCCTGGGAATAGGCAAACTGGGCAGGCACTTTCCTGATGGGAGAATGGAGTCTGCTCATCTGGGAGCAGGTATCTCCATTTTTTCCATTGCTGGGCAGTATATTTTAAGGATTCACATGTGTTTTGGGCTGACTAACTCAGTAACAGCTCCTGGGAAATGCTTCTTTTCCTCTCCCCATCACGAGAGCAAATTCCAGTTGCTGTTTTTCCCAGGACAACTCTCCTCACCTCACGCTGTGGCTTCGCTCCCTGGCCTGGGTGGCCAGGCTCCTGGGACAGACTGGGCACATTCTGTGCTCCTCAGGGCCAGGTTTAAATTGGATAAAGCCTGTAGACATTCACAGCTCAGTCCTGCCTGTTGCCCTGGCGCTCCCAGAGACTTGGGGTTGAACTGCTCCTGACTGGGAATGTCCAAACCTCAGAAGAGATTTTGAGGGGAAAAAAGTCATGTAAACAGACAAACCACAGCAGTCAAAGCATCCAGAAGTCCAACTGTTTTCCAAAGGTGGAGAACTCAGCACCATTCCCCCCAGGCACTGGGATATGGGGGGCTCAGGAGGAGCAGCCACTGCTGCCCCTCCCTGCATTGCCCCCGAGCCAGCCTGTGCCAGGGCACAGAGCAGCTCATGGCCTGGGGTGACATCCCCTGCTTGCAGGATGGTATTTAGGGATCCCAGGACACCTTGGCACAGACTGGCTTTCCCAAATCTCCAGGTCTCACAAAGCGCCCATGGGTGGGCAGTAGGACACAGAACCACAGGATGTAACTTTGCTGGGACATCCACTGAGCCTGACAGTTTATGAGCATGAACTCAGCACGACACAAACCAAACCCTGTGACCACACCTGTGAACAGCCTTTGCTGGTTTTCACACTCCCAGCCTTTCCCGTTTCGTTGCTTTGTTCCTGCCAGGTGACATTCCTGGGTGCCACAGCCCTGCTGAGCTGCCCGGGCACACAGCCCTGCCTGTCTGCCTACACGGTGTGTGTGTCCCGTCCTGTGCCAGGCGTTTGCTCCCTCGCACAGGAAGGAAGGGGGATCCCACAACAGACACCTGCGACAGGGCAGGGGCACCCGCTGCCCGCGCTCCGGCAGCCCCGGCACTGGGCTCTCAGTTCTCCTTCACACCCAGCACCCCCAGGGTGATGATCTGCCAGGGCCCTTTTCCCACAGCACCCACAGCAACCCTCGCTCGGGTTCTAGCCCAGAGAAAACTGATGCTGTGTTCCAGGGAAACACATCTTCAAGGAATTAGCATCACTCTGTCTTTCCCTGATTTTGGCCATGTGCTCACCCGAGCCGAGCTGGTTTGTGACCATGGGTAATACACTTTGGTACATGAAATTATCAAGGAGGGAACAAATGGGAAATGGTGTTTTTTTCTTTTCAAGACATATTATTGTCAGCAGCAGCCCTATTCCATCTTTACATGAGGAGCAAGGAATTCGTTATTAATCTTGCTGCTGGAATGATCCACATTTCTATCCCTGTCTCTGTGTTCCTCATCTCATTTTTCTTGGTATCTCCTTCTCTCTCTTTTCTGTCCATGCCCAAAATGATCTCACATCCAGGAAGCACTCCATGTTTAGCCACACAAAGGGAAATGTTAAACAGCCTTCTTTTATTTATGCTCATCTCCCCTCTCACTTGTGTAGCAATTTCACATTCAGGGTGCTCACACTGCTCTTTACCTGAATATTTCATGAGGGCACAGGTGTGGTGACTGCCCCTGGATCCCTGGAAATGTCCACAGCCAGGTTGGATGGGGCTGGGAGCACACTGGGATAATGGGAGGTGTCCCTGCCCATGGCAGAGAGTGGGGGACCAAAATGAGCTTTAAGTTCCCTCCCAACCCAAGCCGTGGTGGCTGCCAGACCCCTCTGTGACCCACGGCATGCCCCCAGAGTGGCCACAGGCCAGCCCGTGCCCGTTGCAATGGCACAGGGCAGAGGCATGGCCTGGCCAGCTGGGACCTGAAGGACAGGGCTGAAGCACCAAAACCCTTCCTAACTGGGGCTCTTGGTTTGTAACCACCAACTCTGCCTGAAGGTCCAGGAGCTTTAGCAGACCTGCAACAAGGGAACCACCCAAATGCTCCTCTGGAGCTGGGCTTCTCCTCCAGAACCTCACACAGGGAGGGAATCTTTTGGGACTGATGGGCTGACTTGCACTGAAGCACCCCAGAAATATTTCCCACGAACAGGAAAACTTCAGTCTAAGGCAGCCATGCCCTCAGGGGCGGGTCAGTGAGAGCCCTGCGAGAAGGGAAGAGTTCTCTTCAACCTAAGAGCAAAATAAGAGGTCGTAACATTGAAAAAAAGGAAAACAAGATGAAATGCGACACTGCTGTACTACAAGGGGTTGTCAGCAATTCCCAGAGGTTACACATTAGTACAACATTATTTCTTTAAAGAAGCAGTCACTGTGACAAACTCACTTGCAGGTTCTGGAGCGAGAAGGCAGAATTGTGCATCTCCATTACACTCACATTATGTAAATGTGTGAGGATAAAGGGCAGAGATTGTAAAACTGAGCAGATATATGAGAATGCCGACCTTTGCTGCGCTGCTGCCATGTGCAGGAATGTTACAGAGCCACGGAAAGAGCAGAACAGCAGCTGAGTTACACACACAGAAATGAAATGCAAGAGCTGCTCTGCCAGGCTGCAGGATCTCTCCCCCATCCATCTTCCAGGCTAATGATTCATAAGAGACCCATGAAGGTCAAGGACTCTCTCAAGTGTCTCCTCTGCTGGAATCCCAAAGGAAGCAGAGGGAAAGGTAATTTGGATGGTTGCATTTGAGGTAGGATAATCTGCTCTGCTGGGAGGGATCTGCAGGTGTGTCTGGGGTGACGAAACTCCCTGCCCAGCTCAGAGCTGGTGAGGACACCCCACACCCAGAGATCTGCTCGGAGCAGGGCTGAACCCCACTGTGCAACAGAGGCTGGATGTGGGGAATGGGATGGAGTGATTGGAGCTGCTTCTTGGACCTGTGTCTGCAGGCTGCTGCTCATGGACCTGCTCTGTGTTCAGGGAGGATGGGAGGTCTAAGGTGTCTTGGACCCTACAGTGCCAGGGAGGGTCACACCTTGAGAGAGTGCAGAGGAATTTCTTTGCCATCCCTTTTCTCAGTCACAGCCCCCACAGTGACAGCAGAGAGAATGCCAGGGAAAACCCATGAGTGTGGCTCCCTGTCGACAGAGGATTCCACAGGGACACAATCCTGTGCCATGTGCTCTGGGATGGCCCCTCTTTAACGGGGAGGTTGGATCAGCTGACCCACTGTGGTCCCTTCCAAGCTGGCCCATCCTGTGGGTCTGTGATCCTGCCAGGCTGGCAGAGCCGCTGCGAGGTCAGAGGAATGCACAGCACCTCCATCTCCCCACGGGAAGTGGGGAGGGAGAGAGGCACAACCTGTTTGACACCTGGGGAGCGCACAGGAACAGAACCCCCTGCACAAGATGACCCCGAGCCCCATTTGCTGTGAGCCACCTCTGCCCTCCCGGCACGCGTGTGCAAATAAAGGCTGATTCTGAATGTGAAGCTGAAAGAGTACATGTGATGCCTCCTGGGAGAGGACGTGGGATCTGAGCAAAGCGAGCACACTGAGGAGTTTGAGGTGTTGCAATTGTCGTGGTTTAAGGCTCTAGACACAGATAGTGCTGCACCAAGGTCAAGTATTTTGGATTACCACTTCTGCAGCTCCCAGCTCAAACTATCTTCCAGCAAGGTGAAACTTTGACTGACTTTATTACAGCAATTGTTCCCAAGTAAATCCTGTTTCCTGATTTTCTAGGCCGGCAGAAATAGAAAGAATTGGAAATAATTGCCAAGTAATCGGTTGCCTGTGTGGTGATTTTCTCACTCTCCAGAGTCTGAAATTGGCTGTGGAAGAGCCTTGGAGTCTTTGAGGCTTCACTTGTGGGATTGGACTGTGTTTACATGGTGCTGAATAGGGTAATTCCTAGGGGTATTGACAAAACAAATCCGGCTCCAGGAACAAAGGAGGATTCTTCCCATGCATCAGGCAAGAGGACAGAAAGACCCAGGCCCTCATATTTAATAGCACAAATGGTCCAGAACTTGACAATCTGCAAATTATTGCAGCAGGCACTTCCAGAACCTGCTTCAGCATTTTGTTCCCTACCTTCCCAAAAAGATGAATGATGGTAAGGGTTTTAGTAGCCCAGGAAAACAAAGTAAATAAACGAATTAAAACCCAATATAGGGGCTGGAGAACCTTTCAAAATAATGGGAGGACAAAAGTGAACACAATATTAAGCAAATACCTCAGCATGGAAGAAGAGATGAGGCCTCAGTGCCTGTCTGTGAGGGACTGTGATGCTCCACACAGACTTGGACTGGGGCTTGTAGCTGGGGGGGAGGGGGGAGGTTTGCAGTGGCTGCTTTCAGAATTTTTTTAGACCAAACATTCATAAACCCTTGAGGCTAGCAGGGATGGTGACTTGGCACCCAAAGGGCTCCTTCCCTGGTTTTTTTTTTCCCAATGAGAAAATACAACAGCTTTAGGGGAATTAAATTGTTAAATCATTTTTGTAATCTTCAAAAGTAATTGTGACCTGACCGGCTGAACGTCACTGCCAAACATATCATCAATATAGGTCCAAATAGAGTTTCCATCCCACAAAAAATCATTAGTCAGGCACTGCACTTCCCTGCCCTGTGTGCCAGCTACAGAGGGGTACAGTTCCACTTCCTCCTGCCAGAGATCCCTGCAGGATCCCTGCTCTACTGCTGAATTCTGCTGCGCAGGGGAGAAGCGCTGGTGGCATGGAACACGGCTGATTTATTTAAGGTAACTGTTTGTGACATGCAGGCACAAGAGTCCATTAAACACACAGAATAACCTTAAATTGTGTGTTTGCATAGGGAGGATATAAAAAAGAAGGAAAACAATGAAAAGACATTTGCTGAACACAGACCTCTGCCACTTCTTCCACATCTGTTCAACCAACCTCGTCCTATTAGGAATGATTAACATTTGAGGGACATGGAAAAGAAAATGGCCATAATAAACAGACACTGCTAATAATTACCACTTAGTTCTATGTTCTAGTGATTTATTCACTAGAATGATGAGTGTTAGCTCTCAGTCCCAGCTATGGGGGCTAAGCAGGGGCTTCACAGCCCCCTGCCCACTGACACAGCGTCTGGTGCAGTAGCTGACTGGGTGCCATGAGTCAAGGACAGGGCACTCTCTGGGAAAGAAGCAGATTTAGTGCCTCATAAGGAAATATTTCTATTTTTGTAATCATTCCTTTAGCAAGAGGGATCACAGAAGGGCAGAAAGGCTTCCTGTAAGAAAGAGAGAGGGGGTCACCCCCAAAATCTGCAATGGGCTGCCAAGGGTGCTGGGAGGAATAAAGTGATTCCTAAATCAAGTCAATATAAAATTCAAACAATAACAAAAGAAGTACAAAAGACACAAGGCTCAGCCATGAGCTTTGATAAGACATACAGTATTAGAAACTATGTGTCTTCCGTTTTCCAGTGACAACATCCCCATCCATCTTCAGTAGGTGGTGGCATCCAGGTTCCTAAATTAAAGGTGCCTTCTTATCTGGATGAGGTTGGTGGATAAATTCTTTTCTTTAGTGAGGTTTTAAATGTGATCTTCCACATCATCCTTGAGGTCAAACTGGAGATTGGCCCTGGACGGGTGGGTAACAAGGCAGAGGAAAAGCTGTGTGGGGAACTGGACCCAAGGACTCCAGTTCAGACCAGTGCTGGTTAGAAGTGATGCTGACTGGAGGTCAGTGGCAGGGTGGGTGGGATGTTTAACCCCCTCCTTGAAGCCCTGGATGATGGGACAGGATGAGCAGCTGGCAGATGCCAGTGAGAAAATGCCAGGGAAAAACAGACTTTTTACTGCTTGTACACATAAAACCAATATGCACTTGGGCACACAAACAGCCGTTGCCTCCTGAAGCCAGGGAAAAAGCACCCAGACAGATGTACACACTTGGAAATGAGTAAGTTTTAGTTGCACAGGGATAAATAATGTTTCCACTGTGCAATACTTCTCCAGTGACCAATCCACAGCCACCTGCCCAGCCCCCGGAGCTGGAACTCCCGATGGTGAGCAGAGCCACGGCTTATGGCTGCGTTTGACCCCCGTCCTTGTAGCTGTGCCTCAGGGCAGTGCCCCTGCTCCATCTCTCACCGCCTGTCTCCTAAACCCACGCTTCCATGTTCCTGCCCTGGAACCTCATTGGCAAAAATGTGTCATGAGCACAAAGGTAAGAGTGAAGGCTCAGAAAGCTGCTGCTCTTGTTTGCTCTTGACAGACTCCCCAGTGTGGTAAATGCTGCTGAGGAGAGCTGGGACTGGGCTCACGCAGCGACAAGCACGGGCAGCCTGAGGGGAGATGGGCGAGCCATGCTCACTGAATGCCAGTGGGAGAGACAGGGACATCCTCCCAGAGGCACAGCAGGAACCCCGTGACAGGGAATTATTACCCTGGAAGCTTACAGGCTCCTACGCCAGGCGGCCCAACACACCGCTCGCCTTTCTCCACCAGACCCTGCTCCTCCTGCCGTCCTTTCCCACCCTGTGGAAAGCACAATCCCAGGTAACAGTGCACTGGGAGTCACCCCTGCTCTTCACAGAGCTGCGGGCAGCTCTCAGTGCTGGCTCCAGGCTCACAGGCAGGTTCAGACTTTTGGACTCAAAGCCACATAAAAGACCAGTTTGAAGACTAATATGCTTTCCTTAGGTCAAAACAGGAGCCTGATGGAGCAGTGGGTTCCTGGATAACTTGGAAGCCTATTTGGGATGAGAAGGAAATTTAAGACAGGACAAATGAGTTTCGTGGAAAACAGTGCAGAGGCTCCCTTCCTCATTGAAGAGGAGGGGCAGCTCCTGGTGGTGAGGAAGTGCCGCCATGGGCAGAGGAATGACCATTCCTGACCTCTGGGCATGGCAGAGGGTTATACACTGGGATAATTTTGAAGAAAAATTTTGAGACCTTAATGTTTGACCCTCCCACACCACCAAAAAAGATGGCAGTGACCAAGTGTGACGCATCCTGAGCCAGGCAGCAGAAATCTGCACTTTGTACTTTCTACAGATATCACAAAATTTCTGCTGTGTTTTCAACAGAAATTAGACATTAGCAAAGGAAATTAATGTGAAGCAAGCAGTGGCAAAGTGGTTCCCAAATTCAAGGAGAGCTTGGATCATGGATCATCAGAAAATACCTCCTGCCTTTATGAGAGCTATAAAAACTCCAGGAAGAATGCATGGAATACAGGTACGAAAGACCACAGTCACCTTGCCATAATTCCAATCACATACCTGCATTTACATCACTGACTTAATGAAAAATAAATCATTCATTCACTCTAGAAAGCCTGGTGGAACATGACAGGCAAATAACAAGATATTTATATATTTATCACTATTTGGAAAATTATTTAATAATGCTATTAGTGGGGATGACGTCTTTTCTCACTTTGGGAAGCTCCTCTTGCTGTGATTAGCCAAGATGGTACCAAGAGAGTTTTCAGGCCTGCCCCGGGTTTCTGTGGAAGCAGCTACAGTGCCCTGCAGCAACCTCAGCCAGCGCATGCATCCATCCCTCCCTTCCTTCCTTCCTTCCTTCCTTCCTTCCTTCCTTCCTTCCTTCCTTCCTTCCTTCCTTCCTATTGCTTCCTGCAATGTTCACCTGGAGAAGAGAAGCATCCAGGGAGAGCTCAGAGCCCCTTGCAGGGCCAGAAGGGGCTCCAGGAGAGCTGGAGAGGGACTGGGGACAAGGCCTGGAGGGACAGGACCCAGGGAATGGCTTCCCACTGCCAGAGGGCAGGGCTGGATGGGAGACTGGGAAGGAATTGCTGTCTGTGAGGGTGGGCAGGCCCTGGCACAGGGTGCCCAGAGCAGCTGTGGCTGCCCCTGGATCCCTGGCAGTGTTAAGCTTTAGGGTCCCTTCCAACCCAAACTATCTGGGATCCTCTAACACCAAAGGGCAGCAGCTCTAACACCAAAGTGTGAACTGCAAACACCCAGGAACATCCAATGTCTCCCTGGTTCCTTCTCCCAATTCCCAACTTGCTGTAAGACTCAAGGATCTCATCCCAGGACAGCCAGGATCTGAGGAGAGGTGTTCAATGTCTCAGTGCCCTGGGTGAAGCTGCAGGAGGGGACTGAGTTGCTCTGTGAGCCAGGAATGGTCACTGACACTTTATTTTGAGCTTTCCAAAACTGTGAAAGTTTGATAAATCAAATATATTCTTTTTTCACGCTCCTAAACACATGTTGTCTCACTGTAATATGATTTCAGTCCCCCTAGAGAGACCTCTGCAGGAGGCTGGCATCTTGTGCTTAACACAAAAACCTCTATTCTCCACCAGAAAATTTACTTAAAATTTAAAATAATCAAGTAAACAACCTAAGATTGAAAAACAGAAGGAGGAGTGAATGTTGAAAATAAAAGGTGTATATAACATGTTTCAGTCCTGGGTTTTGGTTTCATTTTTTTGTTGGAAAAATCTGAATGTTTAAGTGTAGCAGAGGAAGTTTTCTATATAAAAGATAAAAGAAAAAAGAGAAAAGAGAAATCCAATCATATAAGTGAAAGGTGATAGTGTTGACCCTCAAAATGAGCTTGAAACACTTCCAGACTGGCTGCATTCCTGGACAAAAAGAGTAAGAGCAGAAACCCACAACCATTTACTGATGGCGGCACCTTTTAGAGCAGTTCAGCCCCTCTTGTGCAGTTTAGCAGAGCTGTGCACAGCACATGCACCTACTGACCCTGCTTGTCTCTGGAATTTAATTTGGGAAAAAATAATTTGAAGAGGTCTAGACATTACAAAAATTAAAGGGGAAACAACTGAAGAAACCCCCAAAACAGCAAACACAAACCCTCACAAGGATATAAGAGCAGATGCCAGAAGTGGTGAAAATGTGATGCTATTCCAAACCACAGTGGTCCAACACTGAGCAGGAATTCCCATCCCTCTGACAAAATTTGACCTAAAAATGAAAGAGAGGATTGAAATAACAGCCCTCACTTCTGAAATGGCCCTTATCTCTGTGGTGTTTGCCAATACTACTTACGGGTAAAGCAAAGGAAACTAGAATTGTATCATTACTGAGCACTTCTTCTTGAAGATAGGAAGAAATATCGTCTCCACCATAAACCACTGCAATTTGGAAAAGAGCAGTCAGATCACACCTGTAACCATGGCCAAACACCTCCTTTTGCTCAAAAATCTGCAGAAAAGCAGCCACATGAAGGAGGAAAACTGAGCTGTTGGCACTATTTTTACCACGTACTTCAGAATGATTGAAAACGACTTCAAGAACCTCTTTAGACAGTGCCACCATGGCCACACACTTGTGGTAGCACCGGTCATAGAATCATAGAGGCACAGCTGGGTTTGGGTTGGAGGGAACCCTGAAGATCATCTTTTTCCACCCCTGCCATGGGCAGGGACACCTCCCACTGTCCCAGGCTTCTCCCAGCCCCAATGTCCCGCCTCGCCTTTGGCACTGCCAGGGATCCAAGAGCAGCCCCAGCTGCTCGGGGCACCCTGTGCCAGGGCCTGCCCATAATAACAGGGGCTGGAGCACACGTCTGATGAGGAGCAGCTGAGAGAGCTGGAAAGGGGCTCAGCCTGGAGCAAAGGGGGCTCAGGGGGGACCTTGTGGCTCTGCACAAGTCCCTGACAGGAGGGGGCAGCCGGGGGGGAGGCTGGGCTCTGCTCGCAGGGAACAGGGACAGGAGGAGAGGGAACAGCCTCAGGCTGGGCCAGGGTGGATATCAGGTCAGGGAAAATTTCTTCATGGCAAAGGTTGTCCAGTCCTGGCATATGGCAGTGGTGGAATCCCTGGTGGGATTCAAAAAACGTGTGGATGTGACATTTGAGGCCATGGTTTAGTGCTGCTGGCGGTGCTGGCTGATGGTTGGGCTTGCTGATCTTAGAGGGCTTTTCCAACGTAAATGATTCTGTGATTCTACGATTCTGTATCTTCTGCATTAACAGCTCTGCAGTCAATATTTGGGTGCAAAAAACCTCCATGCCAGCAGGAGGATGGATGGCAGCTGGCCCTAAGTAGGATTAAAAAACCCTCTTTTTCCTTCATTCTGTGAGAACCAGGGTAACTGAGCACAGAGACATGTCTGAAGCAGCTTTGCATAGAAATAACATTGTTTTCCGTGGAACATTTATAGCAGAGAGCTGCAGCTGATGCTTTGTCCGAACTTATTAGAGAGGGTTAAATTTGCATTCTGGATTGTAAAAATCTGTTGAGAAGCAAGAAAAATACTAAATAAACTGATTTTAGTTAGTTTTACCTGGGTATAAAAGAAAGATCAAAGACAGTTTACATTTCAGTTGCTGTGATTTGGCTTTTAGTTTCCAAGGAAAATTTTTTAAAAAGGGGAAAAACTACTAATAAAAAAAATATCATCGGAACCAACCTCAAAGTAGCATCTGGGCTCTGCTCCGTCCCCGCACAAACCCATCCTAACATGAAGACCAGGAGGGGTGGCCTAGCCCTGCCTTGGATGAGTCCCCTTGCTACTGTGTTTCCCATTTTCCTCCTTTCCTTCCATCTTTCATCCCTTCCAAAGGGCAGGAAGAAATCAAAACGTCTCTTTAAACCTTCCCAATACCTTCAGCCTTATTTCTTTCCAAATTCTCATGCAATAGCCTGGCTTTCCACTCCTGATGGTACCGTGTGAGAACCTAAGACGAGCTGTAAAGGGAATGACAATGGCTTTAGTGAATCACTAATCTAAAATATCCCAAAAAGAGCCAAACAGGATCTCGAGCGAGATGGATGCGTCTCTGGTGAGAGGCCCTTTGCACAGGGTCTGATGCAAGTATTTCTCTGCTTTCTTTAAAACGTTTCCAAGGGAGATGCTACAACTCACCTCACACTGAACCCAAGCAGGGGAACTTCACTGCTGAGAAATAAACACAACAGTTAAATATGGTTCCAGTTCAGCCGAGGAAACATCCACCCCGACACTTAAAAGAGAACGATGGAAGCTTTCCTGCATGAGGAAATCCTCCTCATTAAATGATCTGCAGAGAGCAGATTCTTAAATAAAGCTGGGAACAATCAAAGCAGGATGAGCAATGGCAGTCATTCCAGCGAGGGCTCGCAGGAGCGGAACAAAGGCCCGATGACCTGGAACACCACACAGAAGAAATGAAACTCATATTTTCAAAGCCATGTCCCCAGAAGCCGCTTAAGAACAGTTGTTTTGGTGTTCAGTGTACTTCATTGAGCACTTTAAAGATCACCACTTGCATTGTGCACTCCAGTGCATCGTCGGGTAAATGCTGCCTTCCGCTCGAGCCTGGCAGGCCCCTGGAGCCTGGTGATCCCTTGCAGCCTGGTGATCCCTCGCAGCCTGGTGATCTCCTGGAGCCTGGTGATCCCCTGGAGCCTGGTGATCCCTCACAGCCTGGTGATCCCTCACAGCCTGGTGATCCCTCACAGCCTGGTGATCCCCTGGAGCTTGGTGATCCCTTGCAGCCTGGTGATCCCTCGCAGCCTGGTGATCCCCTGGAGCCTGGTGATCCCTCACAGCCTGGTAATCCCTCACAGCCTGGCAGTCCCTTGCAGCCTGGCAGGCCCTTGGAGCATGGCACACGCTGGGCACCACTGGCAATCCCACACTGCTGACTGGTGGGGAGTTTGGCTCCTCTCTGCTCACAGGGCCATGGGCCAGGCTGGCCACATGGACCTTCCCTCTCCAGAACAAGAGAATAATCACTCACAGGTGCAGCTGGATGGGGAACTGCTCTCTCCCTTCATAATTCATTGAATCACTGAATCGTTCAGGTTGGAAAGTCCCTCTGAGCCCATCAAGTCCAACCATTCCCTCATTACTGGCAAGCCCACCACTAAACCATGTCCCCAGGTGCCACATCCACAGGGTTTTTAAATCCTCCCAGGGATGGGGACTCCACCACTGCCCTGGGTAGCTGTGCCAGAAGAAATTGTTCCCAATACCCAACCTAAACCTCCTCTGGTGCAATTCAAGGCTGTTTCCTCTTGTTCTGTTGCATCTTTGCTGAGAAAAGAGCCCAAAACCCCTGGCTCCACCCTTTTGCCAGGGAGCTGTAGAGAGCCAGAAGGTCTTCTCTGAGCTTCCTTTGCTCCAGCCTGAGCCCCTTTCCCAGCTCCCTCAGCCACCCCTGGTGCTCCAGCCCTTTCCCAGCTCTGTTCCCTTCCGTGGACACAATCCAGCACTCAATGTCTTTCCTGTCATGAGGGGCCCAGAATGGCACCCAGCATTTGAGGTGCTGGCACATCTGTGGCAGAGGGGGTCTCCTCCCCTGGTGGCCCCACCCCAAGTTCTGCTGACCCCGCTGCTCTCTCAGCATGGCAAAACTCCCAGATCCCTGAATTTAAAACAAGTGATTTTTGCTCTTCATAACAGACTTCAAAGACAAGTTGGTCTGAGCAATGTCTGAAAAATACTGATCAGCCAGAATATCCTTCTACAGCTGAGGAGAAAACATAACAAAGTTGCAGATGATACCATACAGCTGGGATGACCTCTAAGGAATGGGTCATTTATTCCATCTACAATGAACTTCAAGGAATATTTTGGGTTGTTCGGCATTTCAGCTATGATTTTTCCTCTGAAAGGGAAAAAAAGGGAACCAGAAAAAGCCCTGCTTTTCCTACCACTGTCATGTCTTTTAAATTCTGAGGACGATCTGAGTGTGCTATTTCAGACATACTCAAATATACAATACTCCCATCATTCATAGCAAGCAGCCTGTGCCTAAAACAGAAGGATATTAATCCTTGGTGGTGTATTTAAATTGCAAGCATTAGCTCAGGAGATGGCCCTCTGGGCAGGGAAGAAAAATAATATATCTCACTTTCTGCATACGCATCTCCTTCGACACCGGACTTTCACCTCCACACTCCTCAGATCACTCACGGGAATGTGGCGGCCTCAGCACTTCTGACATTGCACTGGGCTCCTTCGTCCCAAACTATCCACAGTTCAGCAAAATGTGTAATGAGTGTCATTCCCCATTTCACCCAGGATCAAGACAAAATGAGATCGAGTCTGAATTATTGTCTCAAGAGTCTGCTCAGGCCATGCTCAAAGAGATCAGCCAGGCATTCAGAGCTCACATTTTGTCATGTTCATGAACTCCAGCCTTTACTTTCCTGACCTATCAATCTTTCATCTCTCTCAAGTGCTAAATTAATCTTATTTAGAAATGTCAATTAAACCGGTCATTTTTTTGATGGTATTAGAAAGTGCTTAATATCTTTGCTGCCCTTTAATTTTATGAAACAAGAGAGAATAATCCTGCAAAAATAAAGCCCCTCCAGCGATAAGCTTGGCTGTAAAATATTCATTTTTAATGACATTATGTTGGAACAAAATATTTTTTTCTTTTTTTGTAAACAGACAGAAGATTATATTTGCATTTCTTATGAAAGGAGGTATTAATGCAAAAATGAACCTGCAGAGGTAAAGACAATGTGGAGTGTGCTGTTTAGCAGTTTTTAAGGAGTTAACTTTGGCCAAATTTCAGACAACACCTTAGCAGAAACTTACTTGCTTCATTAGGCACCAAGATTTTGTACTCTTCTTCCTATTTCAGTATTTTTAAGGAAGGAAGTGAACAGATTTAGTATCTCTTCTACTGATATGGACTGGAACCGGCCCAATTAAGGCAATGAGCCGTCTCCCAGCTGACGTCAATGGCGGGATACAAACGGCTCTGAAGGCAGCACTGGCCCGACTGCCTTTGGTGAGGAGATTCACTGGTTGTCCCCACTGACCTCCAGACCCTCCAGCACTCGCTGACACCCCCGGGCTTTTGCCAAGGTTCACCCACGGGATGCTCTCAAGAGCCTCCAAAGCACCTGGGGGCCACCTCAGGTGGCATCTGGACACCCCCGATGTCCTCTGGGCTGGGCTGTGGCTGGCCGGCTGTGGGACATGGCGGCACAAGCAGTGGCAGCCGTGTGCAGGTGAATCTTAGTGGCTGGGTACCCACTAAACATGGGTGGATAAAGTGTCACCAGGTTTGCTCAGGACTGAAGTCGTCCATCCACTTCTCCTTTTACATCATTCCCATCCCCTGGAGCTGATTGAGATGCTACAGCTCCAGGGGGACATAGGGCACAATGTGACAAGCTCCAAAAATGGAAAGGGAGATGTGGGGAGTGGCAGACGTCACATCATCTCGTGTTCAGCCTGGTGCAGCTTTGTCCACGGGATGTTCACCAACTTGTGTCCTCCCCATCCTCCAAAAGCTGAGATCTTCCCACAGCTGGCACCAGCTCTCTCTTTATCTTCCCTGCGGCACCAGCAGGCCTGGAGTTTGGGATTTTACTTCTTCATGCAAGAGAACCTGGCTGTTTCAGATGAGGCTGACCACTGTGACCACTGAGGTGCAGCTGCACTCACACACACCATCCCTGGGGGATCAACCAGAGCCAATTCGAACAATGGGGTATAACCTGTGCCCCTTTAGGACCTGTCCCCACTCCAGCACTTCCCCTGAGATCCTGGGCAGGCCAAGCTGAGCAGCAACGAGAGGAGACCCCAAATCTTCCTCTAGAGCCAGGCCCTGGGCAGCAAAAGGCACAAGTGCTGCGACAGCCAACAGCCGGGGCTGAGCAGAGGCTCAGAGGAAGCAATTTTAGCAGCTGGCAATTAAGTGACAAAGAGAGGATTAGGGCAGCAGCTGGAGGTTGAACAGCAGGAGCAGCGGGACAGGCAATAACAACAGCTTAGTTTTACTCGGGTGTGTTACAAAGCGAGGTGTTGACGGCTGCACTGGTGGGGCTGTGACCCAGGCCCCAGGGAACTGCTCTGCCCATGACTGATCTCAGCAACTCTTCTTTAAATATGTGCTTAATAAACGTTGTTTAAAGAGCAGCACAATGTCCACTGGCCTCACACTTCCCTGCCTTCTCTCCAGACGATTTTTCCGGAGACTGAGTTTTTGTGCTAAATAAGCCCATAGGCACCGCCATCTCTTTGCTGTAGTTATATATCCACTGATAACACCATCAAAGCCATTTCTGGGTGCATTTAATGTGAAACTGGGTGAGATTGACAGGAAAGGGCTTCTCTGCATCAGTGTCTGGGAGCACCACTACTCGCAGAGGCTTCTGAAGGCAGAACTGAGGGACCATCCCCTCACATGCCAGGTACTTGTACCCAGGTAATAAATCCTGCTGTGCCTTTCATGCTTTCTCTTTTCCTTCTGAAATGCTCCCATACTGAGTATCCGTAACAGACAGGGACTCATCTTCAGTGATCTTTGTAAGAGATTTTTAAAAATACATCAGGCTTAGCATCAATAGCAGAGACAGGGAGCCACATTAATAAATCCATGGGCGCTAAACCAAGGATTATTTTTATCTGGCTGAGATACTGATTTTTATTATAAAACGTTCTTCAACACTAAAACCAAAGAATGATGTCACCACTAATCAGGAGTCCGGCAAGAACAGAAAGCAGAAAAATCAGTGGATGCAATGTATGGGAACAAATGCAGTGACAGAGCCCAGAGCAGCTCATTCTGAAGAGCACCAACTGGAACTAAAATCTGGATTCTAGTCAGAGATTTTCATGTAACTGCCCTGATTTTTGTAAATCCTCATGCTCTGCAGAGCATCAGGTCAGGAGCCCATCTCTCCACGAGCCCGGTTTTTCTGTGGCTCCAGCTGTGCCAGACTTGGGCCAAGCCCAGCAGCCTGGGAGGCAAAAGCTCAACCCTGAGCAGCCTGGGCTCACTCCAGAGCCAGCCCGGGCTGGAGTGAGGGGCGGAGCCAGAGACCCAAGGGGCTCTTCTGGCCTGAATTAGTCCTCACATTTTGTTGTTTGTTTTGGGGTTTTTTAATTTATAGAAGATGTTCAGGGAACAAAAAGCATCGTGGAGAATGAGAACAATAGTTCAGTACACTATTACAAAATGGAATGGAATGGAATAGAATAGAATAGAATAGAACATTTTAGTTGGAAGGGACCCACAGCACTCATCTGGTCCAACTGCCTGACCACTTCAGAGCTGACCAAATCTTAAGGACATCATCCAGTATTGTTGATATTTCCTTCTTGTATGACCTAGATGCCAGTTCAGCCTGCCAGCACTACACCCTGTGAGCACAGCTCCCCACTGTGCCACATGGGCAGAGCTCTGCCTGAGCCCAAAGTGAGGAATGCTGGTGGCTGGCCCCAAAAACACGAGCACTGTGCCCCAGTGCACCCAGAGATGAGTTGGGTTTGGCATAGACTGAACACAGTGACTGTTTGAGGAATCAAATGAAAGAATTTTCCCAATGTCCACCCTGAGCCTGCCCTGGCCCAGCCTGAGGCCGTTCCCTCTCCTCCTGTCCCTGTTCCCTGCGAGCAGAGCCCGACCCCCCCGGCTGCCCCCTCCTGTCAGGGACTTGTGCAGCGACACAGGGTCCCCCCTGAGCCTCCTTTGCTCCAGGCTGAGCCCCTTTCCCAGCTCCCTCAGCCGCTCCTGGGGCTCCAGCCCCTTCCCAGCTCCATTCCCTTCCCTGGACATGCTCCAGCCCCTCCATGTCCTCCTTGTCATGAGGGACCCAGAACTGGACACAGGGCTGGAAGTGCCTCAGCAGTGCCAGCACAGGGGACAGGCACTGCCCTGGTCCTGCTGCCACACTATGGTTGATGAGGATTTGAGGATTTTCTTTATTTCAGGAGAGAAATATGGAGCAGTGGGGCAGTGCCAGCGAGATGCCCATGGCTGCCCATTGCTGAGAGGACAGTGGCACAAACGTGCTGAGCTGCCTCAAGGCTCTGTTTGCACCAAGTGTTCAGCACTTGCCTCAGCAGATTTAATTGTTGGGGTTTTTTTTCTTTTCCTCTCTTTTTTTTTAAGATCTTGTTAAATAATTAGCCAGACTTTGCAGTGTGACTAGTACCACAGGACTGCTTTCAACAGGGAAAACTGACTCCTGCACTGTGCCCACTGTGGCTGTGCCAAGAGCTGGGATGAAAGAAGAACTAAACTTTTCCAGCAGTAGCTTTGCCAAGTAGGAAGAAAATTGTGAAAAGAGCTTATGAACCGAGAATACACCTGCATTCAACACAGTGTCTCTTTTCAACACAAAATACCTTCCAAGATCCCTTTTCTGATTAAAGTTTTTGAAACGGGCACACTCCTGTAATACATTTTGATGAAATCCCATTCTCCAGTGAAATTGTTATAGTGGATAACTTCCAGGCAACAGTAGCAGGAAGACTGTTAATCAGGATCAGGAGAATACAGAGTGCCTGCAAACCCAGCATTAAGCCACCTATGACAGGCAGTCCCCAAATTCATGGCTCACACAGAACAAACTTATTTTTGAGAGCAGAATTACAAAGATATAAAAACAGGAAAAAAGTCCTGAAAGTCAGAACGTAAGTGATTACCTTCATATTGCTCCATTCTCCAGCTGCCATCAGGTAGCTGAGGCTTTAACTCACAAAGTATAGACTGAAATCCATCCTGCCCAGGGTTAATAAAGCAACGACCCAGCGATTTGTGACTGGGCATCAGCATGACCAGGCTGAAATGGTGCAAGATAACCTGGGAATGATGGGAGCACACCTGCTCAAAATCCTAATTACTGTGGGCAGAGACGGAGTTCAGTCACAGGGTGTCATTAGGCCGGGGCTCAAGTGGGCACCTGTCCCTCTCCTATTAGAGCACTGCTACGCAAATTGCTCATAAATTTAGATTAAGCTTTAAACTGGGGATGGGAAGCTCAGAATTCCACAGTGGAAGATGGGTTTTAAGGCCAGGAAGCACTGGGTCAAGAGTTGTGAAGGTCTGCAGGGAGTTAAAGTGTTTTATTGGAATCCTAGGGAAAATATATTTGGGGTTGAATTACCTCAATTCTTCCATGAGATGGACTTCTATTTCTCTGCTATTTTGAGTCTCTTCAAGGGCAGGAACATGCATTGATGAGGCTCCTGAGGTGCTGCAAAAACATTAATTCAGAAAAACAGAGAATAGATGCAGAAGACTCAGGGAGAGGTGACCAAACTTTCTGATTATCTCCTCCATAAATGGTCGTTAACTGGCTGATAAATGCATCCACGAGACTTTGACAGCGCTGATGAATGACTTATTGCAGAAAACATGAAGATTGATGCATTGTTCAGCCTTAAACTAAACACATGATGTTAATTCACTCGTAGGGCCTACAACCTGGAGTCCATCAGCTTCTATAATTAAACACATTGCTTCATGAATTTTACAAATATGGCAAAAAGTTGCTAATGGAGTGTCTTAAATTCTGTTAACATTAATTTAATCTCTTTGGTTTGTCTTTAAACACGCATTTAAAATTCTAATCACTGCAAAAAGATTTTAATAAGACACAATGTTAATGAAATATGTGAAGGAATTATTGAAAGAAAGAATTCTTTAAAAAAAATGCGAGAAAGAAAAAGGAAGCAGGCTAAGCTGAACTGGCATGTAAATCCAGCTGGGGAGCTATTTAAGGGCTAAGGAAGAGCACGGATGTGTTCTAGGATGGCATGATTTTAAAAGGCTTTTTTGTACTAAATACTCGTTATTGGGATTAATTAGGGGATTAAGCTTTGAAACTGTTCCAGCTCTATCATTTGTAGTTTTACTTTCTACCTTGCTGGTCCACAGTTCCTGAAATGGGAACATTTTGGGTGGGGATGACTCAGTGTGCTCTGCAGAAATGTGAGGAAAGCATTTCTACCTCACAGCACTTCCCTGCCACATTTGTGCCATGAGCTTTTATTCATTTTTATTACTTTTTAAAATTGTATTGACCCTTTTCCAGGAGGAAGATGAAAAAAATCGTAATACTGGAATAATTTGCAGCATAAAAATTCTTGATTTTCCTCATTTTAATGCCATTTTAAATAAATACTAGCAATAGGATTAGAGGACCAGTGGCAACAGCACAGTGACTTGAAGTGTCCAAGGCCAGGTTGGACAGGGCTTAGAGCCTCCTGGTCTAATGGACATTGTCCCTGCCCATGGCAGGGGTGGGACAAGATGAGGTCTAAGGTCTCTTCCAACCTGAATTATTCCTTGATTCTGTGCTTCCATGACTGATTTGTGAACACTGCATGACTTTTTCCTACACCCTGATATCTCCAGTTGTTTGTTAGATCCCATCACCTGTATTTGAACACACACAGATGTGCTGGAGTTCAAAGTTAAACCCTTCAGGCTGTGCCATGAAGGAAACATTTCTTTCCTCATTAACAGACAGTTTGAAATTCATTAAGTTGATCCTGGAATGTACTTCTGGGGCTTGGACACACTCCTTTGCTAGGGAACATTTTTGAGACTCTCTCTAACTGTAGCAAGGCAAAAATTGTCCAGAACCATTTTCACAGACAGAAATGGATCATTTCATGCCCAATTTACAATATGCAGAAGTCAATACATGTCGTTAATGTGAGCTGAGCACGGAAGAATCATCTGTGTTATTAAAGCTGACTGTGATTAGCTGGTGCAGGTGTCAACAAAGTGTCACAGAAGACTGTGGAAGCTGTCCTTATGCACACACGTACAGACTTTCAAATGCCCTTTTCACACAGTTTCTTCACACTTTTGGTTTGCTGCCTGCATCCCCAATGCTGGAACAGCAAGACAGTCACAAACACCGCTTGTTTGCAGCTGTTTCAGCTCTGTTTAAAGGTCTGTCACACCCTGCCCTCGCTGTAACACACCCCAGCTGTCCCTAAGAGCAGCACCACCACTCACAGTCACTGATTTAACAGATCAGAGCCCTTTATACGTAACAAATGGGCCCCACAGTGCACCCACAGCCTGGATCCCCATCCTCCCAACTCAGCCTCCGGGGTGAGCTCAGGCCATGCAGCAGAGCAGCCCAGCTCAGCAAAGATCTCCTCAGCACCGGTTTGCTTAAACCAGGAACTGGTGCCAGCACAAAGAACTGGTGCTTCTCTCACAGCAGCAAACATGCAAGTGCTGAATGAAAGGGGGAAAAGCCAAAGGCAAAAAAGGAAATCATATTCCACATTTCACGTTTCACTACTGGCAGCAGGAGGGCTTCAGCTGGGATGAGCCAACAGGGAGGGCAGGGAAAGCCCCCTGGGGTCCTGGGATTCACCTGTGCTCCTGCTCCTGCATTTTTTCCTGATGTAAAGAATGAACCGAGAACACCAGGATGCACCTTCCCTGCTGCCTGGCCGTGCCATCTGCAGGCAGGGCAGGACCTTATGGGGTTGGACCTGCCGATGTCCAACTGACCCAGGAGCTGTCTGACACCACCCAGCTCCACAGCTGCCCATCCCTGCTGGTCCCCAGTCCCACCGGGGGCTCTCCTTGGCACCCCTGCCCCACTGCCCAACCCTCCCCGGGCTGCTCCAGCCTTACCTGCTCCCCAGCAAACAGCCCCCGAGCCTGCTCCTTCCCTGGAGCTCTGCCAGCCGAGAGCAGAGATGTGCAGGTGGGTGTCTCCTGAGGAGGAACCTTGTTTTGGCTTGGGAAATTGACTGCATTTGGTCTGGGTTTCACTGACTCAGAACACATATAGAACCACATGCCTGCTCTCCTGACAGCCCCTGACAGCACTTTCAGGGCCAGTCCTTGCTGAGCCAGAGAGAATAAACCCCTCCAGACCCTCCAGAGGGATGGCTCTCCCCTGGGCATCGCTGCCTGCTCAGCTCCCCAAGAGCAGCTGCACCAACCCAGAGATTCTCAGCGGGTGTGGATGGAAAAGGACTCTGTGGATGTGGATTTCAGCACAGTGCTGGCACAGCTGATTCCCAGGAGAGTGACCAAGGAGCGAGCACCTCATCTGTCCCTCCTGCGGCTGAGCCAGGGAGGCTGCATGGACGGACATCACCAGCTGATTTCTCACCCTCATCCTTTATGGGATTGTCTGAATCACAGGATCACAGAGTCATTTAGGTTAGAAAAGGCCTCTAAAATCATCAAGTCCAACCTTTGATGAAAGGGTTGTTGTCTGCTGTAAATTGTCCTTTGCTTTGGTATGACTCTACCGTATTTGAGCCACTGAACAGGCCATTTCTTTTAAAATTATCATGACTTTGAATAACAACCAAGCTCATGTTCCCAGCTACACTGGGCCCTCTTTGCCTCCCAGGAGAAGACATCCTGACCATACACTGGTGATGCCATGGGGTGGGGGCTTGTGTTAAGCACCAACCGAAACCAAATTAGGCGATGCAATCACAAACACTGAACTCCTGAGAAGGCGGTTTTCCTGCCCAGGCACACCATTTATTAGCAAACGCTGCTGCCGTATTTTGCTGTATCTACTATTCCAATCAGCCATATGGGAGGAAATCTGTAAATTACATTACAGCAATTAATACACACTTACACAGTTTGTACAAAAGTGTTGAATGAATTATGCTACAGGAAGGAAACACACTAAGCCAAACAATGGAGCTTTATGAATATTTAATTCTTGTAATTTATTTAAAGTAGTAAAACACAGCATACGCTCACCTTCAGAGCACCTGCTCAGATGAAGCATTCTCTCTCTTAACAATCTTATGTAGTTTTAGGAGATTCAGTAGATTATCTTGGTGTAATTAATTTTTTATCCAAATAACTGGGAGGAAAATAGGCCCAAACTCTCGACTACCTCTGCTTGCTCAGAAAGGGACTGTTTGCTTCCAGAGGGAGTCACACACAATTTTCACAAGGGATTGGAAGGACAGAACAAGGGGGAACAGCTTCCCACTGCCAGAGGGCAGGGCTGTATGGGATATTGGGAAGGAATTCCTGGCTGGAAGGGTGGGCAGGCCCTGGCACAGGGTGCCCAGAGCAGCTGGGGCTGCCCCTGGATCCCTGGCAGTGTCCCAGGCCAGGCTGGACATTGGGGCTTGGAGCAGCCTGGGATAGGGGGAGGTGTCCTGCCCATGGCAGGGGTGGAACATGATGGGCTTTAAGGTCCTTCCCAACCCAAATCCTTCTGGGATTCTGTGATATTAGGAGTTACTCTAAAGCACAGTGTCAGGCAGCTGGTCACAGCCAAGAGCAAGGGACTGTCATCCTCCCAGGGTGTGACACTGCAGGAGAAGATGGAGCGAGAACTCACCTCCTCACCTCCCCTGTGCCGGCGCTGTGCCGGGTACGGGACAGGGGGAGCGACGTCAGCAGGGCTGTCTTAAACAAACGTGGTGGAAACAACACAATGACCAGGGTTATTTTCAGGATTTTCTCCCATTATTGCTGAAGTTGTTAAAAACAAATAAATCAAAGTTGCAACTTTGACCTTGAACTCGTGGGAATTCAAGGTCAGCTGCCCCGGCTCCATCCCCAGCACAAGGTCAGCAGTGCCAGGACAGCACTGAACCAGGACCAGGAGCTGCACACACCAGCCAAACCAGGAGATGCATCCAGCTTGATGGGATCCAACCACCAAACACTGCACATGGAATGAACTATCAGGAAAACAATGGAAAAGCAATCATTTATTTTCCTCTTTAAAGCATAATTGATTAGCTGAATTCCTTATTGTGCATGTGCTGGGAGTGGGGAGAAGTGTTGTGGCATGCTTCGGGGTTTGGGGTTGCTCCTTGTGGGGGATTTTTGGTTATGTTTGTTGGGTTTTTACTTTGGACTAGTGACAGAATTGAGATGAACTGAACCAAAGGAATTCTAGATCTGCAATACAAAGCGTTTACAATTACTCTCAAGGCCAAAGCAATGGATTTCAGGGCTTTCACACTCATCACAAGCTGGGATATCATGTTTCCATTCCAGAGCTGGCCCAGGAAAAGCATTAGCTTTGTTAGCTGTATTAGCTAACACATCCTTCACTGCTTTCAGGCTAATGCCAGTTTGGTGTATGAATGCCAAGAAATAGAACATCACATTTGCAAGAAACAAATAAACCCACACACTCCAACAATCCTGAGCAGCTGCTGGCCACTGACGCAGCCTGGTAAATCCTGATCACTTCAGCGATGCTGTTATGTTTGGTATCTTACCTGAAAAACATTGTTGGGTTTGGTTTTTTTCACGTTTAAACAGCATTCACCTCTTCCTTTATAAGCACATCAGATGTACTTAATTGAAAGATGGTTTTTCTTTCCTCCAAGCTATTTTCACACAATTCCTGAATAAACTCTCTAATTTCTGCTATTCTAGGGCACAGTCTGTTCTGACTTTATGGATGCTCTTTTTAATGCCTATTGTTTAAATTGGCTACCAAAATGGCTAGGACTCCTCACACCAGCAGCAGGAGTGCCCTTTGCAATCCTGTTTCCCTGGGTCTGAGTTATGCCTCTTCAACACATAAAACAAACAAAAAAGCCAAATAGACAATAAGCTAGTGAGTTCAAAAATGAGAATGGTTTTAGTGTCTAAGAAACAAAGCCATGATTAACTCTGTGGGTTAGGGAACAAGTCAGCAACAAGATACAAACAAACAAACCTTTTTATTTTGACAAACAGAAAAAGTTCATCTTAATCCAAGTACTTCCATTTGCTAATGCCAGTACCTGTACATCTATTTCAACAGGTGTTTCTATTCAGGGAGACTACAGATCTATGCTATAAAAAATAAGGAAATTATTTGAGCACCTCATACCCATCCAGGTAATGGGTAGAAAACTTTTAGTGCCAGTAGTCCACAGAAGTGTGCCTATAACTATAGCAGTGGGCTGTGCCCTGGTCTCCAGTCTCCTGCCTGGTGATGCCCAGAGCAGCAGCAGCCACTCCCTAACTGCTGCCAAGGAGCAGGGAAGCAAATTAAAAACTCCTGTGGGTTCACCTGAGCTCACCAGAGGAGCAATAAAAGGGGCAAAGGGGGCATGGGCCTCCTTGGGTGCTAGAGGAGAGGAGAGGGTAGGGCTGCTGGGCAGCAGGTCCTGTGCTGCTCACCTGAGCATCCCCATCCTGAGATGGGCAGCCTGGGGGGCTGCTCCTCTGCAGGACAGGGAGAGGGAGCAGAGCTTTGATGGAGGCAGAAAGGCCGGGAGCTGTGCTCACACCTTCAAATCCAGCTGTTAGCTGAGACTGCTTTGGAGGTGAACCCTGTTTCCACTCTGCAGAAGACTGAGGCTCCCAAGGTTGGGAGGTCCTGGCAGGATTTCCCCCAGGCTGGTGTGTCTCCTCCTGCTCAGTGTGTGGTTTTATGGGTCTGTCTGACTGTTCCACGCTCAGCAGGGGTGAGTGGCATCCTCATGGACAGGGGTCTGTGGATTCTCTCAGGAGGCTCCAGGCCCACAACGCTCCCCTGGTGTCTCTTTCTGGTTGCTACCATGAGGCTCTTGGCAACCCTTCAAGGTGACAGAGTTGGCCTTGGGCACTGCCAGGGATCCAGGGGCAGCCACAGCTGCTCTGGGCATCCTGTGCCAGAGCCTCAGCACCCTCACCGCCAAGAATTCATTCCCAATATCCCATCTAACCCTGCCCTGTCTGTGTGAAATCATTCCCCTTTGTCCATTCATCAAATCCATGTCTCTCCATTTCAGAGAGAACGATTTGGAGCAGGACAGTGCCAAATGCCTTGCACAGGTCCAGATGCCCTCGTGCAAAACAGCGGAGGCCAGTATATGTCAAAGAGAGCTCTGGGAGGTTCTGTGAGGAGCCCTTCGGCACTGACTCTGTGCTGCTACCAAAATCTGTCTTCTGTCAGAGGTTCTGAGTGCTGCAATTCCAGCTTCCCCCGTGCCTTTTAGAGCCAGCCTTTAAAAATGAGGCTCTGGGAAAATGGGGCACTCTGAAGAATGCATCATTAAATTGTCAATATTTAAGCTCATTTCTGGGCAAACTAGGCACCAGAGCCCTTGCTTTTCCAGATCATAGATCGAGTTTTCAACAGCTACAATATTTCTCTGTGTGTTTAGAGGGGAAAACAAACAAAGTGTGACTTGTGTGTGCCTTGCTGATATGAATGGATGACCACTTGTATGCCAAACTGGGCTGGTGAGCTTGTGCTCCCCATACTCCAACAGACAAGTCAGAGTCATAAGCAGGTTTTCATATTTCCATATTTCACACAGCTTTTCTGTGTTATGGCGCAGAACACAGCACTCCTGGGATGTGGGACACGAGCTGGGGTTTGGATGTTGTGCAGAAAAGTGCTGGGTAAGGACTCTGCTTTTAAGCTGATCAATCAATAAATAAATGAATCAATAAATAAATGAACCAATAAAGAAAGCAGAGTTGCAGTTTGCTCTCGGGAAGGTGGGCGCCGGCCATGCTGTGCATCAGTGCAGACACAGGCTGACATCACCTATACTGTTCTTTGTTGACTTCCTCCCCACACGGAAATTTAAGTCATCAAAATGTAATCCTTTTTGTTGTACTTCTGGGGCCTGGGGAATGCAGGCAGCCAGTGTCATCTGCAGGGGAGGGCTCCCAGAGCCTGCTTAATCCATCCCCAGAGCAGTGTCTTTGCTAAATGCTCTGTGGTAATGACATTGTGCTTAGCTGGATGCACTGATATGTGAAAAAGAAGAGACTCAGGGAAAACAAGAAGAGTGTAGAATACCAGTGCTGTACTTCACAATCATAACTGGGTTACATACTATAAATCTTTTTATGTCTGTATTTTTAACAAAAAAATTTGCTCTTTCAAGCAATAATTCAGCCTTGTTAGCCTTAAGTTTTATAAAGTTTCCAGTAATGAGCTTTCCAAATGTTAAACCTGTTATTTTATTCATTGTGATTGAAACTAAAATTGCTTTTCAGACACAAAGCTGTCAGCATAAGATCACGACTGACAAAGTGACTTCTAGCTAACAAACATTCCCGTCTCTCCCAACAGACTTTCCTTGATCAGGAGAGGACACAATGGATGAAGGCTTATGGAAGATGAAACATTGCAGGAGTCCCTCACATGAAGAGGAGCTCCTATCCGAGGGCTGTGGGAAGCCTGGCTGAGGCCATCCAGCTCTCCTGGCATCCCGTGAGGACGTGGCTCAGTGCTGAGCCACAGGGACAGGGCAGC
>NW_008238988.1:7638196-7642355 GCF_000691975.1 Corvus brachyrhynchos
GACATGACTGAACCTCTCTCCTGGGTGGAGGCTGGTCAGTGTCTGCAAGGACTCGTGAGCTCCAGTGACCACCAGGGAGCCTCTGGCACTCACAGGTGAGGTCAGAAGCAGCAAAAGTTGCCCGGAGCTTTGGTCTCTGGCAGGATGTTGGGCGAGCTCTGAGCATGTCCCGCGTGTTCCTGGGGCAGGGTGAAAGTGCTGCACTGCAAACATCAGGAACCAAAAGCAGTCCCCAAGTTTCAAAGGCAGTGACCCAAACCTGGGCCAGGTGAGTCGGAGCCTCTGGCACTCACAGGTGAGGTCAGAAGCAGCAAAAGTTGCCCGGAGCTTTGGTCTCTGGCAGGATGTTGGGCGAGCTCTGAGCATGTCCCGCGTGTTCCTGGGGCAGGGTGAAAGTGCTGCACTGCAAACATCAGGAACCAAAAGCAGTCCCCAAGTTTCAAAGGCAGTGACCCAAACCTGGGCCAGGTGAGTCAGAAGCAGCTGTAGGGATGCTGTGGCAGCACAGCCCTGTGAAGGGCAATGAGCGATGATGGAGTGAGGAATTGTCAGAGCTCTTGGCTGCTCCAGCACAGCACTGATTCCCACTAATGTTTTATTTCTCCAAGGAGGTGTCAGAGGTGTGTAATTCATAAAAGCTCTAATTTATTGCTGAACTCCAGGGAAATTTTGCCAGGGACTTAAGAGAACATGGAAAGAAACTCAAAACTTGTGAAAAAACTAGGATGAGAAACAAATTCCTGCAAAATAATGGCTTTGGGTGTGTGTGTGTGTGTGCTTGTGCTGCTAATGTCAGGAAAGATAAAACAACCATTTTCCCCAAACTCTTCAGGATGTATCCACTCCGTTGCATTCCTGAAACATCCAGCCTTGATTTCCTCATGTGCTGCCTGCAGATTGTTAATCCCTGTGGTTACCAGGACGTGCTGGCATCCCCAAGCCACTGTGAAGAACATTTCTGTGTCTGTGGTGGGTAACTGGGACCCTGCCCCTCAGGACAACCTGCTCAGTGCCTTGCTGTGGTTCACAGCCCTGCAGGCTGCCTTGCCTCTGAAATTCCTGTAAATACGCGAATGTGGAACTGCACAAGTCAGCAGAAGTGTTGTTGTCTTGAAGAAGAATCCTGAAAGCCCATATTAAACAGCCCCTCCTGGAGCAGCAGGAAACACACACCCTCAGCAGATGGGCCCAAGGGTGGGCTGGAGAAGAGCTGGGGGACACAGCAGCCCTTCAAGGAACAGGACAGGGAGTTTCTGCTGTAGCTGCGGGGAAGAGCCAAAGCTCTCCCTGAGTTGTGGAGGATCATCATCTCCTGCTGTTGGAATAGCATCCAAGGAGTGCTGCTGGCCTAACATGCCAGGGTTTGCTGATGAGAAAGGTATTTGTCAGACGTGCCTTGTGTCATTCCTTGGGAAACTCCTTATGAGAAGTGTCACTGGGGGATGTTAGTGGAGCCTCACCCTGTGCTCTTCCTGCTCTGGGTCAGAATCAGCTCAGCTGCAACCAACCCAGGAATCAGCCAAGACAGAACACGGGCAGAACACAGGGTTTCTCCTGCTGCTGTGGGCTTGCAGAGGTTACACATCCCTAAGCTAAACTCCTCTTAGAAACCAGCTCCCGCAGGAAATCTGCTGGCTCTGGAAGTGTCAGGTTCAAACACATTGTGATGGATATGCTCCACACATAAAGGCATCCTTGGGAACAGTCTTCATCTCATGTGCTCTCTGTGTTGAGTATTTCACCACCGGCTTCACTCTATTCCCTGCTCCGGCTCTGGTCAGTAAATGAGCTGATTCCCAGGTGGACCCACCTTTTTTCAGGACAGACAGGCAGGTTTGTTCCCAGCTGCCTTGGAAGGAGCCTCAGCCTGCAGCACCCAGCAGGAAAACCTTGCAACTGTTTTCTCCTCCAGGGCATTCTCTGGGTGCTGTGGGTACTCAGGGCCTGTCTTGCAGCTGAATTATTAAAAAAGTCTGAGTCAATCATCAGTTCTCGGGTGTACCAAAGCAACCCCTTCTTCTTATTAAACAGAGCACTGCTTTCCCAAAAGAACAGAGAACATAATATTGGAGAAGAGAGTTGATGAAAGAAAGGGACCACAGCGAATACTGGCTGAATTTTAATAATCTGTGCTCCCTGCCAGGGAAAGCCTTTGGCTGCTGGTGAGTCCAGTCCATGTGTCCACAGGGTGGGGTCCTTTGGCCAGCACTGCCAAGTCCTGACTGCTCCAGAGGCAGGGAGAAGGGATCACCCCATCTCTGGAATTCCCTTGGCAAGTACCTTCCTGCGATGAACACTCCTGCGCCTGCTGCAGCATCCGCCCGTTTTCCTGAGGTCTAGGGTAGGAATCCAACCCCTCCCCTCATCCCAAAATCATAGAATTCTTTCCTTGAACACTTCCAGGTATGGAGGTGAATCCTGAAGGATGAGACAAAGGGTGGCTCCTGAGGTTTGCTTTCTCCAGCTCTTCTACCTCTCCCCCACACACCTCCTTGTCCTCTGGTTCCATTAAGTGCCATTACTGAGAGTGGAAGGAGCCAGCAATAGCTGATCAGCCCAGAGAGAGAGGGAAGTAACAGGTCAGACCTTTCTCCTCCCATCCATTGCCTGACTTGCTGCCAGGCTCACGGGGAGGCATCAGGCAGTGGCTGCATTCCCAGGCAAAGTTCAAGCTCAGTTCCAGAAATACCCATGCCTGGCCCCATGGACAATGCAGGGATCAGAGGTGCAGAGCTTCTGCCCTTCCTGAAAGGGATCAAAAAGGGAAAACAGCAGAGAGAAGGTAAAAGGAGATGTGTTACCAGCAAAAGAAGCTCAGGGGTCCATAAACTCCTCCTGTTCTTCACCCAGCCTTTAGGGAATGCAGCCCATCATCAGTCATGGATCATGTTTGCATCCTACAGCCCATGTGAAAAACGAGCAAATCAGTATGGGAAGGAAGGGGAGGGAAAAGGACACTCTGTGGCCAGGGCCAAGCCACTGAGCACTGGCTGCAGTCTCCTCTCAGCAGCTCCTTGCCTCCACCTACTCTCTGAACACAGGGCTGGGGACAGGATGATGTATGGGAACATCCCCAGGCAGCATCCTGCCTTTCCAGAATGGGATAACACAAGCACGAGGCAGCCTGGCACTGCCTGGGCAGGGTGGAAGGCAAGGAAAGGCTTCCTCACGAGCACCAGCACTGTGGTAGCCTGTCCTGGAGAAGATGAATTAGCAAACTGGGAAGGGCAAGTGTGTGCCTTTGGACACGTGTGTGGATACCATGCACGTGTCTTCACCGAGAGAGCAATTTGTTTCTTAAAGATATTTTGTCTGTGGTGCTACTGATGTTGCCTTTCATTCTTTTGACTGTATTCTCATGGACAAGGATACATGAATTTCCTTTTAACCTCAGGAATCATGCCAAGCCCAAACCCTGCCCGCATCCCATGGGACAGGACCCCCTTTTAAGTAGGTGCAGGAGAACTGGAGAATGGTTCAGAGGGATTCAGGATCTCTAAACTCACCAGCAGCTCAGATGGCAGGTGTGACAGTGGGAGTAGCAGGTTTGGGAGCTGTAGGTAAGTGATGTTTCTAGGATTTCTGGAGGATGACACAGCACCACATCTGTGAGGATATGAGGAGACACTAAATCATCTAGACACTTCCTCTGGAGGTGTGTCAGCACTAAAGGAACAAAAACGCAGATTTAAAAATGACTGGAAAAGACTTTCCATCAGATTGTTCAGCTTTCTAAAAGCACTCCAGAGTACTCCATGCTGAAGGAAGTGAGGTTTGCTTCGGGACTAAAAGCCGCAGCATCGAGCCTGGCCCAAGAGCTCAGGAATGAAGTCCAGGGCTTCCAGTGCACTGATGGCTCAGAATATCTGATCCTTCTGGGGGAAGAGACATGAGAGGGGATGAATTTTAATAGATTTGAGCTGAAAGAGGGCAGATTGAAATTGAATATTGGGAATTGGGAATTCCTGGCTGGGAGGGTGGGGAGGCCCTGGCACAGGGTGCCCAGAGAAGCTGTGGCTGCCCCTGGATCCCTGGCAGTGTCCAAGGCCAGGTTGGACAGAGCTTGGAGCAGCCTGGGACAGTGGAATGTGCAGCAAAGGGCTTGAGGGGCATGGCTGGAGCACAGTGGAGAGGGGAAGGGAAGAGCTCTGACCCCCGT
>NW_008238988.1:7642572-7675498 GCF_000691975.1 Corvus brachyrhynchos
GGCACAGGGTGCCCAGAGAAGCTGTGGCTGCCCCTGGATCCCTGGCAGTGTCCAAGGCCAGGTTGGACAGAGCTTGGAGCAGCCTGGGACAGTGGAATGTGCAGCAAAGGGCTTGAGGGGCATGGCTGGAGCACAGTGGAGAGGGGAAGGGAAGAGCTCTGACCCCCGTAAGAGGCTCTTGTTATCTGCATTCCCAACAGTGGTGTTTGGAAGGGCAGGAAACACCAGGTTTGTTAAAGGTGCCTTTCCCAGGGATTTGGCCAGGTCACACTTCCCTGCAGTGCTGGTGGAGGCAGCAAAAGCTGCCCATGCCCTGTCAAGGGCCTCCCTCATCCCCTCTCCCTGCAGCACAGGAACACCGTGCGAGAGTGACTGGACTGCAGAGCGTGAAGACGGCTACAGGGTTTCACAGGGCCAGTTTTGGCAGGACAAGAAGCTCAGAGGCATTTCTGAAGGGCTGCCCCCCAGCCAGCCAGGACATGCAGACAAATGTCCCTGCACAGCAGAGCTCTGGCTGGGAGGGCTCCATCCTCCTGCTCTGGGCTCTGCCCACAGCCCCCTGCAGCAAACCTCGGGGAACCTCCCCATCACCCCACCCCAGCTCAGCCCACGCTGGCTCTCCCCATGCTGCCCTGTGCTCCCAAAATGCCACAAAATTAAAACAGGCTGAAAATAAAGGGCTTGCTTCATCCACAAGACCTAGAGGAATACAGACCTTTGGTTCTGATCTGACACAGGGAAAAATAGGGTTTCTTTTCTCTCAGGAACAATAAATTTAATTTCAGAAACATCTAACCGAGTCCACATCAGAGGCTGCCCTGCCTGTCTGCCAGCAGAGGGGCAGCGTCGTACGGTTATGAAGCCACAGAACTGTAGGACTCGAGTGTGCCACAAGGGTAATGTTCTTTCATATCCACAACAGAAGCTGTTAGCTTGATTGTTAATCTGTAAAGTGGGTTTTTTCCCTAGGAGAAAACAGGCAAATTACAGAGTCAGTCATCAGATGTTCCCATGGATCTGATCGTACATATGTGAGAAAATGTACGGCAAAAGCTGAGAGCAGCAGGAGCTGGCTGCCCAGGAAATCAAACCTATGAACACTGGCCCGAGGTGGGGCATTACTTGCACATCTGAAAAGGTCAGATTAGGCCCAGAGAGATGATGGTTCACGGGAGGTCAGGGAGAAGCAGGTCCCTTTAATAACCCGCATCCGCTGCTCCCATCTTCTTCTTCTCTGAGTCTGGGTATAAACAGGAATACTGAGGAGTGAGAATGATGTGAAGTTATCCTTCCTATGCTTGACTAGCAGCCAGAAACCCAAAGGGAGACCTTTTCCCACTGCTCACAGACGTGCTCTGAGCTGAGCACACACCCCAGCTCCTCTGCTTCCCAGGCTGGGGTCTCATCACTCTTCTGAGTCATCCACACATCCTGTCCTGTCCGAGGGATGCACAGCAGATAGATTTGGGGATGGGAGTGGCTCATGGGTGCAAGAGGTCTGTTGTAGGTCCCAGCAAGGCAGGTGTTTGACCCTGTAAGGTATTTGATTAAAATGTCTTATTGGAGGGGGACAACAGGAGAAGGAGAAAGGGGATCACAAACAATCTTGCATCCCAGCAGATGCAGAAGATGCCAGGCTGTGTGACATCAGCCAGACCTCTTGCCTGGGCACAGCAGGTGGCACAGTCTGTGCTTGCTGAACCTCGCCAGCATGAGGATGTGCCTCAAGTGCCTGAACCCAGCCGGAGGGGTGGTGGGGCAGCACCGATGGGCTGTAGCTGCCCCAGCAGCAGGAAAGAAACTCCTTTTTATTCACTCGCACTTCCATGTCCTCCCCAAACACAGTCCCTGCGCCTCTTTTCCACATTTCTCTAGCAGCAATGAGGTCGGCTCCCAAAGCACAGTCTACAAAGAGCCAAGTCCTGAAAAATGGCAAAATCACTCTTTTCTCCTTCCTTGCTGGGCCACTCAGTCACAGGGAGGGGCTATTAATTTCTTCATGCCTTCATGGCTGATGAGTTCTCTATGTTCTGTCCCCAGGGACAAGTCTTTTATAAGGAAGATCTAAAGCTGTTGGAAATAGTCCAAAGGAGGGACACAAAAATGGTGAAGAGTCTAAAGGACCATAGGAGGAGCAGCTGAGGACACTTGGCTTGTTCAGCTGGAAAAGGGGAGACTGAGGTCAGACCTCCCTGGGGCCTGCAGCTCCTCCCGAGAGACAGCAGAGGGGCAGCTCCGGTCTCTGCTCCCTGGCACAGGAACAGCACCCAGGGAGCGCCTGGAGCTGGGCCAGGGCAGGCTCAGGCTGGAGATCAGGGATCTCCCCCTCTTCCCCCAGAGGGTGCTGGGCACTGCCGAGGCTCCCCAGGGAATGGGCACGGCCCCGAGGCTGCCAGAGCTCCAGGAGCGTTTGGACAGCGCTGCCAGGGATGCCCAGGCTGGGGTTGTTGGGGGATCTGGGCAGGGACACGAGTTGGGCTGGGTGATCCCTGTGGGTCCCTCCCAGCTCAGGACATTCCCTGGTTCTGTGATTCTAAGATTTCCGGATCTGTCTGAGTGAAATTTCACATTAGTGCATGTTTTGCACTCAAGTCTTACACAGACTCTTTCCTCAATTCATGCAAGAATTCCTGTCATTTGCAGCTCTCCGGTGATCTCATGATTGCTGTGTTCCTGCTGTCACCATCACAATCACTCCGTTGCTCTGAGGTCCGTCCCTGGCTCTGTCGTGGGGTCTCGGGCTGTTCTGGGCAGCCGATCCCTGCTGGGCTCCGAGCGCACAGCCAGGAGTGCAAATTCCTCTCTGCAGCAGCAGCCTGGACACAAACCACTCCTTAGTGCTTATGAGGCTGTAAACGTTGTCCAAGCAAAAAATGGTTTTGGGGATAATTGGGGTTTAGCTTTGAAAGATTTTGGAAAACACCGGTGTTTGACGTTCCACGTCAGCCCTGGACAGCTCCGGCACCCAAGGGCGAGGCGCTGCTCTGTCCCTGCGCTGCCCGGGGCTATCAGGCAGCTGACACCGCTCCTGCCGGCAGAGGTGTCTGTCTTCACACAGCACAGTCTGGCTGCAGAGAAAAATGAGATTTTTATTTATTTTGGTGGTATTTGCACGTTTTGGGGTATTTTAGCTTTTTTTCTTTTCCTTTAGGAAGGAAATGTGATAAGTCACCTATCTTCTTCTAGCATTATTTTCCCCAGGTCTGGGATCCAATAGAGCAGCGATGACTCTGCCACTCCTGCAGCCTTTGGAGCCAGGCAAGTAAGGAGGCTGCTCTCCCTGCCGGCTGGGTGAGCCCTTCTCCTCTCCCCCCGGGGCTGGCACTGCAGGAAATACCTTCAGTTTAGCAGCTGTTCCCCAGTAGCTGTTTTGCTGTGTGGTTCCTGCCCTTATAACCAGGCTCTATGATTTTGACTGGTAAAATTTAGATTTCAGGTAAAATTATCTTCTGTATGAGCATTTACAAAATTCACTATGAAAACAGTGCCAAGTCCAACCCAGGGCAGTGAAGTGCTGACCGGAGACCACCAGTAAAGGTTACTAACAAAAATATCGTGCCCAGGTGAAAATGCACCATGACAAGTAGAATATTTGGAAGGGCCCTGTTTCCTTCTCTTGTGCCAAAATTTCTCAAGGTTTTGGCTGGTGATGTGATGGCATCAGGAAAAAATTAAAATCATAGAATCGCAGAATCACAGACTGATTTGGGTTGGAAAAGACCTTAAAGACTATTCCAACCCCCTGACATGGGCAGGGACACCTTCCACTAGACCAGATTGCTCAGAGACAGATTAAAAATAGCTTCTTCATTTATTTTTAAATTTATTTCTTCTTATTTGAAAGAGTTCCTTTTTATAAATGTGAGACAATTGATTCCTTGTTTATTGCTGTGCTGCCATACATGTGTCCGTAGGTGTTCATTTGGAGATTTAGCACTTTATCATCAGTGAGAACACTTCTCTGGGAGTGTGCTGCTATGATGAGTTAATTAAGTATTCATTGTAATAACACTGATATTAACAAACTTACTTTGTATTCATTTTCATGTGCATGCTCCATATTTCCAAACGAGTGCTATCAGGGCTATTTTCATTGATCGTTGCATATCAGAAGTATAAAAATAAAAACTCAGTAGGAGCATGTGAAGCCTGAGCTCCCACACCGACTGCTCACCTCGGAGGGGCTTTGCCCACCGGGCTCACTGGGTGTCCCAGACACAGCCGGGCAGCCGGAGCTCTGGAGTCAGGCACATCTCCAGAAGACTTTAGGGCTCTTTTTTAAATATAGGACCATTTGGGCAAATATTTACATGATGAAGGCATCTACTCTAACCTGGGGGGAGAGGGTCTTAGATGGAGAGCCATTGCAGAAGGGCCGGTGTGCTGGAGCCAGGGCTATGGGGCCATGGGGCTGGGGTTTGGTGGTCTCTGACGGGCAGAGCACTCCAGGGACCCACAGATGTCACCCCCATCTCCGTGCCCCCAGTGGGGGTCCCCATGCCACGGCACTGAGGCTTCTGTCTCAGAGACAGCACAGTCCCCTGGCCAGCTACTGAGGGGCAGGGCCTGGCTCTGGCACTGCTGCCCTGGTGGATTTGGAGTGTGTCTGTGCCACACTGCTGGCTTCTCTGAGGGCAGGAACAGAATGGTAACGATGCTGCACAGTGCAGGCTGGAGCTTCCTCATGCTGCCAGCAGGCAGGAGATCCATAGGGAAGGCAGGAGGGAGAGCAAAACAGGCCAAACCCATGGCTAAAAGCTGCTAGCAGAAGTAGCAGGATTCATAACGGGAAGGGAGGGCACAGCTGGATGCAGGGAGCCTGGAGGCTTTCTGCAGACATCAGCCACTCCAGATCAGTGACAGTGTGTGTGTGTGTGTGTGCACACTTCTCGGGAGCAGCAGCAGGAGAGGAGCTGGAACAGCTGGATCTGTGGCTGTTTCACTGCTCTGTGCATTTACTGAGCTGTGCTTAAAACGCTCTCTGGTTTCACAGGTCTGTGAGGAGATAACCTGCAGCAGAGCTCTGCATGTCCAGCCAGCTGGCAGGCTGGGGAGGATGACTCAGACAGCTGGCAGGTGATGGCAGGTAGTTTTGGGGTGTTCTCACAGATTCTGCTTCCTCCATGTTGAAGAGGATGTAGGATGCTCCTTGGGAAGGGAGGGCAGAGAGGGACACATCGTTCATCTGGCACAAAGATGCCAGCACCTGTCACTGAATGAGGTAGGAGAGCCTCTGCCCAGGACTGAATTCCCCCAGCAAATGGCTTTGTGTGTTCTGTGCTGCTCTCAGAGGTTTATTCCTAATGGTCCCCCTGCTCTGCAGCTCCAGGGGCAGAGCCATAGGTAACACACCTGGAAAGACACCAAAGAGCAGCAGGAGCATCCGAGCCGGTGCACGAGGGCCTCTGAGCTAATGGGGAAGAAGGAAGTGGGGAAAGGAAGAAAAAAGCAGGTGGAGAGGGAGAAGGAAAAATATTTAACAGGAGAGAGAAGAAAAAAACTAAAGCCAAGCGTGTAATTTGGGGAAAACATGGGCTGCCCTTTTGTCCTCTGTCTGGGGCCGATTCAGATCCAGGGAAAGCAGCAGGTGGGTACATCAGGTTCTGCCACACAAACAAACCCTCTAATAGACTTTAAAATTCTGTCAAAAAACAAAGAATCCGCATGAAAATTATATTTTCTAAACTGTTCTCATTGGGCCTCTTATTTAAATCTCTATTTGAAATATTATTACTGTGTAATGCAGACTTTGGCAGGGAGGATATTGCAACCCCTCTGCTTGGGCAGCTGCCTCCGCTTTCTCTCTGCACTCTGCAAATGGCTCCTGTCCCCTGGATTGGCTGGCTTCATCCCTGAAAATCCTTGGGAAGACCTGCGATCCTCAGAAATAGCTTCTCTGCTAAATCGGGATAAGAAAAGAAGGTATTAGAAAAATATAATACTGATTGATAATGACTTCTGACCAAGCAGATCAAGATTTTTCATTCCAAAATATGATGTGCTGTTAAATATTGTAATGGTTTAGAGGGTGAGGAGTTGCTTGCATTGAGGAATGTGCGCCAGTGCTGGAGGCTGTTTGTTCACACAGCCGTTAGATTCAGCACCCAGTGGTGCGTCAGTGGCTGTGATTTACCTCCGAGGGGGTTTTGATGGAAATAATAACACAACAATAACAAACCAATAACAAAATGGAGCTCACAGAGGGAAGAACTTCCCCAGCAATGTGGTTCCTTCAGCTGGAACTGGAAATGGTGAAACTCAAACACCAAGGATAAATCAACTTTTAGGTTTGAGGTGATTATCAGTAGCAGGGAATACATTTAAAATATTGTTTGCTATTAAAAGACTGATTAATGATATTTGAATGTTGTTGTATAAAATATTTTGCCAATCATATTTAAACATTATTAGTTCTCATTAACAAGTGTCATGGACTACCACAGCCACAATAATGTTACGGGAAGGATGTGTTGAGTGCAAAGGCAATCTCTTAGATGCCATGATTCCAGAATTTTGGATATGAGGTGATTAATAAGGAAGATCATCTGTTCTGACAGACTCAGTCCCACACACAGTGTGATAACAATGGTAATAACAGTACCCCATCATAACTTGCACTTGGTAAGCGAGGATGGGAACAGCATCTGTGGAACTGCACTGTCTGCTGGGCATGGCCACGTCTCAGTGACACAGCCAAGGGCCCAGTGAGGCTGAGCCCAGCCCCTGACATACCCGAGGAAGGAGGAATTGGTCCTCTCCACAAGTTCCTTTTTGAATATACCTGCCCCAAATAGCTAGGACCTGTCTCAGGGAGGCTCAGGCTGGAGATCAGGGAAAGGCTCTTCCCCAGAGGCTGCTGGGCACTGCCCAGGCTCCCCAGGGAATGGGCACGGCCCCGAGGCTGCCAGAGCTCCAGGAGCGTTTGGACAGCGCTGCCAGGGATGCGCAGGGTGGGGTTGTTGGGGGATCTGTGCAGGAACAGGGCTGGGCTGGGTGATCCCTGTGGGTCCCTTCCCACTCAGGACATTCCCTGATTCTGTGTCAACCCTGCAGACCCCTGAGCTGCTGTAAGGAAAGCTCCTCCCTTTTCCTTCCATTTTCTCCAGGGATGTTATGAACTCTGTCTCCAACAGGTCTTGTTGGGATGCACCAGTTCAACAGGAGAGCTTGCTGTGCCATGGGATTGGAGAGAAGGAGCCTCCCCGTGCCCCCAGCCAGTGCTGGTGTGCCCAAACCCCTGCCCTGGGCAGTCCCAAAAGCTTGGTCATTCCACATCCTAGGAAGAGCATCCACTGTCCCCCACTCCAGTGTCTCTGTTGAGTCAGCCACACATCTGTGAGGCCTGAGGCACTGAGCAGGTCACTGAGGATCTCCTCTGCCTCACTTCTCAGCCGTTTTTAAAAGCAGGCACCAGCTGCACTGCCTGGTGAGGGCCGTGCCCATCAGTCCATCAGGATTTTCACATCAGTTCGAGCATCCAGCACAGGAGCACTCTGTTCATGGAGCACTGTCAGCAGCTGTGACAGCACCAGGCCCACCATCCCCTGTGACAGCACCAGGCATGCCATCCCTTGGGACTGGACCAGGCCCACCATCACCTGTGACAGCACCAGACCATGCCATCCCTTGGGACTGGACCAGGCCCACCATCCCCTGTGACAGCACCAGACACGCCATCCCATGGGACAGCACCAGACACGCCATCCCATGGGACTGACCAGACACGCCACCCCATGGGACAGCACCAGACCCACCATCCCCTGTGACAGCACCAGGCCCATGATCCCATGGGACAGCACCAGACACGCCACCCCAGCACTCCAGGATGAAATCAACACCAGTGAAGCGTAAATCTGCCTGTCGAGGTTGGGTCACCACCAGGACAAGGACGTGCAGGGGAGTGTGTCACAGCTGCAGCACCACTCCAGCAGCCATGGGGAGAGACAAACAGAGCAATTAACCCTTTTTTAACAGCTTATTGATTCCCAGCACGGTGTCAGATCCGATTTAACAGGAACAATAGACAGAGCCCAGAACTATCTGGCACACAATGATGCTAAAAGACACAAACAGAGCAGGTAATATATTCAGAGATTCCAAAAGAACCCAACGCTAATAATTACAAAATTAATTCCTTCCACTAAAAATAAATACACTGCTGGAACGTTTAATACAATGAATAGCAGATAAAATTACTGTTCTATCCAATTAAACCTCAACAAGTTTTTCTGAGGTTGTGATGGCATTTATTGAATTATCTCTGAACTTCTTATGCAAATCAGAGGTAGACCTGAATGCCTAATACATAGCTGCACCCAGCAGTCCTAAGACTCTCAGGAGGAGAAAAAAGGGCTGAGCCTCCCTGAGGGCTTGGAAGATCCTGTGTGTCTCTGGGGAGGCAGCTGGCACCTTTTCCTTCTGCCCAGTCATCCCCAGTGCAAGTCAACCCCTCCGTCAAAGAAGGAAAGTGTTTTAGGATAAGAGCTTTCAGAAATGGTGCATTGCTAAGTTCTCAGCTCTGGTGCTTGTCTAAATTGCAAGTCATGTGTCCTAGGAAGGGTTTCACTGCCAGCTGACGGCATGGTCTCATCACAGCCACAGTTAGTGAATCACTTCCCAGCCAAGTCTTTATCCTGTTTGAGCAAACGCCTCAAAGGACAGGGATCACATCCAACAGATCAAAGCCAGTGATTCCTCCACCAAGCATGTGGTCAGGTGGGGGAGACACCAGTGCATCATCCGTGTTAGGAACCAGAGACCCCCAGCCACTGCACTTGTGTGGGGTTCTCCAGCAGCACTGGTTACACTCTGAGCTCTTAGTGCAGCCACATCTGAGAGTTTGAGGTATAGCTGTTAAATATAAGACGTTTAATAGATCGTTTTGCATTTTTTATTTTATGCAAGTTAATGTGAGTGAAAGTGTTGTAACAGAGAGGTTGACACAATGTGTGCATTGGCAGAGGTAGGAAATGAATGGTCTTTAAGGTCCCTTCCAACACAAACCAGTCTGTGATATTAAAGCGTTCCTGCACGCAGAGATAGGACTGTGCCTCTAAATAATAAAATACCCTGCTAACATAGAACACAGCGACTCCTTCTCTCTGCTTGACCAAGTGAAATCCAGCAAACAGGAAAGTCTGGGCAGAGGATGTTCCCACCGTAACCATAGCAGAAAATTATCCCACCTGAGTTAGCATTTTGGATTATAAATCTCTTTGTCTTTCAGCATTGGAAATAGGAAAACAAATCATCTATTCAAAAAATTAGATATATTACATTAGCAGAGTGTAATTGCATCACACATTACAATCTACAAAGCTCTCTGACTGTAATCTGCAAATTAATGACAGTTAAACATTTCAAACTCAAATCTTTGCAAGCATCTTCAATTCCCCAGCTGCTGGGGGGATATCGTTGAGAAGGATCTCGTACTAAATTATGTATTCAGAGCATGAAGATGCACTGAAAGAGACAGAAATGTCCCCAGAAGGCACTTCTAGAAAGGAGTCATAAATTTAAATAGGAATAGAGAAAGCCTGTTTGAGCTGTAAATCGCAATTGTTTTCTAAACAAAAGTATTTTCATATAAATATCAAAGTTTTCTATTTCTGTGGCACAAGTGAAGGATTTACTGAGATAAGTACCAAGTGAGTAACCCAGGGACAGTCAATACCTAAAGCAGATTTTACAGATACGGATGAAACATTGATGGATCAGCACTTAATAGCATCAAACTCCAAAGAAACACTGGAAAACTGGTCTGATAATGTAAAGCCGGTGGGGAAAGGCAGCGGCATAGCTGAAGCGTAAGTGAAGCACACAGCACCTCAGCACCCCTCGGGAAAGTAGTCCAGGTGCCACCTGCAGGAGCGTCCCCAGCCAGACATCCACCGCCAGAGGTGGGGTGTGGCAGCAGGCACCGGGACGGGGATGTGCGACAGCCCCGAGCACACGGCGCTGGCGCTGGGAGGGCAGGTGCAGGTGGGATGTCAGCACAAGGGCTGTCCTGGCGCTGGGCTGAAACGGGCAGGACGGAACAGAGAGAGATTCCTGGGCTTCCCAATGTATGTGGGGCAATGCTGCTCGAGCCCTGCAGCCCCACCACAACACCTGAAACCTGCAGCACCCACCCAGCTCTCTGCTTAGACACAAAATTCAGCAGTGCAGATCATACTGGCAAAGACAACTCCGTATTTGCAGAGACGTGGGAGCTGGAGCTGGAAGACAGCTCTGCAGGAGGACGGCCTGCGAGGGCTGCACAGTGCTCCGGGGAGATCCTCCATGAGCAGCAGCGGCTGATAGGACGCAGCACATTGCTTGAGCAGCCGTGGCAGAGCAGACTCTGACCCAAACCTGCCAGGCCTGTGTGAAGGGTTCAGCCATCACATGCACGCACAGATCAGTACAGGGCGTGCTTGGCACAGCATCAGTAATTAATTAAATGCAATGAAGATGGTGACAAAGACAGAACTCCCAGGCCACCCTCCGGAGCAGAAAATCACAATGGGGTGAATTATGAACTTTGGCCAGATCCCCTGCACTGGCCTGGCTCTGGTGAGAGAGGGTGGGGACACACAGCAGAGAGGAGCCAGGAGGGACCCTCCAGCCCATGAAGGACACCACTGTCCTCAGAACAAATCAGAAGAAAGAAGCTGAACCAAAGGAATCTCATCGCCAGCATGGCTCAAAAGCAACACTTGCAGAAGTGTTACTGCAGGCAAGAACTGCAGCAGCAAATCCCAACGGCATTGGCTGCACAGAGGTCTGAAGATGTCCAGTGTCCATCCTGCTCTCAGCTTCCTTGGTTGTGTTTGTCTCCAGACATCAAATATTCCCATTAGTCCATCCAGGCTGCAGAGCAAAGCTGGAGGAAGACTGGGGATTGCATGCCAGGGGTGCAGTGAGCCGGCAGACCTGGGCTGTGTGTCCTTACAGAGGCTCAGAGCTCCCAAGAAGGGAGGATTCCCTCCTGTGCAGCTCTGCAGAAGGACCGGATGCAAAGCAGAAAGAAAATATGGAGAGATAATATACACATAGCAGACTTTTACAGATAAACTGGCAGAAACATAGGCAAAGCACGATTATTCAGTTCATCTTAAAAGGTTCCTGCAAGAAGAGATTTAAAACTTTTCAGTAAAACAAGTTTTCTTGGCTAGACAGAACATGCAAGAGGATTGTCAGATGGGGCTGGGAAAAAAAAGCCAGATGAGACACGTGGTTTCTGTCCCAGTGTGGGCATGGAGCAGGGACAGACCTCAAGGCAGGAAATGGACTGTCCAGGAGAAGAGCCCCTAAAAAGGTAGGTGAGTTAATTTGAGTACAGAGGACACAAAATTCTGCAGATAACTGGTTATTAAAGCCATCTTTTTCCCAAAAAAACGCTAATACTTATCAGACTGATTATTGTCCATGTGATCAGCTACAATAACAGCAAATACAGCAGAGCTCGCAGGATGAGAGAAAGAAGCTGAAATTTTATTGTCTATTATGACAGAAGCAAGAGACTCTTTTGGTTTTTTATTTCAAAATAATCTTTGGGTTTTAAGAAAGTGAAATCTTCAGCTACCAAAAGAGTTCTCTGCTTCTCACTCCAGAAGAAACAGAACACGAAATGGTAACTGAAGTTGCTGTTGCTCAAGAAACCAGAGAATCACAGAGCCCCAGGTTAGAAAGCGACCTCAGAGGTCATCTGGCCCGACCTTCCCTGGCCAAAGCATGGTCTAGACAGGATTGCCCAGCACCCTGCCCAGCTGCACCTGAAAGAGGCCCAGCAAGATCCGTGCTGAGATCCTGCCCTCGCCTTGGCCTTGCTGGGATGGACAGGCACCTAACCACAGCATGGGGAATAGCGTGGGGAGGAGGAGACTTGTGGGGTCTCCAACCCAGCGTCCTGCTGAGAGCAGGGTGGATATCAAAGTCACTTCAAGTACCTCAGCTCCAATGCTTCCAGCTTTCTCTTCTTCTATAAAAAGGAAGAAAACTCTGATTTTCTACAGGCAACTTTCATTGCCACTTGGAAGATTTTTATTTTCTTTTAATTGCACAAGATTATTTCCTAAACTCTCCTCCCGAGATGATTGTTTGAACATTTCTCCAGCTTCCTGCCTGCAGCACTGATGCTCTCCTGGTGGTAAACTTGAATGTCAATGACTGAGTCAGGCAGTGAATGATGGCCAAGTGTGCAGGAAATGTCTCCTGACCCCAACACCCCTCACACGCCTCTTTCCACTCGCTGGTGGCATTGCGTTGGGGTTTTTTTACCCTCTAGTCATGTCTGTTTGGTTTGAGAGAAGAAGGAATAAGCTTGCAGGGATGAATTGGTTCCCATTTATAGCAGAAATATGGCAAAGTGGGTTGGAGTACTCTGTGTGATCACAGGAGATTCAAAGCTCGCTCGCAAGGGAAGCAGCACACACACGCACACACTCCTTAAATCCAACCTCGGCGTTATAAACACCCCCTTCACTGCTCCCTCATGGAGATTTGTGGAGCTGGAAGAGAAGCCATGTGCCATGGATGAGAGCAAGAGCACTTCATTCCTACGAGGGTGCAGATAAGATCAAAAACGTTCATTCCTGGAGGAAAAATAAAAGCTTTTAAAAGAGATAATGAACCATTCATTTCTTTAATTTTATTTTACATATAATTATTTAACTCTATGCATTTTTTTTCAATTGCTTCCTAATTTAAAACTTTCTGCAGAGTAATTATGCATATCAAGGCTTGCACCTCTATCTATAAAAAACGATATTCTGCAAGTAGCATCAAACCAATATTTTTACAAAAATTCTATTAATGTTTGATATTTAGCTAAGTGTTTACCTTAAATCTAAATGAACTGTGCCCTTAAGCATATTAAAAATACCAAGTTTAAAATGTTAAATGCAGATGAGGCTGAATAAGATTTGTTTTCTAATGTGTTTTCTAATGAGTTTTCTGTGATTTTCATCTTTCTCTTTGTGAGGTTTTCACAGAAACTTGATTTTCTTTAATTTTGTTATTGGAAGAGGAAGAAATATTTTTATATGTATGAGAGAGAAGTGCTGGATGTCTTCACTGCCTCCAATGCTTCCCAGGAGCAGATTGTGGGTGACAGCTGCTGGCAATGGCAGGGGTGGTGTGGGCGGGGTTGAATCAAAAAATCAGAGAAATGTTTAGGTTGGAAAAGACCTTTTCAGACCATCCCCCAGCACTGCCAAGGCCACCATGAACCCATGTCCCTAAGTGCCACAACCACAGGGCTTTTAATCCCCTCCAGGGATGGGGACTCCACCCCTGCCCTGGGCAGCTGTGCCAGGGTGGGCAACTCTTCCACTGGGGAAATTTTCCCTGGTAGCGCACCGAAATCTCCCCCAGTGCAAGTTGAGGCCATTATCCCTTGACCTGTTGCTTGTTACTTGCTGCCCTAGACTGAAAACCAGAAGAGCAAGGAGCTTCTTTGGAAAGCGTTCTGGTTTCAGATGTCCTCACCAGTACCCTTCCTTCTGCCAGGATGGACTGGGGCCAGAAAAGGTGCAGCTCTGTAGAACCAGGTAACAATCTTCATTAGACCAATTGAAACAGCAGGCAGACATGGCTGAGCTTTCCAGCTCGACATCCTTCTGCCAGGTCCCTGAACTGGTGTTAAATATGTGATGAAGTGAGCTGGAGGCACGTAAGGCTTGGCAGGGAAGGTGTTAAACCGATCTGGGAGTGGAAGGTCACTGAAGGAACACCAGTCATTCTCCTGGAGGCTGACAGCTCGGATAGCGAACGTCCCCCTCGGTGCCAGCTCGCAGGGACTGAGCCGGGCACGGTGGCACCAGCGCAGCGCTGTCCCAGCCTGCCCGGGCTGCCCCAACCCCTCTCCTCCCTCCTCCTGCCCAGCTCTGGGGTCCCAGGCCCCCCTTGCTCCTGCTGCATCCTATGGAGCCGATCCAGCTCAGAAAACCCTCAGGAAGCTGTTCACCTTTTTATTGCCCCCCCTGAGACCATCCCTCACCAGGAACGCCGCGCCCGGAGCTCGCCGTGCTGACCCCGCCGGGTCACGGGAACCGCACTGGGAGTGAGCATCCCTGCAGGGCAGCTCGTGTCCCTCCCGGGATACAGCCAGCTTGGGCTCTTCTCAGTGAGAAAATCCCCACCACGGTTTGAGACGAGCAAAGCTCAGAGGAGGCTCGTGCTGGGTTTGCTCAAGCACCCACAGAGGATTTCTTTCTGGGTTTTTTCTGGAGGACCTGTTGACTTTCCACTGACAGTCTGGAAATTTCCTGAGGAGCTCTGCCATGGTTCCCTCAGAGTCACAGTTAGGACATGGCTGGAAGCAAAAACATGCAAGTGAAAATTATCTCCTTTGGAATTCCTGTGAAGTTTATTAAGAGTTCTGGCTTTGGCAGGGCGATGGTGCTCAATTTATTTAATCCATCTAGCCAGCTCAGTTATTAATTAATCAGTCTTGGGAAAGTCTAATGACAGGTTCATATTAACAGCAAAAGCACTTGATTCTCACAGTGGCATAAAATGAAAATATAAAGGAGAATCAGAAGAGACATTATCCATGGGAAATTAGACTTCTCAGCAGAAACAAGAGCAAAATCTATACAAATGTTCAGAGGAAGATGTGAGACAGTAAAATATTTAAACCACATAATATTCACTATAAAAGTAAGTTCAATGATACATTAAAAGTCATTGGACAGAACAGAAAACACATCCATTGGCATTGGGAGAAAGAAGTTTCTGAGGAATTTAAGGCAGAATGTGGTTGCAGGAAAACATCTGAGAGTGAATCCACACAGATCCCTGCTGCTATTCCTCTCTCTCTTCCTGCCCCTGTACTGAAGGATCCTCCTTGGGGGATCCTTCTCAGAGCCGCCAGGAATGAAGGCTAGTGGATGAAACCATCGCAGCATGACACAGCCACAGCAACTCTGGCAACAAACACATCTCCATAGCATCCACCTATGGGTCACCAGGGGCTTTGGGTCACCAGGGGCTTCAAACTCATCAATTTTAAATTTTGCATGAGAATGAAATTATTGCTCCAAAAAATAAAGGATGGGGGAGTGAACAGCATCAATGTAAAAATCAAGATTTCTGAAAAACTCCATACATAGAGAAAACTCCTTTCACTTGAGCTTTCAGATTGGAGTTTTTTGATGTCTCCTTCAAACCAAACCATCCGGCTTTTTCAGAACGTTTATTATCATGCATAGTATTATTTTCAAGTTTAATGAGTTTAACTCTCTGAAACCACCCCTGCTCATTTCCCTCATTGTGTCTTTCATGTGCTGGTCCTCAGCTCTGGGGAAATGGCTCCATGCAGCCAAGCATCACCAGGTCCTCCAGCAGAGAGCCTCTGCCCATGAACAGTGGAAGCTTCTCACTGCGGCCCCATCACCGTCCTCTCCTGGTGTCTAATCCAGAGACATTCAGGTGTGGAGAGCATGTGGTGCAAAGCCAGGTGAAATCCTGTGGGATACTGAAATCCTGTGGGATACTGAAATCCTGTGGGATGCTGAAATCCTGTGGGATGCTGGCAGGTCAGGGAAGAGCAGGTGACCCACAGAGATCTGTACCTTCAGCAGATGCTCTTCAGGGAGAACATCTCCATCCACTGCTCAGGTGCAAATGGGCTTCAGAAAAAAGAACAGCTGTGGCCAACGGGGTTTTCTTCTTGTTCCCTGCTGAGATTTGCTCCCAACAGTGTGGAGTAACTGCAGCAGTGTGGTGTCTGCCAAACAAAACACTTTGTGCCCCAAGAGAGGAGAAGGATAATATCCTTTCTGAACGGAGCTTTCAGCTTGTCCAAACATGCAGGATTTTGGTCTCCATGCACATACTTCTGGGCTCTATACAGACTTGGGGAAAGTTGTTTATTTTTGCATGTAGACACCTAATTATTTGTTTAATTAATTACCACCACTGTCTTCCTCCTCTGTCTCAGCCACACCATCTGCCCACTGATGTTAGCTCGGACCCAGGGAATGCCTCCCTGCAGACCCACGCGTCCAGGAGGTCAGGTCACTCTTGTGGGTGTTTTGGGTGCACTCAGAGGCAGGGAAATGGGGTGACAACTGTGTGGCCCCAGCAGGTGTGTCCCAGAATCTGCCAGGACTCCAGAATGGTCTTTTCCTTTTAACTAAGGAAACCATTAAGGCTGTTTGCCTTGAGCTCTGGTTAATGGACTGCACGGATTATTTATTTATTTTTAAATGAACACACTTTATTTCCCCAAAGTGCCGCTGTTGACTTTCTCTAAGTGCTGCCATCTGGTTCCCCTGACTCAAAGGGAGAGAGAGGTAGTGTGGTAATAAATAAGAAACCAAACAAATAAACAAATAAAAATTCCTGATTCCTTGCAATTGGAGCGTCACCCAAACATTTGTAGGGTTGCGTTAAATTCTATAATTGTCTTGCTGATGATTTTGAAAGAAACAAGTGCGGTTGTGCTGAGAGCCTGTAGCACTGATTGAAAATTACCAAATCAATCTCCTCGACTGAGGGTCTCTCCCCATCGTTCTTTTTGCACTGCTGGAGACTCCCCTCTCTGTGGGAGTGCCATTACCAGCCCAGGAATCTTCTTCCTGGCTTTTATTTCCCTTTGCAGAATGGCTCAAGGCTCAGAACTGCAGCGTCACTTTGCTTTCCTTTTTCTTCCTCGCCTTCCCCCTTCCAAGATAGCATTTCCCAGACCCTCACACCAAAGGACACATCACTTTCCAGAACAAGGTGAGGCAGTTTCCAGTGGCAGCAGGGAACTGCAAAGCTTGTCTGGGCTGAGCAGTGGCAGCTGGCAGAGCCATGAGGAGCCCCAGGGACCACTCGGTGCCGAGGATGGGTCTGACCCCAGGCTGTCCCAGCGCCGAGGTCCTGCTCGTCCCCCTACCAACCGTGCCAAAACATAAACACAGCTGTGCCAGCACAGGATGCTCCCCTTCCCAACTCACAGCACAGAGGGCGGAGATGACCCCAATGGTGAGGCTGGAAATGGATGCAGCAGCATCTGTCCAACCAGGGACCACTCGGTGCCGAGGATGGGTCTGACCCCAGGCTGTCCCAGCGCCGAGGTCCTGCTCGTCCCCCTACCAACCGTGCCAAAACATAAACACAGCTGTGCCAGCACAGGATGCTCCCCTTCCCAACTCACAGCACAGAGGGCGGAGATGACCCCAATGGTGAGGCTGGAAATGGATGCAGCAGCATCTGTCCAACACAAACACACACATCAGTCACGTGTGTCAACACTACACTGAGAAATTATTTCATTTTAGAATGAAAGCTCACTGCCTCTTCCACCCAGGGCAGGAGTCAGAACTCATGGAAAATGTAGGTTATGGGCAAGGATAATTGTTCTAAATCACCAGGAAATGCACATCCTTCAGGGTGTGTGGCCCAGGGAAGCTGGCAATCCATCACGCTCCTTCTAGCTCTAAAGGTTTTGCCCATTTTTACAGCCGGTGTCGGTGACAGGCAATTTTGTGAGAGGTACCTGTGAAACCAATTAGGACCCCACACGGCATGGGGACAGAGTGAGTGACAGCGGTGCTGCTGACAGGCACTTTCTCTGGAAGCAATCCCTGGTAACGACCTGTGGCACAAGGACACAGGGACAAAAGCACCATCATCTCCCTCTCTGCAAGCTGTGGAAGCCAGGCTGTCCCTGGTCCCATGCTTGGTGCAGGGATGGAGCGATGCCACACGCACACCAGTGTACAGCACTGTCACTGCTGCTCTCAGCCTGTGGAGCTCCAGGGTTTCGGAGAGCCTCTCTGACCAAAAATAAATGGATTTCCACCTCTTCTGCTCTTGGTCTGCAGTAAGGCTGGTGGGCAAATTGTCATTTTATGCAAACACAGCCACCACTGGCTGCTGTAGCTATGTTTTGGCATCTGCAGGCAGCACTGGGTGAGAGGACAACCACAGCCAGGGCTGGGAAGGGTGGCAAAGACACCTGAGGGGAGCCGGGTGCTGCGGCTGGGGGGCACCCAGGTGTCCCCACACCTGCACTGCCTGGCCTTTCCCTCCCATCCATGCACCACGGCTGGCACAGCCCCTGTGCTCCACCACCACTTTTGCCAGCACCTCCCAAAATCCCTGCCAGCAATGCACAGGGAAGCAGGTGCTGCCAGGCACCCCTTGCTCTGCTCCTGTGCCTTGTCCTTCCTCCCACCCAGCGCCTGGTTTTCTGACATAAGTTGCAGTGGGTATTGGAGCTGACTCCTGCCCTGCCTGGGGTGCTGCCCTGTGGAGCACCACATTCTCGCAGATGTTAGCGTGAGCTGTTGTCTGGATCAAGGACAATTCCTTCTGGAGACACCACGCTCCCAGGACCCCACTCCCCAGAGAAATCTTCCAAGTTAATTTGTTGCCCACTGAGAGTATTGGTGTCTTTAATCGGACACAAATCTTTCTCTGGGAAAAGCCATTTCACGGTTGAGGATATTTCACAACAAGATCTGAACAAGGAAATCACTTAATTGATGATACAAGCTGTATATCTAACAAAGAATTGTGTCCCAGGAGATACCAATACTTTTTGTATCTGAAGCAGTGACCCAACAATTTGCTGTTGGGTTAGAAGAAAGTTATGCCAAACCTCCATGGAAGCAGCGCCTCTGCCCCACGCTCAGGGCTGCAGCACAGCCTCGGAGGCTGCTGCTGGGAGTCCCAAAGCTTCATAAGCTGTTCCCATAGATCCAGCCCCTCAACTCTGGCACTGCAAATAAAATAATGACAGCAAAAGTAAAATAAAAATTGCCCCATTACTTCATTTTTCTGTAGGGCAGGTAATCAAAGCTTTACAGTTTGTGAGAAGCATCATAAAGCCCTCTTCAACCCATCTGGGAGTACCACTTGCTAAACCATCAGCTGAGATTGCTCTGCCAGCCTTCACTCAGCTACATCACGCTGTTCTGCATCCTGTGGCCAGAGCTGTGTCCAACAGAGGGGCCAGGATCACACACTCCAAGATTTACAGATGGAAAGATTGGGGCAGACGCTTTGATGTGCCCATTGGGTGCATGAGTGCACGGCTTCTTCTTCTCATTACTGCACAAATAAGGGGGAGAAATCCTGCTTCTGCTCTGTTATGTTTGAAAGGGGGTTGGTTGGTAATCTTTGGCATTTCCAATGTAATATTCCTGATATTTCCTAATGATGAAATGAAGTTCAGCACAGTGAGCTCAGCATTACCTGCCCCAGTAGTGCACAAGGCACTGGGGCTCCTCCCTCTGCTCCGTGAGCCAAGCCCCCACAGACCCCTGCACACGGGATCCCCCAGCCATGAGCAAACTGTTGGACCAACAGTTTATTTCCCAGCAGGGAAATAAAAATCTTGTCTTCAGGCTTCCAGGACCAATTACAGTGATATTCTGACTTGCTGTAGAGGAGCAGTGGCTTTTTGTCCTCACTTTTTATTGATTGTAAGGATTCATATTAAATGTAATAGCGGCAATAATTCACCAATAGCCTATTAATCTTACGTACAAAAATCTGCAAATAAAATCTAAATGTGTGACTCAGCTATTATTATTTCCATGTGAAAGAATCTACGAAAATATTCTTTTCATAGATAACATAGATTATTCCACATTTTGTCTTCTTCTTAATAGTTAGGTCATGCAATAAACCATACAGGATTGTTTGCTCACTTAGACATTTTTCCATCACTTTTTAAATCAGTGTTTCTTAGAAATGCTTTTTCATGCTTTATAACCTTGTCCATGCAGCCTTATCTTCAAACAAAGTACAAGCCAGAGGTAAAACATACATGATCTTCGCCTTTACAAGGAGATTAAACCCTGTGGCTATTTTTTAACCTTTTAGTTTTATACTGTGCTCTTTTTCACCATAAACACTTGCTTAAGCACTGTAGTAATGGGCCCATCTCTGGAGAGACAGGAGAAGGATTGCCCTGAGCTACACGTGGCCTTGCAGGAGGAGATGGGATTTTAAGCTCCAAGGGCTGAAGGCATTTTTACTCCACGTTACAGAGGGAGAGATCCAGTGCTGTGCCATGGCCTCTGACATTCAGAGATATGCCGGGCACACAGCACAGTTACACACCGAAATGCACTTTATCAGCCAGTTTCCACAGTCTAATATTTTATCAACCCTCAGAGAACACCACTTAAATTGATTAAAAGCCTCTTCCCCATCAAAGCAAGAGGAGGACTAGGAGTAGGAATCAGTAAATGAAGGGCAATGTGACACATTTCCAGCGACGTCTCTGGCTCTGATGTTCCCACGGCACGAGGTCCCTGAGGAGCTGCAGGGCCATGCAGGCCCCAGCCACCAACGCAGCGCTGGCGGGGCTGGGGAGCAGGACCGCAGACAGAGGTGGATGTCCAGACTGAACTGGACAGAGGGCCACCTCCCCGAGCTGTCAGCACCCGTGGGGATGCTCGTGGGACAGGTCAGACCACCCCCAGGACAAGGCTGGGAGGGAGTCCTGGGTGACCCAGCACAGGTAACCTAGGTGGGGAGGAGACCCCAGGAACGCCCTGGGAATGGCTCAGCTGGCCCTGCCACAGAGCAGGACAGCCACCAGCGGGCACTGACACAGGGAGGTGGCAGAGGGTGGGGATGGTCCCTTGTGACTTCTCACCCCCACCCTGGGGGATGTTCCCATAGGCCAGGACATGGCTCAGCAGGCATGGCAGCCCTGCCTGGGAGGCCATCAGCTGTTCCCTGCTCCAAAGGCAGACACAGGTAACCTTGTGTGCCTCACGTCACTGCCTGCATTTCTGCACTGTCATTTGGATTGCTCTAAGCCCAAGTGACCGTGTCCCCTGCTCCCGAAGCAGGCTGTCTGTCTGGAGCGCATGCAGTGACACACCAGTGGCACCATCCCTCAGGATGCCAGTGTGTGTTCCCTCACAGGTGACAACTCCATTCCTGCACCAACATCCTCAGAGGAGATTCTGAGCTGCTTATGGAGGGGCTCAGGGGGTTCTGGACATGCTGATGTGAAATTCTTTTGCCACAAAAATTTTCTGAGCTTCTTCTCAGTTTCTTAAGTCCAATAGGGAACAATAGTGTATTTGGCATTAATTTGAGAAGATGAAAGAGGAGAGGAGTGGCAGAGGTTCTGTTCCATGGGATGTCCCTGCAGGCAGCAGCCCAGAGCGGTGAGGCCGATCTGCCGAGCTCCACCATCACACCCAGCACTAATCACTGCCTTCCAAAGACAGCCCTCACTGTCCTGTAGATTTGCCTCCCCAGGGCAATGGATTTCTCTGCCAGGGTGCTGCTGCACTGGAGCCCCTGGGCACGGGACCCAGCGTCCTGGCTGCACAGGCAATGGATTTTTCCATTCATTATGAGTCCATGTGATAATTGGGATCCCCGAGGCTGCGGTGTCAGTGTGAGAGGACTGTGCAACCTTCATGAGGCCGTGTCAGCCTGGACAGCCACTGAGCTGGGAGCAGCTCTTGAAATTTCTTCCATGTGTTGGTTGCATGGAGCTGCCCCATGCAATCTGCCTGCCCCAAGGGCAGAGACCAGGGAGGGATCTGTTTGACATCCTGGGAAATCACAGAATCCAGGAATGGTTTGGGTTGGAAGGGACCTTCAAGACCATCCTGTTCCACCCCCTGCCATGGCAGGGACACCTCCCACTGTGCCAGGCTGCTCCAAGCCCCAATGTCCAGCCTGGCCTTGGGCACTGCCGGGGATCCAGGGGCAGCCCCAGCTGCTCTGGGCACCCTGTGCCAGGGCCTGCCCACCCTCTCAACCAGGAATTCCTTCCCAATATCCCATCCATCCCTGCCTTCTGGTACTGGGAAGTCATTCCCTGTGTCCTGTCCCTCCATCCCTTGTCCCAAGTCCCTTTCCAGCTCTCTTGGAGCTCCCACAGGCCCTGGAAGGGCCTCTGAGCTCTCCCCAGAGACTTTCATTCGAAGTGCTTCGGTATGCTCAACTCTTTATCACTGCCTCCCTGTTTGGCATTCATTTCAGAAATTGTCCTAATAATTGTGCAAGCAAATTATAAATATACTGAATATTTTGGTAGAAACAGTAATGAGAGGGAATACCCTAACTTATTTTTAATTTTTCACTAAATCATATTACCCTGAACTAAATATGTGTAGAGGAAGCCTCAGTGAAGGAGTGAAGGGGTTTTACCCAGTGTTGACTCTAACTATTCTTCTGTAAATACATTGTAATAAATTGTAGTAAATACAAACAGCCTACTAATGATAAATAAAAATATCACCTGCAATGGAGTAAGTTTTCATTTTCAATATGAAGGTCTTAAACATCAATTTATTCTCCAGTCTTCTGGGTACTTTTTCACTATTAGTTGCCTTGAAGTTAGAAAGAAAACTTGAAGAAAAGGGCATTTTAAACAGCAAATCCTCATTCTTACCTTTGCAATGAGGGGTGTGTGTACTTGGAGGCAGCAGTATTGCTGTCTCATTGCTTCTACAAATGGGAGGATTTCCTTCCAGCAGGATCCCAGTGTAGGTTTGGTTGCTGCAGACAAATTGGCAGTGGTGACAGTGGCAATGAGCTCACACCAGCCGGACATTTCAGGGCTGATGGAGGGAGGGAGGCAGGGACAGCCCGGGCAGGGTCTGGAAATAGCCATGGGTTGAAAGAGGGCAGGGATAGATGGGATATTGGGAAGGAATTCCTGGCTGGGAGGGTGGGAAGGCCCTGGCACAGGGTGCCCAGAGCAGCTGGGGCTGCCCCTGGATCCCTGGCAGTGCCCAAGGCCAGGCTGGACACTGGGGCTTGGAGCACCCTGGGACAGTGGAAGGCGTCCCTGCCCAGAGCAGGGGCTGGAACATGATGGGTTTTAAGGTCCCTTCTCAGCCAAAGCAGTCTGTGATTCCATGGGCTGGGCCAGGAGAACAGGCAGGGTACAGGCAGGGCAGGGTCCCGGCCAAGGGGGCCGCCAGCCAGGGTGTCACACCAGGCAGGCTGGGCACACCTGAACAATAAATAACATTTTTGAGCAGTGTGAGGAAGAAGATGGCTGAGTTCAGGAGAGTGAAGTGCTGCAGGGGGGTTCAGAGAAACAAATGCACCATTCCTGCAATGGCCCAGCGTTAATAGGTTAATAATTAATTAATAGGCACTAAGAGGTTTCTGTTACTGATCTTTTGGATTTGCATTACTCTGGCATAGCTGGTCACTAGCTGTGGGTTCACGGGGGTCCTGAGATTGCTTTTAGGGAGATGGAGAAGGAAGGAAGAACTCACACTGTTCTTTTAAGACAGCAGAAGGCTCTAGAAGCCGCCGGGGTTCTGCAGAAGCTCGCAATGTGCTGTACGGCTCGGATGCAATTAAGGCAGAAACTGGCACAGATCTCCCGGGCTTTCTCCCGCACACCTTCCAGCAGCCGCGTCCTGGGCACTCTCACTCCTGGTTTAAACACTGCTGGAAGGCACTGCTGCTTTCAATGACATCTGAGTAAAACTTACCCTTTCCAGTCCCACTTCGGAATTAGCAGTGAAAAGAAAACCCAGGCAGGGGTGATAAGTGTTCAGGTACTGGCACTGCAGGACTTTCTCCTTCCCAAGGAGCTTGTGCTTCACTCGGTCCTTCAAAGCAGGAGAGAACAGACCTTTTTTACAGCTAAAGTGGGCAATCGAGGTATTTGTGTTCTTTGACCTTGTGAATCGTTCAGCACAAAGGCTATTTACAGACACTTTTTTTATTTAAATCTCCTTTTGAAAGGGTTTCTTGAACACATGCTGAAGTGCTTCATTTGGGTTTCTCTTTCATCTTTTCTGCTCTCCACAATTTCCTCTAAATCCTCTGGGATTTAATTAGCAGCTGGGAAATTCCGGGAGCCTCCTGCCTCCCTTCGCTGCATCCAGAAGTGACCCGGTGCTGTGCAGCCTCCATCTCTCTTCTGAATAACTCCTGAAGCTCTGTAGGGCAGGCCAGGACTTCAAATGAATACTACAGCCTGATTTTCCTAAACTTGTCACGATCAGGTGGAAATCCTACACACCAGGAACTGGCACCTACATCTGCTTAGTCAGATGGACCTGTAGTGACAGATTTGGAAGCAATATTTACCTGTACAGATATAAGCACTGAAACAAATATTAATTTTTATCTTTAGGTGAGAGTGCTTAGAGACATTCTTGTCAAAACATTTTATTTCTTGAAGATATTTTCTGCTAATTCTTAGCAAGATGCAGGTAAAGCTAACACAACTGAAGTGGTTTTGCTGTTTGATAAGTTTGTAATTAAAACCTGAACCTCCTCTGTTCCTTCACTGAATTGCCAAGACAGTGACTTAGAGCAGGAAACTGTCTCCGGTGTGTGTCCAGGAGCAGAGCCAGATGCTTGAATGTAGTCGGACTGTCAAACTTCACATCCGCAAACACTAAAGGTCACTTGCACTTCTGGAACCAGCAGTCAGCAGTGAGGCTGCTCTGCAAACCGCACAGCTGGGTACAGCTGTGGGGACCAGAGGCTGTTGTGAGCAAATCAAGTAAGACACTCACATCCACACTTCATTAAGCTATGAATATGATAGGTGGAAAAGACCTTCTTAATCTCCGTGGAACAAGCCTAATTAAGTTCAGTTTTCTATTAGATCACAGTGATAGCTACCACAGAATTGGGAAAAGCAATTAACTCCCGAAAAGTTCAAATCTGGTCGAGTTCGATCGACAAAGGTAGTGTTAAACAAATGTTAAGGCTGTGCAGTGGGTGAAGCAGCTGAGGTCAAACCCATCAAGGTCCTGGCAGCACAACCCCGTCTGCTCCCCAGCCTGTGTTTCCCAGATAGATTTAAATATTTCATTGTCCCTCAGCTAAAGATATGGATCAGGTGTTCGATGGCTCATGGTGCTCCTCAAGTGTCAGGTGGTCTCTCTCTGGGAAACTCATGTCACATTTGGCAAAAATACAGTAACATCTCTCACAAAAATTATCATCACGTGTTATAATCGTTTTAGATTACATTTGTCTAAAACCAATCAATGTTGCATCTGGCATGGAAGAAGATATACAGATATACATAATGTAATGTTCAGAGGGTTTTGTAAGAGCTGACTCAAAATCTTGCTTGGATGTCTGGCTCACGGTGAGAGGAAAGGAATCAGAATTGCAACAAGAACACACGAGATGGCCCAGATCATTACAGACTTGTCAGTCCAACATCAAGGAAATGGAACAGAGCAGGTGCTATGGAAGTTAATCAAGAGACAGCTAAAAGAATAAGATACAGTCAGGGCTGGTTTGACAGAATAATTACCTTCTTTTTGGGCAGGATTCCAGTTTTAAAAGTCTCACAGGGTGCTCAAGGAAACTTCAGCAGCACCCACCAGTTGGGCCAGCATCCCTAAGGGGTGCGGGAGCCTGGAGAAGCTCTGCAGGAACAGGAATGCTGGAAGAGCCATAAAACAGGGTCAAAGGCACATCCTGCTAGAACTGTTGCTGGGAGAGAGAAGGGGAGATGGGATAGTCGGGGGACACCTCCCAAGGAAGCCAAAATGTGGGGAAAGGGGAATTTTCATAGAACCACAGAATGCCAGAGCGGTTTGGGTTGGAAGGGACCTTAAAGCTCATCTCTTTCCACCCCCTACCCTGGGCAGGGACATCTTCCACTAGACCAGGTTTCTCCAAGCCCCATCCAGCCTGGCCTTGAACACTTCCAGGGATGGGGAGTCTGCAGCTGCTGGTGTGGAGGGGCCCAGGGAGGTCAGCCCGGCCGCCGATGGAAGCGGAGGCACTGCTGCCAATGGGCCAGACAGGCTTCTGCTCTACAGGAGTCATTAAAAAACCCACAAACTTAACATGGGCCTGGGAACTTTGGAATCAGGGTAAGATTGCCTTTGCTGTTTTTGCTGCTGTTCAGCAGTCCTCTCAGCCAGGAGTGTGCTGAAGGACCTCTTGGGGCCCCTGTTGGGAGGAAAGCATCACTGGTCTCTTCTGGTTCTGTAAAGTGTAAATCCCTCAATCTGTGGATAAAGCCCAGGCAGTGAATCTGAGCAGTTACAAGCCAAGTAGAAACCGAATTATTGTGCTTAACTGAGAATGAAGAAAAGCATGGTTAATAGGAGACTTAATCCTGACTTTGGGAAGAGCAGTAGGGAGTGTCAAGATGAGACAACTGCTCTTCCCAAAACAGACCATTTGCTGGCAGCTACGCTCAGGGGATGAGGGACACACCACAAAGAGAACCACTGGCACCTTCCTGAAAGAAATCCAGTTCCTGTCTGTGGGAAATGAGGAGGAGAGACTGTGGATTAATAAGAATGGTTTCTAATGAACCAAGGTGATCACACAGCTGCCTTTACATGAGAGAAGGGAGCAAAGGGACCAGCACAGGCTGAGCAACAGCTCATTTGGACTCTGCTCACTCTCTGCCTACACATGAAGGCTCCTGGGAACACCTGTTTGCTGAGAACAGCAGAAAAACTCCTGCCATTGGTGCGGTCTCTAATAGCCCACACTGCTTAAGGAGGTGGCTGGCGAGGGGCCAGGGACCAACCCATCCCTGCCCGGAGTGGGGGCAGCACTAGAGCCATCCCTGGTGGGCACACGAGGGTCTCCTGAGCTTCAGCTGTAAGTGACAAGCCAAAAGCTGCTGTTTTAAAACAGAGGACAGAGGAACAAGTAAGAAATGGGATTAGAGTTTCAAATGGTTATGAGTCTCTAGGAAAAAAGTACCTAAGTTTTTCAATTATTATTATTATTATTAATAAAAAAATAAACCCAGACTGCAATATGCTCTTTACATTTTCTGCCAGTGGCACATGTGTTAAGCATCCAGAGTGTTTCAGGCCCTTCCTGCCCATGAAGGGTTTGCCTGGACAAACCATGATCCTACGGAGCCAAGAGGGACGCAGTGCAGCCCATAGACTGGTGATCCCGGCTTGGGAGGAGAGAGCAGCAGCCACTAGCCGAGGAAATGTCCTTCACCTCTCACACACGCCTGTATTCTCCTAGCTGACTTCATGCTGCAAAGCTCCTGGCACAGCCCCTACTCCTTTGTATTCCGCAGCAAAGCTGACAGCGGGTCAGCCGAGGTCACTGGGAGCCGAGCACCCGCCCGAGGATGCCCGGTCCATCTGCTCCCCGCCGCAGCCGGGGGGGCAGGGCACAGTCCCGGGCAGCCAAGCCCATCCCTGAGCCATCATGCTCCCCACGGCCAGCAGACCCATCTGCTCCGTGGGCAGCAGCTGCCGCCCGCACCCCGGCCAGGGACCCGCAACACGGCCACAGGCACACACCGGGCACTCTGCCCACCCAGCTTCCTTGGGCTGGAAAGACACCATATGGATCCTGAGGAGTCAGGGTCTGTTTTCCAAAGTGTCCACTTACAGTTTCACACATTATCAGAGTTTGGTATTCTGCGGTTATTCCACTGGGAAAGCAGAATCCATTCCTTTCAAAATAAGTACTGGGGTTAGGTGTTGGATATGGCAGGTCTTTTGGTGGTTGGGAAGGGATGTTTTGGGAAGTCGAAATTCCTGCCAACAAAGTATTTTCCAAGAAAAAGTACTTAGTACTTCATGACATGCTTTTTTTATTCCATCCCCAAATAACTATTCCCTGCTCCAAAGTTCCACAGGGCAAGGCCGATGGTGAGGGCTCAGCTTGGCTCACGGCCCGGGTTTGGACAGGAGCCTCCCGTATCCCAGCCAAGCACTGCCCAGGGGATGCAGCTTCCCAGTCTGTTGGCTGTTGAGTGGGCTTTTTTCAACATATAACTGAAAGCTCTGGATTTTGTTCTGCAAGAAGGGAAAGCAAACACCTCCCATTCCTCCCCCAGGAAGAAAACAAGCAGTGCTGCACTTTCCTTTCCAGCAGTGCTGCACTTTCCTTTCCAGCAGTGCTGAGCAGAAACTCAATCAGGAGAAATCCAAGTGCAGCATGGGAAGCCTTGAGAGCAGAAAATCTCCTTTCCTTCCTCCCTCATCCCACAGCAGGAAATCTCCTCATCCTCACAGTGCTCCCTGATGTGGGTGCAGGATGGCAGGACCCTTACGAGCACAGCTTTATGGTTCTCTACAGGACACTGATCTCCCAGTTCCCAGTGTTAAGGAAATCCTCTGGAATTACAGTGTGAGGTCAGAAGTTTTCTGCTTGGATCTTTTACTTACTTAATGGAAAACCCTTTCTGCAGGGAAGGACCTGCCAGCCTCTTGTCCTGTAGCACAGAAGGACAAATTCTGGGTTCTGCTCTAACCTTGCTACCAGCAAGGGTCCTGAAAGGGGTTTGTGCCAGTATTTACCACACCAGAGCTCTGGGCAAGGAACTCATCAGGCACTTGGGGGGCACTGGGCAATGCTGTGCCCAGTCCCCTCCTCCATGCCCACTCCCTTCCCTCCCGTTTCCGGGACACATAAGCCTCTCTGCAGAGCAGGGTTTATTTCTGGCATGGTAATCAAGACACCTGTTAATCACGTCTAAGTACCACAATTAAGATCTGACCTGATAAACAACAGGTATGGCAGGAGCCCAATTCTCAGGTTGGTTTATTCTGCTTGAGGTGTGCATGTCTGCTTCACTTTTTGTTCATTTTCACAGAATCACAAAATCACAGAATATGCTGAGTTGGATGGGACCCACAAGGGTCATCCAGTCCACCCAAGGACAGTTTCTGCAGTAGTGTGTCGTATGTCACCACTCATCCCTCAGTGTCCCAGTGGAGCACAGCATCCCTGACAGGACTGGCCAGCTCGCTGCTGCTGCTGGCAGAAAGTTAATTAATCCTGTTTCACAGAGCTGGGCCACTGGAGCCTCAGTGAAGCGGCTGCAGAATTGCTATAACCAGAGTTTCTTCTTATTGCTGCCCTGGAGTAATGAAAATATAATTACTTCACTTGCAGCAAACCTGGGTCCCCAGTAGCCTGCCTGGAAAGCCTTTCATTCCAGCTGTTTTCCTTGGGCAGCAGAGGCAGCACCTCAGCCAGGATTCTCTGACAAGACTATGGGATATTATGGATGGGGTGAGGTCAGTCAGGCTGGTCACCTCAGCCACAGCTGGTTTGATCACTTACCAAATTTCAAACAACCGTTCCTCTGTGCTTAGGCTTGAGTAAGACTGACCTTGCAGCAAGGCTCCAAATCCATCCCACAGCCTGGTAGGACCACCACCTGCCTTCCCACCCTTCCCGCCCCAGGAGCCGCACCTCCTTCTCTACCCAGAAGTCGGAAGGAATTGCCTATGCTTTGTCTTGCGAAGGACAAATGACACCAACCACAGCCAGGCCACTGGGGCGGTGCAGAGCAGGGCATGGCCACGCAGCCCCGACAGACTCGCTGTGGCTGTGGAGCTGTGGCTGCTCACAGCGCGCCTACCCCGCGAACTCAACTGCAGAACAAGCAGGCCCGGTGCTCAGACGCCACTGCTTACCTTCCCTTCCTCATAAACAGCTTTTTAGGGCATTCACAAGGTAAAGAAAGCAAAACCCCACTTCCATCCAGTATTTACTTTAGGCTGTGCTGCAGGAACGCCTTTGAACCTGCTGGCACTGCTCCTCCCAGCGCCACGCAGTGGGGGCTGAGCTGCTGGGCACCAGCTGTGCCAGCCTCCGCTGCCATCTCCGTGTTACATCCTCTTCCCCTTGAGCTCCCCAGACACGTGCGGGTCCCAGGGTGCCGTGCCCTGACCTGGCTGTGTGCTGAGCTCTGCTTCACAGCACGGCCTTGGTCTGCCTCACCTCTTGCCTCCAATGCTCTGCCCGGGCTCGGGGAGAGCCACCCTCACCATCCACCTCCTGCAAGATCACCACAGTCCACAGGGACCCCGCCCCACCATGCACATGCTCCTGCAGCCTCTCCTACAAATCAACACACCTGTGAGAGCAGCTCTGCAGACCTGGGGCTCAGGCAGATGGCCGAGAGGAGGCTGTCCAGGTGCACAGTAGGCCATGGGTAACTCATTTATTACCACTTGCAGATACAGCTGAATTTTGCAAAGAAATTTCAATGATGCATGTGATAATCTAGGTGATATATGTGTAAATCCAGGTGACACATGTGATTTAAAATATTGAAGAGCCTCAGGGTAACAGGAAAATAAAACACAAAAAAAACCCCACTGGCATGAGCAGAAACAAACTGAAAAATCTAAGGTAAACAAAGAGAAAAGGAACATTACATTTTCAACCTTGTAAAGTACAAAGCATTAGTAAATAGATGCTTAAGGCTATAAAACAGTAAAAAGGTACAAAAAACACAGAGACAATGTTTCTTTTACAACAAAATAATTAATATTATTATTCTTCTGTTGGCCTCAGTTGAACTTGCAGAGATTCAGTCAAGTTCTGACATGCTACAGACAAACGGGGCTGCACCACTCGGTACTGCTGTTGCTCCCTTTGTAGGCAATACATCAACTTCCTTGAGTTTTATCCCCATGTAATGAGCCGAACTGTTATGACAGCAAAACATATGCCTCTTGCATCTGAACACTTTGAATACCACCTGTTTTGGGATCCTTCATCATTAAATGGGTTACAAAGAAAATAAAACAGAGCTTTCCCCAGACAAAGTACCTCAGGAGGTGCCAACAGTTTGGAAGGTCAGAATAAGCTGCATGTTATAACTCTGATGCTCCGTGAGATGAAAGGAGCAGGGAGGACCAGAGGGGCCCTCAGTGTGGGGAAAGGTCAGCAAGCAGCTGGAGATCACAGGAGGACACAACCACAGAGTGGTCTGGGTTGGGAGGAATCTTAGAGTTCATCTGGTTCCAACCCTCTGCCATGGCAGGGACATCTTCCACTAGACCAGAATGCTCCAAGCCCCAATGTCCAGCCTGGCCTTGGGCACTGCCAGGGATCCAGGGGCAGCCCCAGCTGCTCTGGGCACCCTGTGCCAGGGCCTGCCCCCCCTCACAGGGAAGAATTCCTTCCCAATATCCCCTCTAACCCTGCCCTCTGGCAGTGGGTGAGGCCATGATGGGATTTTGTCTTTTCTTTTATACCCCTGTTATACCTTTTACAACCTCTGTATTCTCAGTGCTCTTTGCCTCCATTCTTTGACTTGTTTGTTCAGCCAGGAGACTCAACATCTCAGAAGCTTCGTAGCCAGGGATCAGTGTGCCCCAGAGCCCAAGGTCCTCTCCAGAACACATTCTGTAACCTGAGATAGAACCATCCAGGGGAAGGCTCCTTGGGGAGGGGGGCTCACTCGAGCCTCTCATTGGGGAATCTTTGATAGATCTGCTAATTAGTAACACCTCTAATGACATACCCAATCTTTGTGGTGTGCATTGTGGTGTGCATTGGGGCGCATTCCACCTGGGCGTGTGCACCTAAGGATCCTTAAAATAAATACCAAGGTAAAATCCCTTTTTCCCTTCTAACCGTGTCTGACTCTTGATTTTAAGACCAGGAAAAGGCATCATGGGAAGCCATTAAGATCTCAAGACATCTTCTCAGCCAGTTTCCAGAAAAGCCATGAGAACAGCTGCCTCCATCTCCTGTGTCCTCTCTGGCCCCAGCAGTGGCGGGTCCTGCACAGCTCGAGGGAGGGCTGGCAGGTGTCTGGGCACATCACTGCCCGGGGTCCCCTCCTGCACCCCTGGATTGCAGAGGGATGAGCTGGAGAGCTGGGGTTACCGCTGCTCTCCCACCCCTATGGGCACAGGCGGGGCACAACATGGCACTCTCCCTTTTCACTGACCAGGGATGTGTGTCCTGGGATGGGCAGAAGGTGACAGCCATGGTATTGTCCTTGCCTTTTCACAAGCCTCCCCTGCCCACAGGAGCCCTGGTGCACAGCCATTTGCTGTCCCAGAGGTAACCCCAGGGATCTCCAGTGGAGCAGCATCATCACAACTCTCACCACGATGGCAAACACCAGGGATAAGAAAGTACCAGATTGGGTGACCCCAAGTGTGGCTTTTCACTCGGTCAGATAAGGCTGAGGCTTTATGAAAGGAACGCGGAGCTTGTCCTTCTCTTCACAGGTGCCCAAACACTGGCATTATCACACGTATTTCATTGAATTCCAGTCATCTTGCAGCTCGTGTGAGCTTCCAGATCCTTTTCTGAAGAGTTGCTACTGAGACAGTCATTCACCAGCCTTACCTTTCAGGTGATTCTTTTCTATTCTATGCTGTGCTATGCTATGCTATTCTATTCTATTCTATGCTATTCTATTCTATAGCCTATTTCCACAAAATCAGTAACTTTCCATTTGTCCCCACTTTTTCTTACCTATTTTTCAGTTCATATCCTTGAAAACAGGCCAGAAAATTTCCTCCAGAGCCTCCTACACCAAAGCAGAGCACATGGCTGAGGCAGGACACACTGTTTCTCTAAACGGGTTAAAAAAATCAGATTATAAGATTTCACTACAAGAGAGCAGGAGAGGGACTTTGGACAAGAGCCTGGAGTGACAAGACAAGGGAGGATAACTTCCCACTGTCAGAGGGAAGGGCTAGATGGGATACTGGGAAGAAATTCTTCCCCATGAGGGAGGTGAGGCCCTGCACAGGTTGCCCAGAGTGGTCAGGGTGCAACTGTTCAAGGAAGAACCTTTCTTTTTGCAAGGGTTACAGAGTGACAGAAAATTTTTTCAATTCAGTGCACAAAGATTAAGATTTCAGTCAGCAGAAAGTGAGGACAGTGAGGAATTAGCCAAATTTGTGCAGTGATTAGTGGTTACAGGTGCCACAGGTGTTGCTTCCTGTACTCACTACGCCCCATTTCCTCTGAGCCTTTCCTGCCGTGCAGCATTGATTTCTCCTGGAGCAGAATCTTGAGCAGTTCCAATGGATCTCTGCTAGAGCTGCTTCCTTCCTCCTGAATTCCACTGCAGCAGAGGTTTCACACTGTTTTTGCACAGTGTATCATGGCAGCGAGGAGTTTATTATCCATTCAGTTTATTTCAGCTGTCCTCAAAAATCACTGTAACCACTCCACTGCTGACAGAGGGCAGCTCTGACACTCGCCTGGACCAGTTAAGTGAGTCAGTAGAATAGTTATTTCAGTGCTGAATATTTCATATCACTCCAGG
>NW_008238988.1:7675763-7692509 GCF_000691975.1 Corvus brachyrhynchos
CAGGGGCTGCCAGGCATCCTTCCAGAGGCCCTGCTGACATCTCCTCAGACTTGCTCTCATGACTCTCCCCAGCTGACCTTCAGCAGCAGTCGGGGTAATATAAATGTCCTGCTGTGACATTTTCTTACAGATTTTTGTTGCCGTGTTTTCAGAGCACCATCCTGGTTGACATTCTCTGCCAAAGTGAGGTGGATACTCTACCACTGTTCTCTTTATGCTGATATTTGAGGCAAACCCCACATCAGAATCGTCACCAAAACTATCAAGCAGCTGCTACATCACCCACATTTGCCACATTTCTAGAGCGTGACAATGGCTGCAGAGTGTCAGTGCCTGAGAAATCTCCCTGGGCCAGCAGGAACAAACAGTTCTCTGCTTTGGCCACAAAGCTGGAATATATTGAGAGGAATAACAGTGTGTCTGTTGTCTCAGCCCCTGGCACTGGTTCAACAGTCACTCCAAAGGGGAGTTGCCATCTCTAATCAGACCACACGCCCAACCCCAAAGCATTTCACAAACAAGTTGTTCCAGCTGGGATCAGGAGCCCAAAGGATCATTTGGAACTCTGCTTCCAGGGCCAGGAGGCATTTGGGCACTGCCTGGTGCAAAGCTCAAACTGCTTCTCCCCTCAATAATGCTCCTGCAGCACAGGGTGACCCAGCTCATAGAACCACGGAATGGTTCCGGTTGGAAAGGCTCTCTGAGACCATCCAGTCCAACTTCCCCCAGCAGTGATGAGAAATTCCCAGGACTGTCTGGACCTAGACAAAGGGAAGCTAAGAAGCATTTTCAAAGATACTCCAATGGGAAAGCCCAGGCTGTCCTCAGGCCCAAACTCACCTGCCTCCACAAACCAGGTGCCTGCTGAGCTCACACCTGCTGACCTGTCTGAGACTGAAAACTCAGCAGCAAGGTCTGCCCTTCACCTTTGCCCAGGCACCTCAGCTATCCAGAGGACCCAGGAGCACCACACTGCTGAGAAGCTGGGGAGTTTAGTAGACCACAGAAGATAACACCTGCATGATGCCGGATCTTTTCTGCCCGTGGCTGCCAATACTTGGTGGTGCCACTGGCCCCATCAGGGTGACAATGCCAGATACAGATAATTCCAAAGTGCAGCAGATGTCTGAGATTGAGCAGTTTTTGTACCAGGCTACCCTTCCCAAACCTGAACAGAGATTGGTTTAAAAAGGAGCAATGTAGTTAGAGTTGCCCAACCTATTACAGGCTACCTGTGCTCTACACTGATACTCAGCCCCCAGAGCTTCTTGTAGGTTACGGGCGGGACGGATGGAGACGGAGAGATCTCTATAGGCAGGTCTTGGGACACAGTCGGTTTATTGCAAAAGGCTTGGGTATTGGGGCACTGCTCAGAGCTGCCAGACTCAGCTCTGAGCAGGCCCAAGAGAGTAAGCAGGTGAGAGAGAGAGAGAGGGTGTAAGAGCAAGAGTGGAAGTAAGGAAGGAAAGGAATGAAGTGGAAGTGAATAGAAGTGGAAGTGAAGAGAGAATGGAAGAGAGAATGTCTGAAGTCCTGGTTACAATACAATAAATCATCTTCTGTACTGAATATTCTAATTGTCACTAACCAATCTAATACAAGATACAAATCCTATAGCATTTACATACAGCCTATAAGAGTTCTTATATTACCATAGAGTGTTACATCTTAACTTCTAAAAACTACTCTTTGGACCCCTTCTGCTGAGCTAGTAGGGTCTGCTCTGACCCTTGGACCTGTTTGCAAGCAGAGGGTATTGTTCCATCAAGAGGGGATTATCTTCAGTGGCCATACCATTGTTTTCTAGTTGTTCAGTAACTAAGACCTGGTATTTCAAAAGTGGCTTTCATTTCGATGTTGCCTGTAGTTTTCATATTCCCAAAATCTTTTGTCAGGCAATCATATTTACAATGCTTTTCTGTTTCATCTTCCCCAACACTTCTGGCAGGCTGAAGGCAGGTACTGAGATCACACATCAGGATAGGAGGCAGGAGTTTGAGAGGTGCCCCTTCACTGAAGGCAGGCATTATGGTTATTTACATATTCAGAGAGATATTTTTCCAATTTTGTTTTCAAGGTTTCACATGCAGAAATCCTGTACAAAAACCACATCAACCAAAGGCATGAGCACAGTCAGTTACTGAGGTCCCACCTTTCAGACATGTGATGTATGTGTGGATCCTCAGCTCACTGCAGGGGAAGCAAACAGTGGGGCCCAGCTGTGCAAACCAAAGGATCTTCAGGGAAATGTCAGCCTTCCCATCCATTTTAGTCCCTTTCTTTCACCAGACCTGTGATTGCCTTGGCTCTAGGGTATCTCCTCCTGCCCTGCCACCTTCCCATACGGAGCTGGTGCCCAGGGGAGGCCCACAGCAGTGAGCCTTACGCTTCCCAGGCACTGAGCCCCCAGGCTGACTGCCCTGGAACGTGCGAGTCAGGCTGGAAGCCAGCTCTGTGCATCCCTTGCGGTGGAGTGGGATGACAGCTGAGGAGGAGCTGAGGGATCCTGTGCCATGCTCGCTTGGTGGAGGTGGCAGCAGATGCTTCACAGCCCAAGGACTCACAGACAGGGAGCACCTGAGGAGGGAGCTCAGTATTTGGGATGTCTGCAGCTTGTAAGGATGGAAACTGAGATAAACGCCAGATCCATGCTGGTGTGCGCGACCTCAAGTTACCAAGGATGCCACGATTTATTCCATCTGCTCTTGCTTCCTGTAGGCTGGTTGGTTGGTTGGTTGGTTGGCATGAACAGGATCACCTGAAGATTGAAAGGAAATCTGAAAATCCATCAAAAAGCCCTTCAAGGCGGTATGAAATGCTTCAGCAACTCTGCCTCAAGTTTCCACCACGAGCTGATGAGCAGGCAGGCAAGGCACAGAGTTGTCATGCACTGATATCTACACATTAAATTATTCATCTTAATTGGTATCTAAAGCTCTGCAATATTTGTTAATTTTATAAGAGTATTCTTTTTTTTCCTTCATGGAGGGAAACAGCATTGAAATATTAGAAAAGGAAATAAGCAAAAAGATATGTTATGCTCTTTGTTGTAAGAATATTCACTGGAGACACACAAAGTTTTAATGTTAATGTCTCTGCATCACTACTCCCTGCATGCTAAAATAGGTTTGGAAATGCTTGAAAGGTTAAAGCTTTCACAAATGATGAAACCAGACCATTTTGGAGCTATAAATCCTGCTCATCTGGGAGAGTTGTTCTTGTGTAAAACCTCATGTTTTCTTGAGAGACTGAGCTGAATACTTATGCTTAGCACATCAAACACAAGGAAAGCACAGAGGTTCCCTTGTCTGCAGTGGGTATTTAAGAGTTCACTGTTGATAATTAAATCTAGAAATTATAATTAGTCACTTATCCAAACTGGAGTGCCCAGTTTTTCCTCATTTACCTTTCCAGCATAGCACTGGTGTTGGCTCACTGGCTGTCCTGGAGCAACAAATTACCATTTATGATTTCGTCATGCCCTGGTGGCTCCAGAGGCCCTTTCCTGGTGCAGAAGCTGCCTCAGACAGGTGCACCTCCTGGTCCAGGAGCTGATGAACCAAACCAGGAGACCAAGAGCCCCCGTGTTGGCCAGACCCCCTGGGTGCTGGGCAGGGAGCAAGGCTGACCCACCCACAGGGGCCGGCTCAGGGTGGCACAGCAGCGTGCTGGCAGCTGGGCTGGTTTGCTCACAGGTGAGGCACCTGCACTCACACCAGGACTCACCTCACACAGGGACACAAATGACCTGGTCCTGAGGAAAGCGAGGCTGAGGAAGGTGAACAGGGGGCCCATGGGTGGGGCTCTGAGCCAACAAGCAAAAGGGGCACCAGAATCCTGAGAGGCGAGTGAGGAGGTGTTTGGGATGGCCTCAGTGCCAGGCATGGTGAGATACAGCTCCGTGTCTTTGAGGAGCGCGTGGTGGCTCTGGACCGCTGCTGCAGCACAGCCAGTGGTGATCAGAGAGTGGGGATGGTGGCACTTGGCACAAAAACACCTGCTGGGGCAGCCTGTCAGGGGTAGGGGACACACAGAGGCAGAGGTTCATGCTCGGGGGCTGCAGCAGAGCCCCAGCGCTGCACGCGCAGCTGGCCGGGCAGCAGCAGTGTCCCGGGCCTTGTGCAGCTGCTGCAGCTCCTGTCTGGCCTCTCCTCACACACCAGCCCAAGTCAGGTCAAAAGCCAGCCCAGCAAACAAGGAATCAAACAAGGAGGATCTGGTTCTCAGCTCGGGCTGAAGCACCTGGCAAAGGAAGAAAGGAGCACATGGAGCTCCAAACCCCTTCTGGCACCAAGTGTCGGCAGAGGGCAGGGAGGACACCTGGCAAGTGGTCAAACCTGATCCCCAGCACATCTCTGCAGCCTCAGCTGCACTCGTCCCTCTCCCAGCACCTCCAGCCATGCTCTGCTGCCCCCGAGAAACATCCATACTGCCTTTTACTGCAGGGCAGAGCAGCCATGGCAGTACCCCACAACATTCTCCAGACCCCTCTGCCACTGTCTGCGATGCAATCCCACCTTCCCTGTAATTCACAAGTCCTGGGTTTTGTTTTCCAGGCTAAACCAACCTCAATGCTCACGAAAGCAATTCTGTAGCATCCTGCTCTTGCCAAAATACATTTTGTGGTGTTTTCACTTCTTCTTAAATAAATAGCTTCCCCATGCAGTGAAATAGAATCCAGAGAGAGAAAAAAAGAAGAAAACAAACAAACAAACAAAAAAATCCCATCTTCTCCACAAACACCTCCACCAACCACCAACTATTTGTGGCTCTTCTGACTCCGATAAGCCAGAGGAGGATGAATGGATTTATCGATTTGGTTGTTGCAGGGGGATTTGTAAACATCTTCTTGGCTCAGAGCAGGTTTTCAATGTCTCCCTGGGTCTTACTGTTGCTTTCCAAAACACAAACAAAATAACCAAAGCCTTGGTTTGGAATGTTTAACCTGCCATGTACCACCCTGTCCCTCTGCCAGCTGGGGTGTTCTGACTCACACAGTTTGGGAGGACATGACAGCACAGTTGCCCCTGTTTGGTTCTTCATGTCCTGCCTCTCATTCATCCAAACAGAACACGAGCAGAATATATCCATGAAAAAGCACCTGTACACCAAAATCATCTCAACCTAAACCCAAACGCCTCCTGTCAATACTTCATTCAACCACCAAATTCTGCTGCTGGCTCATCCTGAGCAACTTGTCTTCATTTGAAACAAACAATATTCTGGAACCACATCTCACTCCCGCACTGTAAACCTGGGCGGACAACTTTCAAGTCAAGAGAAATCCAGTGTTGTCACACCAAGATGTAGAATGAAGCCTCACACAACAGCTCTGAACAAGCACAATTCCTTCTCCCGGCAGAAGATGAGTGGAGAAACATTTTCTCTGGAGGAAGGTGAAGGTTTAGCTGTGTGTGGGAAACCCAAACACCTCATCTGCAATGGGATCCCTGCTCAGCCGGAGCTGTCAGACTGCTTCCACCTCCCTTCCAAGATGAGCATCCCAACATCACTAAAAATAGAGACTAGTGGTTAGGTTTTATGCAAATGACAGCTGGAATAAGACATGGTTTAAACATAGAACTTTAGATCTCCCAAGGGAGAGGAAATGGATTGAGAGGAGCCTGTGTCCCCCAGTTAGGGCACCCCTGCAAAGCTGGGCCTTATCCCACGTGTTACTTAATTTTATGGCCTTTATCTTCTGTTCTCACCCAGTCAAAGCAGAGTCTGTCTCCTTCCAGCACCCCACAGGAGCCACCACATGCTGCGTTCTTGCTTTTGTGTGCATTTGTAGGAGTTAAACAATTCATTGCTTAAGTTACTACAATTTTATACCAAAAGACTCTGAGATGAGATGCTGCTTTACTTGAACCATTTGTGTATCATGAAACGGGAGAAACAGGCTCAGTCACCACAGAAGCAGTAGCTGCAGATCCTGGCTGCCCCTGAGCCAGTTCGATATTCCTGTCATGCCATGATTTCCCCAGGGAATCACCCCAGCTCTTGCAGCGTTACGTGAGGCAGTGCAGGGCTCAAGCCCAGCCCTGGCCAGGCAGCAGCGTGGAGCTGGTGTAGAGTGAGGTGGAGCCCCAGCTCTGCTCGTGGATACCCCTGACTGCCCCCTGCTCCCTCCAGCCCCTGCAGTTACCATGGACACTGCAGGAGTGTGCGGGCCAGGCCCTGGTGACCGCCCGTCCACTCACAGCAGAGCTGGGATGGTGGGGAGACCCTCGCTGCCTCAGGGCTGCATTCTGCCTGCCCCAGGGGGACCTCTGTCCCCACAAACAGCTGTGAAAAACCAACCAAAGGAAAGGAAAAAAGTCAAGAAAATAACAAATTGCACAAAGTCTGCACGGGAGCACAGGAGAAACCAGTCCAGCTGTGACCTAAGGCCAGGGATGCTCAACTGCACCCGTTAACACAGAGATGTGACCTTGGCCTCTTCCCTGCTCTGGGTCAGAACACCAGAAATGTTCCTCCATGTAATAAGCTCTGCCCACCCTTTTGTGTCTCATTCCTCAGCTCCATCTCCTGAGCCGTGGCCAGCCTGGAGCCAGCTCAGCCTTTCTTCCAAGCTCAGAAAACCATTGCCAGCACCATCCATTTTTTCTCTCTCTGTCCTCCTGCAGAGGATGCTGAGTGGATAAAGACCCATCTGCTTTTGACCTTGCCAGCTGTGCAAGAGCATGTGGAGTCCTTCTCCCCAGATTTTGAGTCTTTCTTCTCCTCTAACCCCAGCAAGATAAGATTTCACTGAGTTCAACCCATGGACAGAGCCAGGTCCCATGAGCTTATGATGAGGATGTGCTGATGTAATGTCAGGGGGTAGAAATGACAGCTGCAGGGGAGCTGTTTTGATGGGGAGGAAGGCAGCAGCAGAGCTGGTATGAATCACTGCCAATTGCTAGGATATCTAAAATTACACAAAACATCTACACATAGTCTGGAGAATCACAAGCTGAGTACCAGGCAGTTTCCTCCCTGCTGCCAGCAAGTTACAGATGAGCTGATTTGGTTTTATCCTTTCCAAGCAAAATATATTATGATTGCTCTGCCTGGGTTGTCACAGCAAAAGCCTCTCCAGGCTGTGACCACCGGCCTGGGGGCAGGAGACAGAGGTGTCTGTCACAGGGTTCTTCCTCTGCATTCGCTCTGTGTCTTTGGGCCACCCTCATGATTCTCCCTGCTGTGATAAAAATGTCTGTTCTGAGCATTCAAGTGCCTTTTGGAACATGTGTTCCTGGGGTCTAATGCACACAGACTATTCCCTGATCTGGTGAACCCATGAACTGCCCTCACTGGTAAAGAGCACCGTCATACCTGACCAGAAATGCAGATTTTTCATATTGGCATTCACAGCTGTTCCCTGGGCAGTGCTGAACCCATTTGCCAAGGAATTTCAGGTTAGGGTCATAATAATTTGCCCCAGCCTCAGAAACAATTCTGCAGTAACGAAAAACTTTTCCTGGCGTATATTCAGGTTAGTCGAAAGTGTCAATCCCTTCCCACGAACTTGGATAAGGAAGATAAGTGCCCTAACTCTGTGCTGCTGAACACAGAGGTCACCTCTGCTCCTGGCACAGAGGGAGGCACAGGGCCTTTGCTGGTGTCCCATGTCCCTGACAAGTGCTTTAAGCCCCTGGAGGCCGAGGCTGCCCGGAGGTGGTGCTGGGCAGTGCAATCCCAGCTCTTCTCTCCCCACGGAGAGCGACCCCCAGTGCGGCAGCATCTATCCTTGCTCTGCAAAGGCTTCCCAGGCACTCCTGCGCGTAGAAGCTGGGGATGTTACTGAGTTCACATCTCTCCCAGGGCAGACACATATTCAGCCATTGCCCCTTCATCCCTGGATGGGCACCTGGCTCCCCTTCTCATCCAGAGCTGGCAGCGACTTGCCTCTCCAGCAGCTGTTCAGGAGCCAGTGCAGCGCTGAGCCCAAGCTCTCTGCTCTCTCCTGCTTTGCTGAGACATGGAGGGCAGCACCTTTCCTTGACAGGGACCCCACAAAGCACAGCCCCCCAAAGAGCCCAGCACGCTGAAGGGGCGGATGATGCTGCGCTGGTGTGGATGGCAGTACGAGGACCAGCACTGCAGGGACAGGACACATCACCCTTGCCTCCAGCAGCTCTCCCTCAGGGCACAGAGGAGGCAGAGCTGGCCCCTGCCATTCCTTGGAGCTCCCTGTCAGCCCCGCTGCCCACGGCTCCAGCAGCACAGGACACCTCAGTGCTGTCCGTGCGCAGCAGGATGTGGTCAGGCCCAATGACCCCACCCGCCCAAACACGAACCTGCAGCTGGGGACTGAGCAGACAGGGCTGGGTTTGTCAGTCCCACCGGCAGCAGGGACCAAACACCTGCCTAAGTACCCCCATGGTGATCAACAGAGCACAGGGAGGTGATGGAGAATTAACCTCTGGAAAGGTGCTCTGTGTGTGCTTTGCATAACAGACTAAAACCCACCCACAGTATTAGGGTCTAGTAAGACATACCCTGACAGCAATGCTCTGAGGTCTATTAAAAATAGGTCTATGTATCTTGGAGTATGTAAAGGAATAGAAAAAATGCAGGCTGTGACTCTCACGGCTTCACAGTCACACACAGACATCTGTGTCGGAGCCAGCTGGGTTTTACCCCCGTATCTGCACACGGTTACTTCTATGGTTAAAACTTTACAAACCAACATCTTTGATCACAGAATCACCTACTTTGGAAAAGACCTCCAAGACCATCAAGTCAAACCTGTGCCTGATTCCCACCTTGTCCCCAGCCCAGAGCACTGAGTGCCACGTCCAGTCCTTCTTTGGACACCCCCAGGGATAGGAACTCCACCACCTCCCTGGGCAGCCCCTTCAAATGCCTGGAAACCCTTTCCATGAAGAAATTTTTCCCTAACTTTCTTCCAGGTGAAAGAAATGAGGACTCTTCATTAATTTAAAAGCAAATTATTAGATTTTCTGGCATTCACAAATGTTTTCACCACTTTACTGGAAACATTTGAAGAATGAGTTTACAAAAAGAATTTGTAAAAACCACACAGCAGCCTGCAAAACAGCAAGTGGAAGCAGAATATTCCAGGAGCTGGAGGCACCCTCATGACATGCCTGCCCACATCCTTGGGTATTTGGGGGGAAAAGATCTCTTCTAGTCCTTGTACTATAGATTCAAAAACATAAAAGTCACTGAAAAGATTATATGAAGGAAAAAAGAACCTGTTTAATAAAACTGCACCTCTTGCCAAGGAGAAGAAGCACCATTATTTAACATGCAAAATCAATTACACCATGGAAATAGCAAAGCTTCTGACTGCAGTGTTGTTAAAAAGTGTTTTCACATACCATGTGAAGTAGCTGCAAAAGCAGATTGTGAGTTTTTAGAAACATGATTCTTAGCAGATGAAATCTCAGCCAGTAGTAGGCAAGAGCCAAGAAGTAGGAGCATTATCACCATCAACCCTAATTTAGGAAAACATTCTTGAAAAAATTGCTCCAGCCAAATGTGTATAACATTTGGCTCCGACTGAAATCTCACCTAAACCAATATGTCACAGGCAAGGCAGGGTGGAACTAGAGATCTTTAGTCTTAAAACTAGTGAGCTGGAGTTCCTCTCAGGCTGGCAGCCACCCTTAGTGCCTCTAAGGGGATGACGGTGTGAGGTGAGGGATCCGTGGGCCATTCGGGGCTCAGTTCTCTCTCCAGAGCTCTCAGTCAGGCTGAGGGGTCTGGCCCTGGTGTGTCCCTCCAGCCTAAGAAGGGTTCTGCTCTCAAAAGCTCCTGCACTGCTGGAGTCCTCCAGCCCAATTCTGTGTGTCCTGCACCCTAAGAAGTGGCTGCCTTAGCTTGGGCTCTCACTTGGCTCATTCTGGCTTCCAGCTCAAGCTCCAGCTTTGAGAACTTCCAGCAGCTTTCATAGCTCCAGGACAAATTTAGATTTTTTTTTATGCTTTGCCACATTGCAGAGCAATTAAACATTAAACATCAGCAATATGGCAAAGACAAATCTACAGCTTCTGTCTTGGGGACAGACAGCACTTCCCCACCATTCCAAGATGTTTTGCCATACATGGCTCCTTCCCTGGAAAACAGGTCTCTGCTTCAGGGTCACAGTGAGCAGGTCTGTGGGTTTCTCTCTGGATAATCCCAGGATGCTGGGTATTCCCCTCATCTGAGCACTGGCATTTGGATGCAAGTGGGCCTGATGAAAAACACATGGAGTTTCCCATTCCCTGCAACAGCCTGTGTGCCCACGGGGCTGCTCCGGTCTGCTCACAGCAAGGGAAGCACAGTGTGGTTGTTCTACAGCCAGCGTCCATCCATGGGCAGGGAGAGGGGTCAAGTAGGACAAGGCTGACAGGAGGGCAGGGATGGATGGGATATTGGGAAGGAATTCCTGGCTGTGAGGATGGGGATGCTCTGGCACAGGGTGCCCACAGCAGCTGTGGCTGCCCCTGGATCCCTGGCAGTGTCCCAGGCCAGGTTGGAGCAACCTGGTCTAGTGGAAGGTGTCCTGCATGTGGCAGAGGGGTAGAATGAGAAGAGCTTTAAGGTCCCTTCCAACCCAACCATTCAATCATTCTGTGTTGTACCTGGCTGTGGCAGCTTCTGCAGAAACCTCTCTGCTCTTGTGGCTGCTGAAGGCTTCCCTTGTGCAATGTGCAGAGAAGCACTGGATGAGCCCCAGCGCTGGACAAGCCCCAGCCCACATGCTACTGGGAGAAGCAGAGCCTGGGCAACCCAGCTCTGCTGCACCACACAGCTCCTGCACACGTCCTGGAAAAGTACAAGATGTTCACTCCAAGTGGTCCTGTTTGAAGGTGATGAGCTGCAGCAACACCTGCACACGAACCCAAACCTTCGGGCACAATGGTGCATTTCCCAGCCAGGGTATCCCAGCCCTCTCCACTCATTGCCTCCCACACTCCCTGCACTTCCCACAGCTGCTGCTGTTCCTCTATCTGACTTTCAGAAGGATAGACACAAGGATTAACATATCCATGTGGTCAAGTGTAGAGGGATTCCTTGTGGAGCAGGGGCATATGATACACCTGGAAAGATTGGACAACCCAGGGTTGCTGAGGAAAAGCCCCTGAACTGGCCCCTGGCTGCAGGCAAGCCTGGAAAGCACCTGGCTGCAGGCAGCCTTGAAAATCCTTGGCAAAGTTATACACTGGTTGGCTCCCCCATGGATTAGAGGCCATCTAGAGGGACCGGGCATGAATCTTTGCAAAAGTAGATATAAGTTGGCATAGTTAAACAATAGAGGGAGAACGATGCTCAAATCGTATCGGTGTACGCGTCGTTACTCTGGCCAGCTCTCCAGCCTCAGTCCCTAAAAGTCAAGGCCAAAATTATACAAGGCAATAAAAGCATTTTATGGCACAAAACTGTTTGTGACAATTCGTAATAACAATTATGCATGAGAATCACACACATATGGGGATCAGAGAACTTCAAAACTTCACCTCCACCAAAACCATGCGTTAGTTACGTCAGTCTTTCATGTTTGGTTCTGCCTACTATTTTTGAGAAAAGCTGATTTAAAAATACATCATATCCGTATACCTCAAAATAACTTAAAAATCAGGGCAGGAAGCAGGTTCTAAAGTGTTAATACATAAGGAGCACTTTGTGACATACAATTATCAATTTGTGCAGTGACTGCATAATTAATACGTGGTCTCATCTCATTCTCTTTTAAATGTATTCCCACACTGCCTAGAAGTTGTTGGGTAATGAATTAAACAGTTTGATGTTGATGAATCACAATTTTGCCTATCAATATTAAAATATTGCCAGAGGTATGTTTTCAGTTTGGGTCATGAAAGTTTAAATTGTAATACTGTCAGAAATGCAGCATCCTGTGTTCCCAAGCTTTGCTGCAAAATCAGAGAGTCCAAGTTTTGTTTTCAGATTTTGGGGTTTTGGATTATTTTTATTTGCTTTCTTCCATTGAAGAAATGACAGGAACATAAGGTATCTTGCAAAACTTCAGACTTATCAATAATAGCATCTAAAACAGAGAAATCTAGTTACTTGGGAAACCTCAACTCAAAGCTAGTTTGTTGCTTGGACTACGATTAATGTGGTAAGTGAGACCAGATGGTGAACACTTCGAGAAGCCTCTGCGCTCCAAAGAAGTGTTAATTATCTCCAGAGCTGCAGCAAAAGGATAATGGGGAAGAACAGATCCCAGCCCAGCATCAAAGGGACAAGCAGCAAAGGGTACCTTGGCAAGGGACACAGAGGGCATGGTTAGATGGGATATTGGGAAGGAATTCTTCCCGGGGAGGGTGGGCAGGCCCTGGCATGGGGTGCCCAGAGCAGCTGTGGCTGCCCCTGGATCCCTGGCAGTGCCCAAGGCCAGGCTGGACACTGGGGCTTGGAGCAGCCTGGGACAGTGGAAGGGGGTGGAACAGGAGGGTGTGTAAGGTCACTTTCAAACCAAACCATGATTCTACGAGAAGCACCCCCACTCCAACATGAGGGAGCAGAGCCCTGCACATCTCCCAGCCACGGTCACCTGCAGGGACAGGATCCACAGCACCCGCACATCCCTGTGCTGCCCTGCCATGTGCCGGCCCTGGCTGTCACAGCACCAGCTCTCTCTCTGCTTTATTGCCTAAGAAAGACATTTCTTGCACACTCACAAGTCACACAAGCTCACACAGAGCTTCTGAGGCTCTGTGAATGGTGAAATGCCCAAGTAAAATCAACACGAGGCACAGGGCTGTGGTCAGAGCCCTTGGGAGGGAGGGACAGCAGGCTCAGGCAGCAGCTGGGGAGGAGCAGGGCTGCACTGCAGAGCTCTGGGATAACAAATCTGGGATTGCAGCTGGCTGGACTCAGACCAAGAGCCACATTCAGGATAGGGGAAAAGGCAGAAAATCCATGGAGGCCAGGGAAACTTGCTCCCTAGAGATCTCAGCAGGGCCCAGGCTGCACGGAAGATGGAGGAGTGGGAGTAGCTAATGGTACCTGGGGTGAGAAAAAGATGATGTGGGTGAGCTGAGACTCCCTCCTGATTCCATGGCCACTGAGGGCACAGACCTGGCTGAGGGTCGATATTCCACAAGATCAGATCTCCCAAAAGTCTTGTGGATCAGTGCCTCATTTCATGGAATAAAGAAGAAAAAAAAACCCAGCCAAAAATTTAAAAAGACAAGACAAAGGACATTGAGAGCATCATCACTGCCTCTCTGAGCAGCACTGATGTTGTGTCAGATGGAAACTCCTCAGAGGTACAAAAGGAACAGCCCAAAAGCAAGCCCAAGGTAAAGTAGATTTCAATTCCAGAGCAATGAGATTTTGCTGTTTCACTAAAGGGAAAAAGATATGAAACACAACTGCCTCGTGAGTTACCACAAATAAACCACAGGCAATACACATGAGCTCTGAGGACTCAGCCGCCCTTGGCACCCGTGAGCTCTGGCTGCCTTCACTCCACGGCACCCCACAGCGACAAAGGGCAGCCCGAGGGGATGCGCAGGTCCAGGGTCAGATATTGATTGCACGTGCAGATCCATCGGGCTGACAGCTCACAACCCACAGGGAACCAGGAAGCTCCTTGCAATGATTTAAGACAGAAAGTGAAGCGTTACTTGGGTTATTTCACAAGCAAAAAGAATAAGTCTTAAAAGCACGTGTGATGAGAGCTCTGCTGCTTCAGTAATTTCACAGCTGAAAAGGTCACATTGCAGAAAAGCCAGTTCTTTTAAAAACTCCTTCAGAGGTGAGTCTGGAGAGAGTGCCCAAGGAAAGTGGTTGTTAATGTACACTTAACCTCTGCACAGCTGAGAAGGTAATACCTGAGAGCAGCTGCACCACCAGCAGCCTTGAAAAACGTGAATTCAAGTCCACAAAATGTCGCTTAAAACTGGAACAGTCCCATCAGCACCTCTGAGGCTGCAGGATTGGTCCAAAAGCTGTAAAAGGCAAACCTCTCCAGGAAGTCTGGAGAGGGATGTTTTGCAAGGGCAAGCAAGTGACAGGACAAGGGGAAGTAGTTCTAAGCTGAAAGAGAGGAGATTTAGATGGGATATTGGGAAGAAATTCTTCCCTGGGAGGGTGGGCAGGCCCTGGCACAGGGCGCCCAGAGCAGCTGTGGCTGCCTCTGGATCCCTGGCAGTGTCCAAGGCCAGGTTGGATGGGATTTGGAGCACTCTGGGATAGTGGAAGTTGTCCCTGCCCATGGCACTGGGTGGAACTAGATGATCTTTAAGGTCACTTCCAACTCAAACCCTTCTGTGATTCAGAAAAAGGATCTTTGTTTCACAAACTTGGTTCTCTCTCTCCTGCTGTAACACTGGAAGGCAGAGAAAGCTCCCTGCTCCCACATCGCAACATTCAGAGGAGCTGGAGCCCCTCAGCACAAGCACGCGTGGTGTTTTCCACCTGGCTGTGATTCCAGCCACCAGACCAGCCCTGCACGAGGCTCTGGTCACTGCACTTCCACCACGAAAGGAGGAGCTTTTGCGTATAACGAAACACTGAAGACTCCAAGAAAAACCAGAGCCCAGGGGCCCTGTCAGCACCGCATGCTGGCCTGGATGACAGCCCGCTCCCCGCCTTGGGAGGGGCTCCAGAGCAGGGGACAGCAGCCCTGGGCGCTGCTGACGGGAGCTGCCTGCAGAGCCACCCTGAGGGGCTGTCCCACCGAGACAGGAGAACACACCGCGGTACCAGGGCAGGGAGAGGCTGCTCCAGCCTCCAGCACGGTGCTGTTCCACAGGGAAACCAACCGAGTCATGCTCCAGCCGCCTCCGAGGCAGAACCATTAAACTGCTGGAATGGGCGCAGTGCAGCGGGAGAGCTGCATCTCCTGCACAGAGGGAGGAAGTGGTGGTGCCTCATTACCCTGGAGATATCTTCAGCATGGGCACCCCATCCCAGGAGTTCTGCTCCGCTAGCAGGGCAGGAGCTTTCCTAAAGCCCTAGATTAAAGATTTCCCACATAATTTATCACATAAGGAATTTTACCAGTCATGGATGAGTGATGAATGAACAGTTTGTCCCAATGCACATTTCAGCCATCATTCTAAGAAATTGTCAATACTAATGTTATTGATCACTAAACCCAAGGGAAGAGGGGAACACTGAAAACTAAAGAACAGAGAACTAGAGAACAGTTTCCTCTACTGACATTTCATAGAGTCTCACAATCATTAATTTTGGAAAAAAGCCTCCAAGATCACCAAGTCCAACCATCAACATAGCACCACCACCATCTTCACCACCAAACCATGTCCTCAAATTTGAGTCCCAACAGCTCTGAACCCCACAGAAGTAACATCCCAGCCATCCATCCAGTCCTATGTGTGCCATCACACCTGAGTTTGTCAGGTTTCAGCTCTCACTGATTGGCTTTTCTAGACTTTATTTCTGCTGGATTAAAAGAGCTGTTAGAAGCTGTTTGTATTTCTGGCTGCCAGTTCTGCAAACCTCTCCAAGGCTGTGACAACTGAGCCAAGTCTCTTCTTGGGAATAGGGGAACCATATAATAATAGACTTCATATGCCAAACTTAATTTTCAGTGACACCTGTGCAAACAAAATGCCTTTGAAGGCATTGCTAAAATATAATTGACCGGTCACACAAGCAAAAACCACTAGAGATGCAGGAGACAGCTCAGTTTGCTGCTCCCTCAGCGCCAGGGCCGCAGCAGAAAAAAGAAGCTCAGACAGGTTTGTGTCACTTGGACATCAGGATACTCCTCACAGGAAATAAATATCTCTTTAAAATGTCCTTTTAGCATGCAATTCTCTGATCAAGAGGTGATCCACAGCCAACAAGGATGTGGGATTAGCACCTGAAAGTGAGGGTTGCACGAGGATAGTGCAGCAACATCACCCCTCTGCAGAAGCAAGGGAATAGGATCGCATGGAAGGCCCTGCCAGGGCAATTCCCCACAATTCCCACACCCAGTTTGGCCCTGGCAGCTGGCAGACAAACCCCACAGCTCCCAGCGTGCCCCCACTGGGGCTCACAACCCACATGCAGCATCACTCCAGCACACAAGGCATCTTTCCCACACTGATTCCCAGGTACTTAGCCAGGAAAATGCATCATAGCCAATTATTTTGTGTCTGTGGCTGTGTGAAACACACTGTTTAATTGACAAATTGACCAGAAAAGCAAGCAAGGTACTTGCCCCCTCCCCACACCTCCAAGCGCCAGCTTGAGCTCTCCTGCAGCAGGGAGAGGAGCCTTTGAACAGGGAGTGAAGTGTCACCTGGACCTAGAAGAAATCTTAATTGGATATAAAGAAAAGATTTTGTATATTCAGTGTAAAAGAGATTAAGCCACTTAGAAAAGGATCAGATAAATCCTCTGAAGTGGGTTGGTATCATTTGATCAGCACTCGGTGCCTTGAAACTGAGCAGAGATTTTTCCCCTTTAGTTGGGGAAGGAGATGATCCAGTTAAACCACAGGTTTGGAGCCTATTGTGCCACTGTGTAAGCGGGAGAGCATTATTCCCACGGCAGGAATTACCAGCCTCCTATGCAAAACCCATCCAACAAAGGATTCCTGGAGTTTGGAATCCAAAGCATGGATGCACTGCTGGCCATGAAGGAGGAAGGCCTGGTGTCACCGAGCTCAGGGGCCCCGCTCCCTCCCTTTCCTCACGCAGGATAAAGGAAGAGGAGAAGCACTGCTCTGCCTGTGCAGAAGGGAATGCCCTGCCTGACCTAGAGGCAATTTTTGGTGGACACCATCTGCTCAGGACCCTGACAGTAGATACCACAGAGCATTCC
>NW_008238988.1:7692566-7700528 GCF_000691975.1 Corvus brachyrhynchos
GCCCTTGATCCCCGCCCAGAGCCAGGCCCTCTCCAGCCCCAGCAGTCAGCTTCCCAGATGGCAAGAGAGTGAGCAGGGCCTTATAAACTCTCATACAAGCACAGGGCATCGCTGCTGTCTCCTGATGTGCTTCATACAGGAACTCAAACCCAGCATCCCTGTGGGAACAACTTGCAGAGCCGTGTTCTGTGCCCGCCACACTTTTCCTCACCATCATCCCTTCGAGGAGCTGCTGGCAGGGCCAGAGCAGCGAGAGGGATCCCAGAGCAAAGCTGAAGTCAGCAGGGCAGCGCTGGTGACATTTCTGTGGTACACAGCCACCCTCCCATGGCCCACAAGACCCTCACACAGATCCCCTGAGCTGCGCCAGAGGCCCTTTATCCATGGGAAAGGCTGCCTGGGGCAGGTTCACAGGGGCTCAGCAGAGATTTCCCACCCAGCCTGTGCACTACCCTGTGCCAAGGTCCCAGTAAATCAGTTAATTTTCCAGAAATGCTCCAGAGTTTATGTGCCTGTGCAGGACAGCTGCTCCCCTGTGCCATTATGGCAACAGATTGATCTGAAGGCTTTTCCAAGAGACAGAGGAAAATGCTTTTTCCTCATACTAACAGCAATGAGACACTGGCACAGGATGTACCAAAGCAATGCCAGGCATCCAAATCAGGTGGAGCCAAGTTAGTTATTACTCTTTAAACAAACTGCAAAATTTCGTATTAATTAAGACAGAACTTCATCTTTAATTTCTGCAAAACAGGTGTCCTGCATGCCAGAGCAAAGACCACGTCTAGAGATGAACAGGGCTGCTCTGGGAGGATGGAGCCCAGGGCTCACCTCTGCACATGGGCACAGAGTAAAGCCGGTGAGAAGTGTCAGCTCTGCAGTCAGAGATTTTTCAGAAAAAACAAAACAGGATTTTGCCCACCCTGAGATGTCAATTTGCCCAGGCTGGGCCAGTGCTCTACTCTGTCAGTGAGTCAAGGTGGACAAAGGGACCTGAGGCTCAAGTAAAGTCCTTTTTGGCTCAGAGGTGAGACCTGCAAGCCACCAGCAGCACCAGAAAAATCCCCACACTAAGGCTTAAGCGGGGTCTTGGCACAGCCAGGGAGCTGCATTTTCTGCCCCTTTTATTTTATTCCGTTCCCCACCCTGATCATTCAGTAGTCGCTCCATGTAAACAGCCCCACCCGCATTCCCAGAGCAGGGCAGGGGGAACACGGGTTCCCACAGGCCATCCCATAAATTTATTTATCCTCCCTTTTCTTGGGACCAGGGCTCTGCTGTTTCCCTGTGCCATCTCCTGTGCTCTCGACAGGCATGGACAGCACTGATCCGTGTCACTTTGGTGCAATCTGACCACGGGTTTTACATCAATAGGAATGGAAAGTTTTAAAAGATTTGCAAAACATCAGTTCAGTGGCTGTGTCTGCTCCTTATTTGGTCTCTGCTTTGCATTCATTTTCCAATCAAAAAACCTTCCACAAAATCAGGGTAAAACACCCTCAAATGACAAATGACTTTTCTAAGCTCTTAGTCTTACTTAAGTCAATGTAAATCAGATATTGAATGATTATTCATACCCTTAAAATGTGCTGCATTTTAAATCCATTCTTCACTGAGGTGCCAACAAGAAGGAAAAAAAAGTGCCAGCTCAAGGAGCCGTGCCCCCGGTCCAGCTGTCTCACCAGCCTCTACAAACTTTGGTTTTTGTTTGTTTATTCCATGTGTGTATATAATCACATAAACTTACTTTCCCATGTTTGCAAAATAATCTCAGTGAACGGTGTGTGGATTACAAACCAAAGCTGCTGTGGGCTGAAGAGAATTGTCCTTCCAAGGAATGCTGGGGCCACTCAGCCGGATGGTCCCTATTGAGTTCTCCTGGTCCCCACAGGGCCACGTGGAGTTAGTTACCCACCAAGAGGAGTTAGAAGACAAGCCCCACTCCAGAAGGCAACAGTAATGATAATTCTTACCTCCATTAGCAGCACAATGGAGGAACGCCATATAGCCAACCCTGGATCCGCAATAAGGGTGTCTGGCAGGGTATCGCCACTGAACAGTCACTTTCCCTGCCTAAAAATCCTCATCATTTCAAATAACAGCAGAGTTTTCTCCATAATGAACTCAAGGACAATTAGCTGGAATCATCCAGCGAAACCCAAGATACCTTGGAGGAAGTGTTACGGCTTGCCATAAAAATATATCCACTTAATTTGTTACACTCGAGTCATGTCACGGGCAGAGGCAGCGCAGTCCAAGGGGCCGGATTTGCTGCTGCTGCCATTAACGTTTTACCAGCCTCATTGAAACAAGAGCAGCAGTTATTATTGGACCAGTTACAGCAGCACTAACATTTACACGCCAAACTAGCTAACCATTATTTTAAAAGTCACTGAAAGTACAGCTAAAATCTCCCTAGGTGAATTCCCCAGCGTTTCTGGAGGGAGGAGCTTCTGGAGCTGGGGCGCACAGGGACTGCGGGTGCTGGCACCCTTCTGCACTGCGCTTCTCCACATCGCACTTGTATTAACTGTGGGGTCACAGAGGGGCCCCACCACTCAGCAGAGCTCCTCGTTAGCACGAGCAAGTCTTTCATTAAAGGAAGTTAAACTACAGCCAAAACGAACTCTGGCAACAGGAGTTTGTTCTGCCCACGCATGGCGGTGGCAGGCACTGCCCCAGTGAAAAGCACTGCCCCAAGCTCAAAGCTGACACTGGGATGAGACCTCCCGACCAGCATGGAGCCCACAGTGCTCTCTAGCAACAGCAAAATTAAATCTAATGAGATATTGGATAGTTCATTTGGTGAGGAAAAATGTCAAAAGCAGCTGAGCCATTATAAAATACTGGAGCAGATGCTCAGGGAGCAGGAGGCACCCAGGAAGCAATGGCCGGAGGTACCAGCTGGCCCAGAGCCATGCCCGCCACCCCTCTCCTGGTTTTGTTGGAAACGGAAGTGACCTGCATGTGGCACTGCTCCCTTGGGACACAGCTCCCTTGGGACACTGCTGAGAACTGCTGGTGAGAGGGCAGATGCCTTCCAGCTCCCCATGGATCAGCAGTGAGTGCAGAGGGGCACCGAGCACTGCTGTGCCCAGGCTCCCATTTCTCACCCTGCACATCCCCTGACACAGAGATGGTGAGGCTGGGACAGCACAGAGGAACAAGGATGTCCCTGGGCTGGCAGCATCACAGACACCAGCCAATGCCCTGCCCTCCAGGATTTATCCACCATTAGTGGTGCATAACAATTAAACAACCAGCCAAGCATTGTCGGGTGAGCAACAGGACCTCACACTGCTTCTCCCAGGGCACTCGGTGCTGCAGGGTTGTATCTCACACCTGAGCTCATTGTTGGAATAATTAAGAGTTTCCTTTGGTTTAGAACCTTCAAAATGCAACGTATTCACAGTTTTTGGCCCAACTGTCTTGGCAGAAGCTTTTCAAAGGACACACTCTGTGCAAAACAACTTGCCACATCCCAAGCAAAGCCTCCAGAGCCGCCCAGAGGAACCTGCTCCAGTCCCAGCTCTGGCTGCCAGCGTGGCTCTGGGCTACCCACAAATGCAGGGGTAAATTCAAATTTTGTCTTTCATGAAATTCATACTGTCTCGTACCATTGATATCAAAGCAACTGGATGCAAATTTGATACTCAGTACATATTTCCTTATAGAAAACAACTCCAAAGGGATGACTAAATTGCTTCTCATTCCAGCTTGGATTTATGACTTTCTCGAACATCACATGGATGCATTTGCCTGCCTCTTTTTTCACCTTTCCAAGGTCAGGAAACTTCTTTAGCCCAAGTTTATGGGCAAACAGCCAAGAATGCAGCATTTCCAGTGTTTTACAGCAAAACATCCATAACAAACAGCAGGACTGCCCAAAGTGTCTGAGCAGAACTAAAAACAAAATATCGAAGCAATTCATCACAATCTGTTTGCAGCCCAGAATATTTGATCCAAGGCCACGTGAGACTGCAGACCAGTCGATAACCCAGACACACCCTCAGCTCAGCCAGGCGCTGCTTTTGCCACAGCACTGCACCCAAGGATGCACCAGGTGCTCCCTCTGCACTCACCTGCCCTGACACTGGGACCAGGTGGAAACCTGGGATTTATTTCTTGGACTTAAATGCAGCAGTAATGTTTGAAGCTGTGCAGAGCAACAGGTCCAGCAGTCATGGCCTCGCTTCTTCCCTGTATTAGAACATTAGAAATAAACCAGTGACTTCCTCAGAAATGATGAACAACAACTACTGGCAAGTCAGCTCTCACCAGACAGGTTGGATTCCCTGCCCAGGTCTCGCTGCTGATGGATGTCCAGGCAGCAGCACTTCAGTTCCCCTGCCAGGCATCCGCAGAGCCCGTGAGTGACACTAACAGGGCAGGTGACAAATACAGCACCCAGAGTGTTTGGTCTCTCCCATCCATCACCTTTTTTGCCAGGTTTGAGTCTCCTCTCACCAGGAAAGGTGCTAGGGAACACCTCACACCGCTTAGTGGAACCACCAAAGGAAAACCACACATGAAAAAGCATTTCAGAGGTGATTTGTTTTCTTAACACATTTAGATGGGAAAAATATATTTGAAATTGCTTTGGTATTGGCAAGAGCAACATTGGGAAATGTATGAGAATTGAAGAAGTTCCAGCCAGAAAAGGGACAGGAGAAAGAGCAGGTTCTTTAAAAAAAACAAAACCAAAAACAAAAACAAAAAGCCCACACAACAACCCAAAGCAAAATAAAATCAAAACAGCCCCCCAAAAAAACCAAAACAAACACAAACCAACCAAAACACACCAGCACTCTAAGTACACTGCTAAAATACACATTCTTTCACATGCAAATCTTCCTTTTCACTGCTTCATTGATTCTGAATAGGGGTAAAGACAAAAGACGCTAAGATTGAATTTAAAGCAAAGGCAGAGATACTAAATAGAGAAAAGTAAACAACCTTTTTTTTGTGAGGGAGGAAGAAACCAACAACAAATAGATGAGATGAAAATGAGCTGTTTAAGACAATTTCTTTGTTCACATCAAATAGTTACACTCTTGTAGCTATACAAAAGATAATTTGGGAAAGCAGAAGGAAACACCGGGTCCTCCCTCTCCCTTTATTAACTCTTAGGTGTTTTTATTGCTCCGGACACAGACTCACAGCCAGGGGAGAAGGGAAAGGGGTTCCACGTGAAGGGCTGCAGCTGCTCGACAGCAGCTGCTCGTGAGCAGGGCCCCAGGGAGAAGCTGGTCCTGCCCGGGCGCTGCACAGCGGGGCAGCCGCAGGTCTCTGCCCGGAGGTGGCGGATGCTTTCCTCACCGCCACCCTCTGCCTTGGCAAAGGGAAGCACCGCGGCTCCAGGGATGCTCCAAGGCAGTGATCCAGCGTGGTGGGGCCTCGTCCTCACCCTGATACCCCGTGGGATGGGCTGGGCCTCAGCAGGGCACCGGAGGGAACCAAGACCCCCCCAAACCCCTCCCATCCTCCCTCCGACACTGGCAGCCCTCCCGTGTTTCTTGGGGCTCCGCTGTGCTCCAGAGCATCCAGCTGTGCACAGCTGGCAAATGAAGTGCTATCACACACACCCAGTGGGATAAAGATAATGAAGATTTAATGTAAAACCGTGTTAAATGTGTTGCAGATTCCCTTCCCCTCCCTTTTTTTTTATCCTCCTTCAAAGCATCAGTACATGCTTGGGAACTGGAAAGGTTTGCCTGGATCAGAGCAGGGCTGGGTTTTATTATTTCACCATGCAAAGATGAAATCCAACAGAAAAATAAAAACCAAAACAAAAAACAAAACAAACAAAAAACCCCAATCAAAGAAGAAAACCCCAAACCATTTCTTACTCCCTCCCTAGTTCCTCTACACAAAAAAATTTACCAACAAGGAAACCTCTGCTCAGCTCTGTTCCATTCCTTTCTTAAATTACATTGAGGTTTCTGATTTTGTTTGAGGAATTGTGGGGGTTTGGGTTTTCCTAAGGCCCCCTCCATCTCAGTCACCTGAGGAGAGGAAGGGCAGAAGAAGGCACGGTCCTGGGGCTGGGGGTTCCCTGCCAGCACAAGGTCCTGACAGAGCTGGACTGCACTTCCCACAGGCTGGAGATATGACAAGCCCGAGATCCTTCTTAAGGCACTGGCCAAGGGGAGAGAAGGAGGGAGCTTGTTAAAAGAGAAATCCTGGGCAGCTCCACTGTGAAGTCTGGTGAGTGATAGCAAATCATCATGACAGAGCACCCGCTCAGCACCCACCCCTGCTGTGGATCCATCCGCCACGGCCGGTGCTGCTGTGAACGGCGATGGGGATTTTATCCTAAGTCACTGACCCTTGCTCCGTGCTACAAATGCACTTTATGTGAAGCAGAAGGAAAATGCCTGAAGAATTGCAAGTGCCTTTTGAGCAGATTCCCACGAGACCCTGTTAAGGACAGTTAATTGGCTCTACAGTTGTTACTGACATCAGAACCAAGTGGGAAGAGAGGCAGAGAAGTCGCTCCTCAGTGGAGTGGGCACATCCCAACCTGGCAGCCACAGCGGGACAGACAGCACAGCGAGCAGAGGTGGCTTCCTGGGCAAGGTTAGCGTGGAGCCACTGTGCCAGCACAGCCCAGTGCAATTCAGCCAGTCCAGAAAAAAATCTCCATTTAGAGGGATAAACCCCAGAGCCCAGGAGCCATCAGTCTGGAGAAGTCCAGCAGCATGGTGATCACAAGTCCAACAGCAGAATGTCACAGGCTGTCCCACGATTGTAACTGAGGTTTAATTGCATTATAAAAGGGGCTCCAGGACCTACATCCAGCCCTTGAAGGGTTTCCTGGGACGATTTCCTTATGCTTGTAGTCACTGTCAGCATCTTCCAAACCAGCCCAATGTGACATATTGCAACTGGAAAAATGAAACACGGAGGAAAGAGGGTAGCATGTGCCTGGTACACCGAATCATGGAATGGTTTGGGCTGGAGACCTCTGAGGATGCCTGGGCAAGGGGGTCTTGTTTTACTGCTCCATAAGTGTCTCTGTGTGCATCTGTCTTGCACAGAGGAAACTCCCATTCCTTGAGCAGCTGAACTTCCCTCTTCCACACAACGCCACAAAAGGGATTGCTAGTGTGATTTAGGACTCTTTTCCCCTAGATCCCCCTCAAGGAAGTTTTGCAGGTGGTACAGTGGGACAAGAGGCTTCATCCGCGAACTTCCTCCTTCTTCTGTGTGCTGGGCAAAACAGCTGCTTAGAAGGAGCAAAGGCAAGTGCAACGGGATATAAATAGGAGTGAGAGTCCCCCAGTTCATTCAGTTTCCTTCCAAAATTAGAAGACTTCTATTTAGAGGGACGCACTTTCTCTTACCACAGATTGACAGAATCATGGGAAATGTCCTTGGAGCCCCTCACCTAAACAAGTTTTGTGCCATTCCCAGCAGAGGTGTCTGCTCTGGGAGAACCTTCCTGAGTATACAACAGACGCCCGGAGCGAGCAGCCCCATCCCCCACCTCGGCAGGCTCTCCTTCAGGCCACCTGCCCTGCAAACCCACCGTGTGTTTCCCCATCCATCACAGACACCAGGTAGATGCTTCCTTTCCTCTTTAATCACACCCCACATACACACCTCTTTTCTCTAGCACACGTCTGAAGACTATCAGCATATCTGATACCACTCCCTCCTGAAATCTTATTTGCGGTTTATATTTAATGCAAATATTAATTCACTTGCTCCTTACCGAGGGTCTGTCCTTCAGACACACTGGCTGGCACAGCACACAGCTCCAGCCATCGTCAACCCATCCTTCTCCACACCGGAGCCAAGACAATGCCAGTGCAGCTCGCGGCCAGGGGCTTTGTGCCCACTCGGGCCCGCAGCAGCTCAGGACTGGTGTGGGGGTCAGAAATGTCCCTCTGCAGCCCTGCTGCAGCTGCCCACCCGCACTGGCTAAAGCAGCGCGACACGGACCGCAGCCAAGGGGCT
>NW_008238988.1:7700726-7712561 GCF_000691975.1 Corvus brachyrhynchos
AGGCAGGGAACGCCAGCGCTGCGAGGCAGGGAACGCCAGCGCTGCTGCCCCGGCCGGGCCCGGCGCGTCCGCTTCCAGCGCAGCAACCCGAAACCTGCGCACCCTGAGCGCAGGAGCAAAGCCTCCTCTCTCCACCGGCATCGTGGTTTAGATCTTATTTGAGCATCTACATTCAGATCTCTGATCAGTAAAGGCTGGAAAGAAACATATGATCCACCATTAACTCCAGCAACAGGAATTAGAGATAAGTACGTTTTTTACAATGAAGGCAGAGATGCCCTGGCACAGGGTGCTCGGAGAAGCTGTGGGCTCCCCATCCCTGGCAGTGTCCAAGGCCAGGCTGGATGGGGCTTGGAGCCCCCGGGGATAGTGGAAGGTGTCCCTGCCATGGCAGGGGGTGGGATGAGATGGGATTAAAGGTCCCTTCCAACCCAAACCCTTCTGTGATTCTATGGACACAACCTTTGCCATCAGCTGCAATTGATGATGAGCCAGAAAGTCCCCTCTGAATCCACCACCCTCCTCCCTGCACAATTCAGGACAGCCTTTGCCTTAGGGAGAGGGGAACAAGTCCCAGGGCCACTGGGAACTTGGACACAGGGCAGGTACTTCCACCACCACAAACCAGGCATGCCGTGTGCCTCTGGCAGTGTCAGTGCACGATTAATAACCTTCCTCTGTGTCCAAATGAGAAACAGAATGAATCCCAGCCCTCCTATATTGCAGGAATTTTTTTAAGCTCAGTTTATTGCAACCTGTCAAGATGCTCTTTGCAATTTGTACCCTGCTGCATCACTCCAAAGCACAACTAGCAGCCTCTCAGCCAAGCTCAACCAGGTATTTGTTCAGTTAATATGAGAGAGTAATGGGCACAGAAAGGACACTTGTGCACCACATTTATCTACTACATCAGCAAAAATACACAAACAGATCTCAACTCTGTTTAAGAAGCAGTACTGAGGCTCCATGAAGCTCCAGATAGAAGTTTATCCAGCACAAGAAACCATGCAGCATATTTTCAAAGAGCAGTGTTCCCCACTATGCTTCTGCAGCACCATTTTTCACCAGAGACATCTCTTATTGTAGTGTCAGATACAGGCACTGTGTAACGAGTTCAAAACCTCCCAGCACACTGCTGGCCAAGCACTGTGGAGCATCCAGCCAGGACTGTCACTACCCCAAGAGCCACACACTGTTCCCCAGCTGCCCACCCTCTTCTGCTCTTGTGGCATTATTTGGTGACCCCCTGAGCCACGACCTTCAGGTCAGCCTGAGCCCAGGTTTGGATGGGTTACTGTAAGAAGCCTTCTGGGAAAGCTACAACTGACTTTTTTTCTTTCAATAATGGCTTTTATTGTAACTACAAAATAAGTGTTGTCTAAGGGTTTGCCTTCCACCCACCTGCTGTAAGGGGTTTCAACCCTACAAAACCACTGGGCAAATATACTTGACTTTAAATTTTCTCTCATTTCAGTGAACTGCACAACAAAAAGTACACTTGCAGGGAGGATGTCCCCTTGGAGGCTGTTCACACACACACACATCCCCACCTCCCTGTGCAGGCCCACCTGCACATGGCAGACCCGCCCTCCAACACCACCTGCCATCCCTCCCTGACACAGGCAGAACTGCTGCAGGGCCCTCAACACCTGCCCCAAAGGAGAAGCCATCCCAGTCAGGCTCTAGCATTGCAACTTTTCCTTCTTACAACCTGATCTTTCATCCCAGCAAAGCAGGCAGATGTCTCTCACCAGAGTGGGCTCACCTTGCTGTCACTCCTGGACCAGCTTCACCCAGAAAACCAGGTGCAGCCCCTGCTCCCCTCCTGCTTCCCCATTCCCTCCCCAGCCCCAGCTGGGTCAGTGTCACACCAGTGGCTGATGGGCTGTTCTGTGGTGGGACAGCTGGTTCCCATCGCCCTCATCTCTCCTGCTGCAGTAGGCATCGCTCCTTGGCTGGCACCGGGCACCGTCGCCCTGGACATGGCACAGGCAGCGTGAAACACTTGGAGAGAAGAGAGAGGCCTGTTTGGTCCCTGGCAGATAACTCCAGTGCCACTTCAGCTTGCCCTGGCAGGGGTCAGTTCCCAAAGGCAGTGCCATCCCCTCCTCTGCAGGGGTTTGGGTGAACCCCCATTCCCTTGCTCCATGCTGAATCCCGGAAACATGGAATTGCCTGGGTGGGACCCCCCAGGGGGCTCTGCTCTGGTCCCTGCTCAAAGCCGGGCCAGCCCTGGGCTCAGACCAGGTTACTCAGGGCTTTACCCCCTTGGCTCTCACAAACCTCCATGGACAGAGGTGCCACACACTGTCCTCCCTGCTTCCCTGCCTGGGGGGAGGCTTCTCCCAACATCGAGCCTGAGCCATTTGGCCAGCAGCTGGAGAGGCATCAGGACCAGAATCCTACTCCTCCCCTGCCTCTTCAGGAATCGTGGCACAAAATGCTGACACAAGAAACTCCTCATCTCTCTAATGTTCAGGGAAGGTTCTGGCCCAACAGCAAATTACTCACATTCATCCTCCAAGACAGTGACAGAACATCAGCCCAGGTACAGATTAGACTCCACCTATTTCAAATTTCAGTAGGGTTTTAGGACTTTAAGGGTCAGAAAATTTTTTAGGGATGAACACTCCTAAATAATGAAGATGAATATTCGGCCACTTCAAATGAATGAGTGTTTAGGAGCAGTGTAATTACTGCCCCTCGGCAGCATGAGCACAGACATGGTGGTGCCTACTGCAGCCTGAAATCATTCTGGAGGACGATGCTATTTCCAGCACAACTGGAAAAAGGGATTGCTGTCATTAAGCAGAGGCAGTGTGGTGACATCCTCCTTATCTCACCCATCTTTTCCTGCCTGGTAGCCAGGGAAAGTCTCTTTTAGGAGACTCACAACAGCATCCTATGGTGTGTGCCAAGGCTGAACCAGCCCAGCTCCTATCCTGTGTACACGAGAGAATTTATGGAAAAAAATTACAGGAAACCGGGATCCCTTAAAGGGTGGCCCACCATCAAATATTTTTTCCCACTGGCCTCAAAACTCCTCCCGTGTCTCTGCCAGGGGACACCTGGGGGCTGCTCACTTGCCTCTGTTTGGGCATGTCCTTGGCAGCCTCGGGGACTCTGAGAGGGGAGAGCTCCCAGCCCAGACCCCGAGCCTGCGGTCACACAGTGAGACGGCTCCAAGGAAGGCACTGCCAGGGTGTCTGCAGCTTCCATTAGGTGCTGGGGCCACTTCTCCCGGAGTGTGCTGTTGCCCGCTGAGCAGGATGTGCCCAACTGAGCAGCTTTCCCAGCCCCTGAGTTCCCCCTTAGTGCCCTGCAATGAGCTTGCCCTTGGCTGCCATCTCTGTCAGATTTCTATGAAAATGCCTCTGGAAATCCCGGCTTGCAGCAAACACAGCTCCCACATGACCACATCCCCTGCCCAGCTGGCAACACCCCAGAGGAGCCGCCTCTGTGCTGCCCCAAGACCTGGACATCCTGAGCAACTGGGATTGCTGCCTGGAAATGCTACCATGGTTTCATAATGTTTCCATGAGATTATAAGCACACAAAAAAACCCCAAACAACCAAACAAAAACCCAAATGAAAAAGACCAAGGAAGTTGTCAGCACTATCTGCTAATTTTGAGTGTTGTTTGCATCAAACAAGGAAAGGGAGATTTACATGCCCACTGCAAATCCAGCCCCATCTGGAGTTCCTTCTTCCCAGAGTGATGTTCATCAATCTGCTCTGGGGTGTCATTTGTCTCTGAACAGAAAGTTTTTCTTTAATTAATTTTCCCCTACTGAAAAAAGAAGAAAACAGAACCAACAAAACCAGAACTAGACCATGGTGAATCTGTGTATTTCTGTGAAAACAAGGTTTAATCTGAAAATTCCCAACTCGCTGTCTCTGGTGCCTTGCAGGACTGCAAGAGCCAAGCACATGGTGCAGTGAGGAATGCTGGTGGGCTGGAATGTCCAGGCTTTTCTGACTGAGGATGCCCTGGAACAGCACAAGACATAACTCATCACACCACCATCATCTGGTCACCCCACAGACCCTGTGAGCCGTGTGTCAGGTTGTCCGAGTCCCCAGGAGGCTGCTGGGATCCCCTGGACCCCTGCCCACCATCCTCAGTGCATACAGACACATTTCCCAGCCTTTGTTAACCTGTTAAGAGAAGCAATCCCCATAATAATCCACTCAGTCCTGTGATGAGCACCAGTGGTGAGTCAGTGACCACTGAGCAGGGTCAGGCCCATGGGGCCACTTGTGAAGAAGCCCCTGAAGCACCACAGTGCCCGCCTGGCAAGGAGCCCACCCACGGCCAGGGCTGGCATGGGACACTGGTGCGGCACCCACGGGGAGATAAGGAAGTGCTGTTTCTGGGCCAGAATTCCCTTCAGCTTTAGCAACTGAGATGATTTGCATGATTCTTCAGTAAGTTCTGGATCTCATAATAGGTCACTTTTACCCAACAAGAGGATCACTCACGGCACCAGACAAGCAAGCACACTCTACTTCATGGACTTTAACGATTTTTTTTCCCAAATCTGACTCACAACTGCAGTGAATTTTGCCCCCTGAAAGCTGTATTTCCAATTAACATCAAACGGAGAGGTGGAACTTAGCTTGACAATTAATTAAAAAGATACAGAAAGGAATCAGCACTCTGCTCTGTGCATGGAAGCCTGAAATTGAATGAGGGGAATAACATGATAGTAATGTGGAATGAAATCCTGAGCATGGATGTGGTCTGTGCAGCTGGAACTTGGAGCATGTTGGTGTAACAAGGGTTTTGGCAGCAGCACAGATAATGCAGGATGCTTGAAGGAAGCTGCAGCCTCTGTTATTCCTGTACCTCACACATCTGGGTCATGTGTTTGCTCTGCCCAGCTGCTTTGCAGACCTCAGTGTCACCTGCTTGCTCCAAGAAAGGTCAGTTGTCCTGAATTCCACCAGGGGAGTCACTCCAGTCTGCAGTGCGAGAGGGGATGGGTCTTTGGACTCAACGTCCACTGAACATTTTATTGAAGAGTAGTTTATCTGGGGCTCAGTCTCTTCCAGAATTTAAACCCCTGCTGCACTGCACAGCAAGGAAAGGGAAGAGCAGTATGTGCTGTTGCTATAATCCACATGAAATCCAGGCTGTGTGCAGCACCAGGATCACTGCTCAGGCTTCGTGAGAAAAAGAGAGATGATCCAGCTCCTGATCAGAGCCCATGGCTCTTCCCCTTGAAGTCACCACCCGGCATGGCATTCCATGCACTGGATGGATCATGGGCCATCTGCCCCAGGGTCTGTGCAGCCAGAGCAGTACTCAATTTTTCACACAGGCACAAGCCTTGGGTGCCAACTTGGGGTCTCCTTGCCAATGTCATGGGGTGGATCCTGTCTCTGCAGCATCAGAAGAGGAAGCATAGGAGGGGACCTGATGGGTGAGGCTCCTGGCTCAGCTCAGCCTCTCCTCCAGGGACTGTTGTGTCCTGGGGAGATATTGATGTCTCTGCTGGTACAGACAAGCCACGGGCAAGTCACTTAGCCAGCTGCCCAGACTGAGGTCCATCATCAGCACAGCAGGACAGGGGCCAGCAGTGGGACCAGCCTCCACCAGGAGCAGTGGGCCCAGGAGACCCCCACCTGGGCAGGCTCAGTCCTGGTGACAAGACACACTTACCAGAGCTGTGATCTGTTCTCCTGAAGTTATGTTAAGGCTGGCTGATTCACTGTGGTTCTGAAGAAGCTCTAATTTTATCTGTGAGCCAGATGGAATGCTGACAAGGGAAAAAAGAAAAAGAAAAAAAATCCAAAAAATCCCTTTGGTCTTGTTAGAACAGCAAGGTGAGGCTGTGTGGACTGAAGGACTGGGGCAGCATGAGAGAGAACAGTCCCAGGCCGGTCCTCAGCTGTCTCCCCACCCTAGGCCATGCTGTTAGGGCTGACACTGCACCAGAGCTCCTGGCACACTGTGCCCAGCACTTTGCCCGCTCCATGGCACCCCTGGCACATGGGGCTGGAGCAGCCTGCAGTGCTGTCACCCACCACAGCCCAGGCTGCCCTCCTGCCACAGGGAAGGGGGCTCTGTGGGGCAGCACCCTGGTGCCCCAGGGCTTTCCCGCAAGGGCAGACAGGGCTCCCTCTGCCCAAAGCCCATGTCATTGCCCAGCACCACGGGGCAAAGCCAGGCAGCTCTCTGGCGGCATGGCTGCCTGACCCAGCCGGTCACCCTGGGCCAGTGGCACCAAGAGCCACAAGCTGGGCCTGCAGCCAGGCACAGCTCACTGCTCCCACTCAGACACACAGGAATCGCTCACTGCAGTGCCCGGCCCCACCTTGCACAGCTCGGCTGAGCACATGGACCCCGGGCAGCATGGGGTCCTTTCTGTGGGCACAGACCCCAGGCAGCATGGGGCCTCTCCATGGGCATGGGCCCCAGGCAGCACAGAGCCTCTCTGGATCAACCAATCTGCCAGGCACAACCCCCTGGATCAACCAACATGCCCATGCCATTGTAGTAAAACATTTATTTGTTCAGGTGATTGAAGCTACCATGTTTACAGCTCGTTACCTCACCACTGGCGACATGGAACATGACCTGGGACTGCAGCTGTTGCCACCAGATTTTTCATCATAATTTCTAGTTATAAAAACCTTGGACACCAGAAAGAAACAGGTATTTTAGACTTAAAGTGGCAGATGGGAGATGGGCAGCCTGTGAGGGGGGAAGACAGTTTATCAAGGCAGCCGACCTTGACGGCCACGTGGCCTCGGCTGCAGCTTCAAGTAAAGGTTTCGGTGGGGTGAGTGCGGTGCGACACGTCAATCCTCGGAGAGTTGGAACCGTATTGTTTTCTGCCGAGTAAGAACATCGGTGGCAGCATTTTCGGGGAGTGGAGAAGGGCTGGTGTCCTGCAGAGAGGCCCCGGCTTCTGCGCAAAGAGACAGAACAGAGACGGTGAGGGGACGAGGAGCAGAGCAGCCCTTCCCATGGCCAAAGCCACGCTGATGTGGGACCACACCAAGAGCCCCAGGAGCTGCCATGGGGCTAGTCTGGGCACGGCTCCCACTGACAGTCCCGGGCACGGCTGCACAGCCAGCTGGGCACTGCACCAAGGGTCCCAGAAGCTGCCACAGAGCCAGCCCAGGCAGGAAGCAGCAGCAGAGCCTACCCTCGGCCCTGGCACCCACTGTCTCGGTGCCATGTGCACTGCAGGGGCTGGGGCGCAGCAGCAGAGCGTGGCAGCTAACGGGAGACTGGGCTAATGGGAGACTGGGCTAGCAGCACCCGATGTCCCCCACCCATACCTCTGCCACAAGCCTTGTCACCATCAGGGAGGGCAGGCACAGCACTACTGCTGCTGCTGCTGCTTCAGGGAAAATCCAACTAACAAGACAACCCCCAAAACCCCCAACAGAACCAGCAAAGCTCATTGTTCCAGAACCAGAGACTTCTCCATTTTCCAGATACGCTTCTGCCCTTGCATAGGCCAAGCCTTTGCCCATGGCAGGGACTCCAACTCCACACACTGCCAGGGGTTCACACAGAGCTGAGGACACCAGAGCAGAGCAGCAGATGGGCACAGACACAGCACTCGCCTTCCCCTGAGGTTTGCACGCACGAGGAAAGGCCGCTGCAGCGAGGATGTGCCATGTGTCATTGTCCTGCCCCGAGCCCCCACATCAACCCCAGGGCACAGGGACAGCCCACGGGGCAGTTGTTCCACCGCCTCGCCTGGTCCCACTGCACCGGCCTCTCCTGCCAGCCAGCACAGCCCCACTTACCTCGGGGAGAGCAGACGTGCCGCTGCCATATGCAAATACCAATCAGGCACCACTTTAAACTCATCTTTGGGTTGCTGTGGGTTACAGCCCCCAGACTACAGATTGGCCATGGGGAGCCCAGGCTTAGGCCAGGTGGGGGTCCCTGTGTGCCTACCGAGGGGACTGGGCTCCAACCCTGACTGCTCTTCCTCATTCCCTCTCCCAGTGGGAATTTCCCCTGCAGAGGAGATGGCACAGCTTGCACACAGCACTGCAGGTGCCTCGAGAGCAGCAACCTGGCAGTGCAGGAGGAAAACCAGCTCAGACCAAGTCAGGCACACCAGCCTGGGCTCACTGTTCCTGAGCCAGATGCTTCTAAAGTGCAGTTCTTGAAACGACACAGCACCACAAAACCTGGAGCTTATTCTGTTCATTTTAATACAAACACAGTCCCTGATGTGGGGTCTGCAGCCAGCCATGTGCCACATTTGCTCCTTCCTTTTCAAGTTTCCTTTCCTTCAAAGCCAAGCTTCCCTTTCTCTCCAGCAGCAGCCTTGACATTGGCTCTTGCAAATAAATCTATTGCATTTGAAGTCCACAGTCACCAAAACCAGTGTGATTCCCCTTTTGCTGGGCTGCGTTACTGGTGCGGGGTGTAGGCGCTGTAGCGGGCACTGCTGCTGCCCCACGCCCGGCACAGCCCTGTTCCACGGGCTCTGTGCCGCTGTGACAGCCAGACCTCAGCCACTCTCCAGACCTCAGCCACTCACCAGAGACACTCAGCACTGGGCACAGGTGTTCCTATTCACAGAGCTGGTTTTCCTGGCACTCCGTGCCCGCTGCCATGCGCCTGCCCGCAGCCAGCAGCGAAGGGTGGACAAGCTGCTGCTGAATAGGTAGGCTGGCACCAGCCAGACCCCTCTGCCGTGCCTGATGCCCACAGGGACAATTCCACAGTCACATGGGGTGCAGCACCACACAACCAGTGGCCGAGGACTTGGAGCTTGGCCTGCGGGGAGCCCCAGCTGGGCTGAGGGGCCATGGTGGGTGACCACCCCAGTACGGCGTGATCTGGCAGCACAGGCTCTGCCCCAGGCCCAGCACCCCAACACACAGCCAGGCACATAGGGACGCATTTGCAAAGGGGAAATGGGAGAACCACGTTATTTGTAAGCAGGACTCTGCAGACTGGTCACAGTTTGCTGCTTTTAAACCAGAACTCTGACCAACATTAGAATTACTGCCAGGAGAAGGCACCGTGCAACTGGGTGGATGCTGTTAGAGTGGCTTTTGGGCAGTGATGCTGTACTCCGAGTGGGCAGCAGCACCATGGAACAGGGAGGTGAATGCTCCTGAGCGATCACAGTGCTGACACTTGTGGCCACTCTGCAAGTGGTACTGCTCAGGCTCCAGTACCACAAAGCTCCAGTATCGCTGAGGCTCTGTTTCCCCTTGGTTGATGGGAAGAGAAGTGATCCTGGTAGTAGCTGTAGCCATTACTCCTGGTTTGAAGCCATTCCCAGGGAAGCAGCGTGCCCATCTCTGTGCTGGGTGCCCACCACGGCTTCGGGCACAGTCTCGCCATGGCACAGGAAGGGCCCGACTGCACTTTCTAGAGGGCACACACAGCTGCACAGGACTGCCCACCCACCACAGCTCAGTGTCACTCCACTGGTCTGGGATGCCCCCAGAGCAATGCCCAGCAGGGCTGTCATGGTCCCCAGGAGGCAGGAGCATCCCTGTGCCGCTGGCACCAAGCCTCCAGCAGCTCTGCCGCCAGCAGGGAGGAGACCACCTCGAGCCAGTGCCTCGACAGGAGCTCTCGGGCAGGTGGTACACCCCAGCGGTGCCGGGCCCTTCCCAGCCAGAGCAGCAGGTGCCCAGGAGCTGTGTCCCCTCTCCCATGCACAGGACACACGGCTGTGCTTCGCAGCTCCCTCTCCATGGCTGCAGGGCCACGTGGGCGCAAGGGGAGGGCTGGCAAATGCATGGGGACACGCTGCAGAAATAAAGCCACGATGGCACCAGAGCGAAGCAGCACCATGTATTGATGGTAAGGACATGCCTGGACACAGCAGGAAGGCAGCACAGACACAAGAGACACAACACAACAGCCAGCTCCTCCACCCAGGCACAGCCACACCAGCCTCTAACAGAGCACCATCTCCAGAGAAGGCCTGTGTGTTCCAGCCATTTCCGTAAGAGCAAAGAACTTTCTGAAGTAGTTTCTCCTCCTCCACCAGTGCCTGTGAACAAAGACCCTCTCATGGCTAAAGTCTCAGGTAATCTATATCTGAGCAGGAGCACACAGAGCCGAGCTGCAGACAGGTGATGCCTGAGGGGCAGGGAGGCACCTTGGGCTCATGTCCCTGCAGACCCCTCTACAGCTGAGGGTGATGCTGGGGTCACAGCACATCACACCCCCCATTCCATCACCTCCTATGGTGAGGAGTTATCCCAATTTGGGGGAAATAACCTCATGTTATTCTGATCCAGGAGCATCTCAGCATTTTTTCTGTCTCACACTGTTGGCAACCTATGGTTTTGCAGAACAGAAAGGACAGAGAATTTCCTCCTCCATGAGGCCTCCCATACTTTGAATCAAGCCTAAATAAAACAAAATGTCCCACTGCACAGTTATTCCAGTGGGAACAGATGATTCCATGCCCAGGGCGTTCCCAAGGGGTGATCCTCTCAGCCTGGGAGAGAAGCTAGCACGAGAGGAACCCCCGGCTGCCCAGATCCCCATTCCTGCACTACCAGCAGAGAATCAAACCAAACACAGGGCCATATGGTCCCTGTATGCTGCTTGACACAAAGGCACCATGGACAGCACATCAGCTGCAGTGCTTAGAAAATTATTCCTTTGAGTGAAAAATTACAAATATAAAAATAAACTTCCCTAAACCACAAGACACCATTAGTATTTTAGCACTTTCACAAAACATCACACAGATTTAGGTCCAGTTTTAGACAACATATAAAAGCATTTTCATTTAATGTTTTTAAAATGCATGATTAAACGCAACCGCTCCACAGCAAACCTCTGACACTCTCCCTCTACCCCAGCGTGGGGGGAAAGGTGCCTCTGCCAGCACAGTCCCTCACTGGGGCTCAGACCTTCACGTTTGACCCACACTGGGCAAAGCCCTTGCCATCAGACTGCCACACCCTGGACAGACCACCCCTGTCCTTGACAGCACAGTATTTAAGAGCTCCCTTCTGTTCATGCAGTGCTCATGGGTTGCCAGAGCAATCCGAGGAGGGATTTATTGTATTTTTTTAAACTTTTCCAGCAGGAAGTGGGTTTTCTCATTTTGAGGCTTTGTTTCCTATTTGGTCTCTGCATTTCCTGAGGGAAGCAAAAAGGGTTTCTAAAAAAGAAGCAGCCTCTTCCTTTTAGGTCCTTTACACCGCCCTCATTGACTTTGTTCTTCCATGACAGGCAGTAAAATCACCCTGAGCAACCCACAATGGCCAAGCGCATCAGCCCTGCGCTGCAGAGTCCCGGAGACAGAGATGGGGTGCCAGGGGCCGTTCCCCACCGTGAATGTTCCCCCACAACTGCCCTGGGGCTGGCTGCTGCCCTCGTTAGAGCCAGGCTGTCCTCAGGCACCTGCCTTAGTTATGGTGCCCCCAAGAACAAGCACACAGGGTATAAAATCTAACTGTTCTCTCACTTTTATGGCCACAAAGCCCATCTTAAACCTATTATTTGGCATCTGAGAATGCACAATGCACAAATGTTCAGAGTTAAGCCGTCTCTAATTTGAACATGATGACCATATGAGTTTAATTAATATTAACTGCAGGCTTCCCTTTACAGTGAGCAGAGCAGCTGCCATCCACACAACATGGAATTTGCACCTGCTGTCCCCTACTGCTGTGGGGTTCTGTCCCTACAGAGTGGCCCAAAATCACTCTATCCCACAGGCACTGCAATTAAGAGCAGCTTAAAGGCGAGACCACCATCTTCCAGGCCCTTCACCGTGCTCAGGGACTGAAAAGAACTGGATTCAAACCATAAAGTTTAGAGGAAATATACCCCAAAAGTCTAGGACAGCAGCAGATGACCATCATCACTGA
>NW_008238988.1:7712575-7716131 GCF_000691975.1 Corvus brachyrhynchos
GGCCCCGCTCGCTGCCCTTGCGCAGCTCTGCCCTGCACCCCGAGGCGCCCAGGCCCGCTCCCTCCCCGAAGGCTGCAGGACGGGACCATGCCTGCGCCGCGGGATGTGGCTGCTCTGGGGCTGTGGGCCAGGCACCTTCTCAGGGAGAACCGGTGTGGGATCCCACTGCCTCACCAGGGCCCAGCCCCAGCCAGCCGGACCCAGCACACGGGAATGGACCCCTCACCCTGGTACCTCCTTGTCCTCCTCCCAGCCCCACGGTGGGAGCTGTAGAGCACCAAGGCCCGGCTCCGGCAGGGCAGTCACCGCGAGGCTGGCTGGCGTACCGAGTGAATATTTTATTTTACACAACATAACAACACAGCGTTGTTGCTCCTGTACAGCATCTGCCTAAAAACAAAGGCAACACCATTGTCACGGAAAAGAAATATACAGTCTGACCGGTTTAAAAAATATCATTTTACTGATTGATCCAGAAGTGGTTATTTGTTAGCTTGGAGGAAATTGCATTTCCTTTATAAAAGGCTTTTTCTGTGAAAACTCTCTCTTTTGTTTTCTGCTACTGCAGAACCAGGAAGCCAGTCCTAGAGCAGGGAAGGCACTGGTGCTGTTTCGTGCTTTTTTTTTCCCCTTAATCTTTTTTTCCTTTTTTTTTTTTTTTTTTTAATCTCTGAATGTTGCCTTCGGTTTTGATATTAAACAAAACCAAACGAAAACTAAATGAACCCCTGTGTGCACTGGGTGGCTTATACAGAACCCCGCATGAACAACCCATTAATCAGCGAGACAGCAGTGGACTTCCAAATCCAATTCCCTGGGAAAGGGAGTTTCACACAACGTTTGGTGTTTTGTTTTTAGTTAAAATAAAAATTAAAAAAAAAAAAAAGAAAAAAGAAAAAAAAGCAGGTTGAACAATGGTTTTGCTAGTAATATTTTTTCCCACTCTTATAATGTGTATTTTTATAACATTGCGGGTTTGTGGCTACTTTATTAAAACTCCATTTATAAGAAAAAGTTAAAGGATGAAAGTATACTTTCAGAGAAATTTTCTCAGAAATTGATATAGAGAAATAAAGAAAGTTATTTTATACCAAGATGCTTCTAGTACGAGCTATTTCATTGCTCTCAATAAGAAGAAGCATTCGGCTGAGGATGGAGACATTATCTTTCTCATATTATGTTTGTCTCATTAAGTGCAGCCAAATCTTAAAAGAATTTTGACAGTTTCCTATAAATGAAACAGTCTGGAAGTAAAACATTCGATACCGTCCTCACAAATCCTTGTCTCTAAATTAGAGAGACATGGATTTGACAGTCTGCGTGGTTTAAGCCCACCTGGAAATTAAGCTCCACGCAGCCACTCATTCAACCTCCCTGTCTCCCTCTTCCCCCTGGTGGAATGGGAAGGAGGACAGCACCCCGCTGCAGCCCTGGATCTGAGCCCCGTTCGTCTGCGAGTACACGTTGCTGACCTTGGTGGCCTTTTGCTGCCCATTGTTGTTACACACCTTGTAGCGGATCATGAGGATGATGATGAACACTAGCACGGACGCCACGATGATCCCACCAATGATGATAATCATGGTCCCACCCAGGAACTGGGACTGCATGAAGTGGCAGCGCACGTAATCCTGCTCGGTGGTGAACTGTGTGCAGCCCACGACTCTGGTGGCCGTCAGCGAGGTGATGCCATCATCGTAGATGGCCAGGACGCACAGGTCGTACATCGTCCCCGCAGCCAGGTTATTGACCAGAAAGGTTTTGCTTGTGGGAGGTATCATTCTGAGGGAGAAGGAAATCAGTGTGAATGAACCCGGCGGACACACCGGCACCTTCCCGCCCTGTGGGGCAGCCCAGGCCATGCTGGGCACCACCACAGCTTGGCTGTCCTGCTTGTGCCGGAGCCCCTGTGCGGCTGATCTCCGCCCCCCCCCAGCAGCTCCCACCTAGCCTTTGATGTAGCAGCAGTCACTGCCAAGACCCCTGGCATGGCTCAGCATGGCAGAGCCCCCATTAGAACAACCACGTCAAAAACATGGAATCACAGGATCACAGAATGGCTTGGGTTGGAAGCAACATTTAGTCCACCCTCCTGCCATGGGCAGGAACACCTTCCGCTAGACAAGGTTGCTCCAAGCCCTGTCCAGCCTGGCCTTGAACACATCCATGGATGGGGCACCCACAACTTAGGAACCTGTGCCAGGGTCTCACTGTCTTCACAGGGAAGAAGTTTTTCCCAATATCTGATCTATATCTACCCTCTTTCAGTTTAAACCAGCACCCCTTGTCCTATTAATGGATAAAGAAATTCACAGAAGAAATGACCAAGCAAAGCCCGTGCTGAAGGGTGAAACAGCTACACCTGGCAGCACAGAGCCCCCGTGCACCTCCCCAGCATGGGCACAGCCAGAAAGCACTGTGAGGAACATGGTCACAGACTCTGTCCTCCCTGTGCTTCCATAAAGCCGAGCACATTAGGATCCATTTAATCCATCTACCTTCACAACCTTTCTCAGATGAGTTCAGAGGATTAGAAGTCCATTTGGATTATCTAAAAATAACATTGTTCAAAGTAATTTTCCCATTTGCAAGTAGAAAATGGCACGAGTCCTTCCTGAGGCTCCCACCATGAGCTGCCGGGGCCAGGCTCCACTCAGCCGGCACAGCATAGCACAGGAACTGCAGCAGAGGGGCTGCCCAGGCCAGGGGCCACACGGCAGCACGGAGCACCCAGCAGGGTCCCACATGGGCAGGCTGGGGCTGCCTTACCTGTAAACAAGGGAGTCATCGTAAGTACCATTGTACTGGATTTGAAACATACGTATCCCAGGTATATTCCTCTGAAAATTGAATTTCAGCAGAGCCGTGGAGGACGTCGCTTCCGCAACGACCACCTTCTTATCCTGGCTGACTTTAGTATCCCCGTTGCTACTGCTCGCATTGGAGCCCGACTTGGTGGATGTGGAGATATCCGAGGAGCCTGGATCAGGCTCATGGATGTGGTTTGTGCTGTTCAGCAAGTGGGGGAGTTTGATGATGTGCAGGTCCACTGTCTGCGTGGCCTCCCCTGCTGGGTTGGAAGCAATGCAGGTGAAGGAGCCCGTGTCCTTCACCGTCGTGATAAGGATGTCGAGCGTCCCGTTGTCGTACACCGTGGACCTGGTAGCATTGGAAATCAGTTTGCCCTCAGGTGAAATCCAATGGATTGCTGGCTCGGGGTCACCCCGGGCCTTGCAGCGCAGGGCTGCCCGCTGCCCCTCCAGCACCCGCAGCTCGTGGGTGTGCCGGGTGATGAGCGGGGGCTCGCAGAGGAACTCCTCCTCAGGGATTGACCAGAAGTACCGGCCAGACAGGAGCGTAGGAGAGGCACAGGTCTCCAGGTCGTCCTCCCTGGAAAGGCGCCTCAGCCACAAAAGCTCACAGTTGCAGTGCAAGGGGTTCCCACCAAAGCTCAGCGCAAATGTTGAGGGGCTGATAATTCCTGAGGTTGCCAGCACCTGAGCGCGCTGGAAGAACGGATCAGGCGGTAGCTTCTGCAGGTTGTTGGGTGTGACGT
>NW_008238988.1:7716279-7724524 GCF_000691975.1 Corvus brachyrhynchos
GGTAGCTTCTGCAGTTTGTTGGATGTGACGTCCAGCCTGGTCATCTTGTGGAGGTGGGAGAAGGTCCCCTTAGGAATATGGTCAATCATGTTGTGGTCTAGACTGAGAGTGTGCAAACTGACCATTTTCTCCACGGCATCCCAAGGGATGGTTTCCAGATTGTTGTAAGACAAATCCAATTCCTCGAGAGCTAAAACATCATCAAAAGCTGTGGAAGAAATTAAAGTCAGCTGATTATTGTTCAGTATCAAGTGGTGGAGATTGGAGAGCCCACTGAACATGTCATTAGTGATCTTAGTCAATCGGTTGCTGTTCAAATGCAGAGCCCGCAAATTGCGCAGGTCAGCAAATGCGTGAGGTGTGATAAAACTGATTGTATTCCGGGACAGCGTCAAGTCCACCAGGCTGGTCATGTTGGCAAAGTCTTTCCTTTTAATGTTTGTAACAAAGTTGTCTGCCAGCCGCAGCTCCACGGTCCTCCTGTCAATGTTGGGAGGAACAAACAAGAGCCCTTTCTTGGCACAGAGGGTGGCGAGGTTCGGAGACAAGATCTGACAGACGCAGCGCTTGGGGCAGATCTGAGCTCGCACCGCTACGCCAATGAACAGCAGAAACAAAAGCAGTTTTTCCATTGTAGAACAGATTCAAGAGCCTGCAAGGGAGAGCAAATGGTGGTTAGTCTCTGTGAGGAAAGCACGGGACATGATAAAAGAGCCAAGACAGATAGACTGTGGTTAAACTGTGGAACTGAAGTTCAGGTAGTGGCGAGTCACCCTCACTGTGTTACCTGGCTCTTCTTCATTCCCCCATCCCGACACAAGAGTGCCTACACTGCCTGCCAGGAGGACAGCTGAGAGACAGGGATGTTTGCAAATGCAATTATACATGCCCCGACACTTGCATACAAGTAACAAAGTGACTGGGAAGCCACTGGTGCCACTGCACTTGCCACCCCTCAGGCCTCTCCTGCTAGAGCCCATCCTGCTGCCCAGCGCACCTCCACATCCCGGCAGAGCCCCTGACCTCCCAGGCTGGTTGGCCATAATGACAAATGTCCAGGTATAGAAAATGAGGAGAGGTTCATGTGTGCTTCACTTGCTAAGCTGAAACTCTCAGCGGCCTTGAAATCGCAGCAGCTCAATGGGTTTACAGCCATCTCCACTGAACATTTAAGCTCTTAATGCTATTTTCAGAATAAACTCAGAAGGAGCTAATTTTATGTCATTCAAACCCCAAAAATGCAAATAAAACAAAACAAATAAAAAACAAAACCCAAGAAAAGCCCCCACAACAGAGATCTAAATAAAAATGGATCTTGGGCTAATTTTAGCTGATTGCAGCTTTCCGGCTGCCGAAGCGCTGTGCTCCCCCTGGAAAGCCCAGCGGTTCAATCAGCTTTATCGCTCACACTGCCAGGCCCGGCTCCTCATGGCAGGTGGGAACGGGGCCGATAGCAGCAGTGCCCACGCCAGCTCAGTGAGATCATCCATCCATGACTCTGCCAAAGGCTTCGCGGCACGGGCAGGCGGGAGGGCTGGGGAACGCTCCTCCATGGAACAGGTGGGAGCACGGTCCCATGGAGAAGCACCCACGTGTCTCAGAGGGAACTTGTGCCACTGTGAGCAATGGTGCTCAGAGGGGCTCCACGCTGCGATTGGAGCACTCAGCACCCTTTGGGACCGGCACAATTATACGTGTTCAGATCAGATTACTCAGACCCATTACCATCCCAGAGATGCATTAACAAAGCTCAGCTAAAATACAGTTTCACAGCTAGCCAGAAGCAGAAGTCTGGAATCGTTATCGATATTTAAAGACACATAGTTAGAACAATAATTATTGCTCCTGTTGTCCGGTCTGTCCATAACCCAGACCAAACCCATGGTGCCGTGCAAGCAGAGGCAACAAAAGGATTAGTGAAAATACCAGCCCTAAACCCTGCTTTTCAGCACCATCAATGTGCTTTTTCCTGGTACTTCTGGGAACTGCAAGTATTCAGGACTACTCCAACTTTTGAGTTCCCACTGGAAAAATAAAAGACTATGCTACCACGGTCCAAAGTGGAGTCTGCTACTGTGGGCAGTGCTGGGAGCCCATAACCAGTATAACCATCACCATTCTTGCTGCCATGACTTGTGGCAGAAAGCAAAGTGCCACAGCAGTGTTCAGGTATGTTCTGTGGACTCACTTTCAGGACAGCACTGCAGATCAGGGTGGCCCTGCAGATGACAAGGACCTGGAGGAGAACGGCAATGCCAAACAGTGGAGGAAACTGCCTGCTGCAGCCCCCAAACCCCACTGGTGTCACCCACTGGCCACCTCCCAACTCAGCAGCTGCAGTCATGGCCAGGGACTGTCACCTCTCCTTTCCAGGTGGGACTTTGCTCCTTTAATCTACATCTGCTAAGTACCAGATTGGATTGGGCTCAGCGGCTCAGGGCATCTGCAGCACAGCCACTGGGGTCCCTAGACAGCCTTGGCTGGGGATGTCACACTCATTTAAATTTGCTAACTTAATGCTGCTAATTTAGATTCGTGGCTATGATTTAAGTCACATGCCTGGATTCAGCCAAGTCCATTGGTAGAGCAACCCAAGACTACCACAAGCTTAAACCCAAATCAGCAAGTTCACAAGTTTGGAAATACCATTACAAGATGAAATGACTTAAACAACAACTGGGATGACAAGGTTACCACAAAGTTACCTACCAGCAGAGGTGGGTTTTTTGGATGTTAGGAGAGTTTGGATATTGTCTCTGTCAATATCCTCTGGTCAAATGCCCAGCACATAGCCAGAGCTGGATGCAACACAACCAGTGAACATCAGGCTTAAAGGACTGCAGTAAATGGACCAGCCAGTGGCCAGTTGCGAGCACTGTCTGCCATGGCTTGGGTTTAGGGACAGTCCTCTCCTGTGTCAGTGAGCTGGGCAGAGAGGTGAGTGCACCCCACGTATATCTGCCAATGACACTGAATTAGGAGGGACTGAGCCCTCGGGAGCATGGGGTGCCTATTGGAGAGGTCCTGGTGGATCAGAGTGCTGAGCACCCACCAGCCCTGAGTGCAACGAAGACAAATGCAGATTTGGCACCTGGATGCCTCAACTGATGACAACAGCAAAGCCACACCTGCATCGACATGAGGAAGCTGGTGCCCCAGGCTGTGCAGGGATGGGGATAGCCCATCCTCCCCAGCCTGGGCATCATCCCTTGCTGCAGGGGTAGCACAGACATTTCATCTCCTTGCTGAAAAAACACAGAGCATTTCCTCCCAGAGTGCTCGGTGCAGCAGTCTTGTGGCTGCACCCCACACTGAGACATTCTAGATGACAATATGAATTTCAGGACCTGGTGGCTTAGGAGGACAGCCATCAAAAAACACATCTGCTGAAAGTCAGCCTGGACATGTGTCCCCTCCTCTCCCAGCATACCACACCCCCCACACAGATAATTTGCAGAGATAGCAGCACTGACATAGCTTAGAGCTCACTGAAGAAAACACCTTTTTGACTAATGAAAGCAAAAAGTGATTCTCATTACTTGCTTAAAAGATAAAAAATCGAAAGGAAAGTGCACTCATACATAAAACAAATGCCAGCTTCCTAGGAAGGTGAGCACTGCTCAATTACTGCTTGGTGCCTGCAATAGGACAGGGTAGTCGAGCTCTTCATGTGACATTTGTGATTCACAAAAAAAGCCTCTCATATATACTACTCTTTACATCCATTCTGTTGCTACATTTGATCATTTTGAGTTACTCATCTGCCTATAAAACCTAAGTTCGAATTGCTGTGGGCTGCACGGCTCATGGCCACAGAGTGGGAACTGTGTCTCCGAGGAGCGGAGAACCTGTGAGCCCCAGCACACACTGCCGGGGGCTGGGAGCCCCTCCACCGTTCCCCCATCGGCTGGAGGGAACTGACCAGGGGCACGTCCCCAGACTGCTGCTCCTGTTTCAGAGTAGAGGAACTCATTTCCTACCCCCATTTCTCAGGTATGGAGCAGGTGTGACAGTGGTTGGGAAGGGCCGGGGCGCATCAAGGCAGGGACCCCTCAGCGCTGTCACCCCCTTCCCACCTTCCCCTGGCCACTCTCAAGTGGGACGTGCCCACGCAATGGGTGACTCTCCCATGGTCCTTGCCCTGCCAGGCGTTTCCCACAGGTCTTCTGGCCTTCACACCACCTCCAGCCCAGCTACGGACCACGGACCACAATTCCACCCCAGGACCAGCTCCCCTCTGGTGCGGATGTCAGGCACCCCGCCGGCCCCAGCCCTGGCAGCTGCAGAACAGCCATCCCTGCACGGAGGAGGAACCCTGAGCCCACCTGGGACCAAGCCCACACACAGGCAAGGTGTAGGGACAGTTGGGGCACACTCCAGCTCCAGCACCACACATGGCTCTGCAAGACCCACTAGAGGATTTCCACTGGTTCCAGAGGAGCCACCTGCTCCTGTAAGGGGGTGACAGCCCCAACAGCCCCTGGTGAATCCCGGGGTACACACAGACCCTCTGGCCAGCACTTCCTAAGGGCAGACTCCCACCACAAACCTCTGCAGGGTCTGACCGGTGCTGGGGAACGGCCAGAGTAACCCCAGCCCCCGTGGGGCACAGCTGTTCGGAGCCACATGCCATCACTGCCAGGGCAACAGGCAGCCACATCCTGGCACTAGGTCAGCATCAGGCCATGGGAATAACTACCCACCTGCTCCAGCAACAGTCAGAGGTCAGGTGAAGGGCTAATGAAATTGAAATTCCTGTCTGGAATGGATCGAGGAACCCAGGACTGAAATGCTACAGACTGTGATGGCTCCTTGTGCCCAACATACTGCATGCTGGGGGTTTTGCCCCTCCTCTTTGGGATATGAAGTGCAGCATCTGCCAGTGTGTCCAGTGCTCCAAAGGGTCATTTACATATTGAGGATCACACAACACATGGGAGCAGCAGAATCCATAACCGCTGTTAATTAGCAACCAACTTCCACTACATGCAGTTCCTGTATGGATGGTCAGTGTTACACATGGTCAGCATGCCAGGGATGCCCAGTGTGCACACTGGGAGCTGCTGGAGCCAGCTGCCAATGCAGGGCCTGGCTCAGACTTCATCTGTCATCGCTGAGGTCACAACAGAGCTACTGACTGCCCTTCCCACCCTTCCAGAAGTCAGGATTCTCAAGGTCTTTGCAAATGCAGTTTCGTGGTGGGGGAAAAATAGTCTGGAAGATGATGATGTTCATCTGCTGAGGATGGAGAAAGGGAAATCACAGCCACCACAGGCACCCAGTAGCCATGCCAGAATGTGGTATGTAAAAGGAGATGCTGGGATCTGTGGCATTCCAGCTGCTGGGACCAGTGAAGTGGAGAACAAGGAGCTTCAGTTTCACAATGGTCAGTGGCTTGTAAACAGGTCGGAGGGTTTTGCTGAATTGGAAACAAAGTACCTGAGAAAAAAACAATCATATCAAAGAAACTCATCCAGAGATCTGCTTTGAGGGCTGTGCTAGCCACCCAGTGCTGAGCTGGCCATGGATCACCAGCCAGGACCACAAGGCCACCATGTTTGACACTTGCTGTAGGACTGGACGGGTGAATCCCCATGAGGAGCCATGAGACCAGCAAATCCTGTATCCTGGTCCTTGTTGAAGGGCTTCAAACAGCCATGAACCACCCCTCAGTCCTCTGGGAATCTTAGAAGTAGAAGCAAGGCGAGACCCAGGCTCAAAGTGAAGGCCAGGGGCAGTGCTGCCAGCTCCTACGGGGATGATGCCTCTGCTGACATAATGTATATTCCTTCCTCAAAAGCTTAGTTTCTGGATTTTTAGTGTGTTTCCCCTGTCTTCTACACAACAAAGAGCTTCAGCACCTGCCCTTGCAACACACAGCTTAAAAACATGCCCATAAAGTTCAGAAACTGAGGAGAAAAATGGAATACCCTTTTTTTAAAAGCACTTTGTTTTAGAATTGTTTCACATTGTCTGGAGCAGACAACACTCAACAATGCCAAGTGCTCGGAAAGGTAAAAAACCCATGGGGTTCCTGCAGCAGTGCTCATATCACAGCTGGAGTGTTTCCAGCAGAAGCAGGGACACGGGTACATTCTAGGCATTCTCCCCTCACTTCTGCTGACATAGCATCCTGTGTCCTGCATTTTCGCAAGAATGCTGGAGCCTTCCCAAGAGGCATGGGCAGGGTCAGGATCTCTGCACTCAGGGGAATGCCCAACGCTCACCACCCCGCCCCAGGCCCTGGACTCCAGCATCGCTTGCTGCTGGCTCCCCTGGGACAGTGACCCTGGGCACAGCACAGCCAGTACAGAAGACATGGAATTTCCAGGGATTTCATTTCTTTCCCTTCTCATTCTGCTCCCTGCCACGCCCCATGCTGTCTCCCTCACACACGTGTCCCAGTGAGCCCCTCTGAGCACACGGGGACCAGCACTCCCAGCACTGCTGCCTGCCGTGCAGTGACAGTGGCCGGCAAGGTGGCAGCATGCTTCCAGCACACTCCCAGTGTGCCTCCTGCACACTTCCAGCACTCTTCCTGCACACCTGCTGCTGGCATGGCCCCAGGCCCACAGCCACACGTGAGAGCTCCGCACACGGACGGCTGAACCGAATGCACCTGCCATGCCCCGGATTAAAGGCTGAGCGAGTCAGAGCGCAAGGGGGGCTCCCACAAACACGGGGCTGCAGTGGAGGCAGCTCATCAAGGCTTTGGTATCACAGACAAGAGCCCAGAGTGATCCATGGGATGAGTCAACACGGCAGTGCAGAGCACGACTGCAGCTCTGTAAGGTATTAATAGCTGTGCCGTGAGGAAACCACGCCGGATGATCCCACGGCCCCCGGCACGCCGGGCTGGGGGCACCTCCCGCTGCTCTGCCGTGGATGGGGGAGAGGGCACCAAAGCAAGCACAAAACAGAGCAGTGCCTCAGAAATATCCTGTGATAAAAACACACATGGAGAGATCATCTCCCATTTCTGAGGGACAACTCTGCACTCCCATGTCGCCCACTGTCAAACCCAGCAAGCTCTGTTTAAGCTGTGTGACTACCTGGGGCCTTGCAGGCACAGCCGAGAGCCTATGTGCACTCTTTTCACGGTATCCTCCCGCTCCTTGGGGCAGAAAGCCTCAGCAATGCATCTCTCAGTCCAGTAGCAGTGAGCAGCAGCTTCCCAAGGCACCTCTAACCCATGTATAAGCAGCACACACTGCTGGCACCGTCCATCACCATTCACATGACTGTCCTTATGCCCTGACGACCACCAGCACCCAGGGTTGCTGGTCCATGTGCTGGCCAGCCAGGCTCTGTGGACACCACAGGCACAGACAAATGGACAGGTTGCTCCACTTCCCTGGCCCCCTCTATGAAATGTGCATTATCAATTCCATCCTTTTCCTTTCCTCCAGCCTCCCGGAATCATCCCTGCAGTGGTATGCAACGAGGGAAAGCAGCACAGTCCCCACTGCCTGCACTCAAGAGCTCCCAGACCAGCTGCAGCTCCCTCCCAAACCCCAGCCCGGGGCTGCCAGTGCCATCCGAGACAGCTTCCAACCCCATCCCCCTGAACCCATCTCCCCCACACCTATCACCCCTGCACCCCACAGCAGGGAGTCAGGACAGGAGTCAGGGCCAGAGCTCCTCACAGGGAGACATGACCAAAAAGCATCTCAGGCATGGTGGTACATACACACTGTGTTTTAAGGTCAAAACACCAAGACCTTTAAGGTCCCTCCAACCCAAACCATTCTGTGATTCTATACAAAGCTCTCCAGCTCCTAAGGAGTTCCTGTACTAAATATTACACAGATATGCCAAACACTGACACCGACATCAGCATCAGCCATGCAGCTTCCAAACAGGAGCAGGCCTAAGTGAATAACTGTTTAAACAAGGCAGCTTTTAACTTACCAGAACATTTTTATTGAATTGGGGTATTGTGGCATTTTAAAAACTGTTTTTGCAACATCAAAACACAACACAAATGTGAAGGGATTTTCTCCACCACTCTTCTATCCCTCTGTTCCACAGCCATACATTCCCAGGTGGCACAGGAAGGTGAGGTAGACATGGTGGCCCTGCACAACCTGCCCCACACCCTCCAGCCATACGTCCACTCAGAGGGACATGTGGGGAGCACTGGTGTGGGGGAAGAGGCTCCTCAGGGCCACCCCCACCCTGGTGCAGTCCCTGGCACACAGCCTGCCCGGGCAGAGGCACCCAGGGCACTGGGCTGGGGGGCACC
>NW_008238988.1:7724934-7745600 GCF_000691975.1 Corvus brachyrhynchos
GTGCGGCACACCGACCACATCCTCGCACGGGCAGACAGCGCAGCCCAGCTCAGGGTGCACACCCGAACTGCTGGCTAACTGCTGCAGGACACCAGCAGTGCCAGCTGTGCCAGTCATGCCAGCCACTCACCCACTCCTGTCCTGGCACAGGCTCTCTCTCACCTGCACACTCGCCCTGCAGCTCCTCCTGCCCGAGCACTCCGGCAGCAGCGCTCCTCCACATGCTGGTGAGCCACATAATGAGGAAATCTGGGACTTTCCTCTTACTGTCAAATGCCCACCGGTGCCCGGCCAGTGCCAGCTGCCAGGGCTGCCCATGTCAGGCATCACCAGTGGGGGTGGGAAGGGCAGCAGCTGCTCCAGGGTACAGCACAGCCGAACTATTCCCTGGCCACATCCTGGTTGTGCCCTTACATCCTCACATAGCAGTGACCAGTGCTCGAGGCCCCACCACCATGAGGCTGCGTGGTGCTGAGCTTCACCTCTGCAGCCTCTTCAAGTCCCTTGGGACACCACTCCTTCCCTCCAGGTGTTGACCACGCCACACAGCTGTGTGTCATGTCCAAAGGTGCTGAGGGGAGCAAGGAGGGTACAGGAGAGTGACTCCAGAAATGGTAACCAGACAGATCCCAGGACACACAGGTGCATATATGACCTCCCACACACCCCAAACTCCCTGGAACTCTCCATCCCTGACACCACCCTAAAGCAGTATGGGGTACCCAGCACTGGCCATTTCTAACTTATTGCTGTTATAAATATGTAATAATGGAAAAATGTGGAAATTGATGCCTCATCCCTGAAAATGTTCAAGGCAAGATTGGGTGGGGCTTGGACCAACCTGTGGAAAGTGGCCTTGCCCATGTCAGGAGGACGGAACAAGATGCACCTTAAGGGTCCCTTCCCAACCAAACCATTCTGGGATTCTATGAGTCTATTAATAAAATTATTCTTAGGGTTTCCTTTGCCAACAAATGCCACCGTTTTTAATGCACCAGCACTCTCGGTCCCCAACAGGCACTGGGAAGAGGGATGGGGGTGAAGGGTGACCCAAGTACTGGCCAGGGCACTGTGGCCAAACCCAATGTGCCCACCAAACACACACAGTTTAACTGGGGGAAATCAGAAGCAGAGGGAACAGCACTGTGAAGGGTGAGATTGTCAGCGTGACACACCAGAGCAAAACGGGGAATTAACCATAAGCAGATCCCCCAGCCTGAACAGTTCATAGGTTTTATCAAGCACCGTAAAAATAACTTATTTCTTCCATGGCCTCGCTTCTGCACAGCCCACCAAATGAAATGAAAAGTAAACTAACAATGATTTACTCCAGATGGACATTTATTATCTGCGTAATAATATCTGGCAATCGTCGCAGAATTAACTGAGGCCAATTCTTTTCTTAGTCACTGTTCTCTTACATAAACGTATAGTAAATTAAACCATCTAAATCCAGGCATTTATTAGGGTTGTCTCTACACTTGCCTGAACATCACTTGAGGACGTGAGTCATAAAACAAGCTGGATTTTAAGTTCTGAAGTTTAATTTAATGTCAAGGAGTACTGGGTACAAACCGTAGATCGCTCTCATGGAAGAACACCTATTTAGTATTTAGGTCTGGCTTGTTAACTGGTAAATCAAACAGATGTGGCCAAATTAGCTACTGAGATGATTTAAGATGTGCCATGTCTACAGCAGCCCTGACACTTCAAAGGCAAACCCAGGGAATCTCAAGGAGATAAAACATTTCCATCACAATAACGGGTGACACGTGCCGGCAGGATACATGTAATAAAGGAAGGACAACAAGAGATGAAATGGAAATTTGTTTTGCAGAAGCCAAGAATAGAACATGATTTATATGCACTTATTTTAATTTATTTCAGGCTGAATGCAATTTATCTAAAGTCATCAAAAATTAATAGGCCATACAGAAAGTAGAAGTAATAAATCCAAACTTGGGGCACACAGCAAGCACATCTCTTTTCAATCGCTATTAGCACTTCACTATCTAATTAATCCACAGTGTTATCTCCTCTGGAAACCCAGGCAATCCTGCTTGGCAGGACAGGCACTGACTGCACGGCCCCTGGCACAGCCCCTGGCATACTGTGAAACCCTAGAGAAGACCGAAGCCAAAGCTGAGACCACCCCAGAGAGGGAGCCCCAGCAGGACCCACTGCCCTGGGACCGGGCACCCCAAAGCTGCTGCTGCTGCCGCTCCAGCCCCAAGTGTCCCACACGGCCGTGCCACAGCCAGAGCACCGTGTGCCCCCAGGAGGGAGCTCCCCAAGGGATGACGTGAGGTGATGCTGCCCAAGCAGGTGAGCCCCCGGCAGAGGCTCTCACCCAACCCGGAGTAAATTCCAAGCACTTCCATCACCACACACAGCTTGTGTCCAGCACCGACAGCACCAAGATGAGGGGCAGTGCAGGGCCAGGGGCAGTGCCAGGCCGGGCCCTGGCCCCAGCCTGGTTTCCATGGGCTAGCAATGCAGCCGGGGCAGGAGGAGCAGCACACGTCCCATCCCAGCACCCTGCCCAGTGGGACTCTGGAGACACAGGAGGAGGCAGGGAGTGGCACCTGCCTCCCCTCAGCTGAAGGTTGTGAAAGAAGTGGGGGTCATGCAGTCCCCAACACAGAGCGAGCACAGAGCAGAACCCACCCTCCCTCCCCCTGCACATTCTGCGGTGTCCGTGCTGAAGGGGCTCCAGACCCCAGCACAGGCGGCCACTGTCCAGGGCTGGCAAGGGGACAGGGCCCTAGGCAGTCCCTCCAGCTGCCACAGGAACTCAGAGCAGAGTCTGACCATAGAGCCAGCCTGGAACAGCTGCTCAACACACATTCACGGAGCTCACTGACCACACAGCTGCAGCAGGAACCCGATGGACCTCAGTCCGTATTTAGATCCAAAGGAAATCAATGGGCATACCAAAAGGAATATTTTCCTTTACCAAGAATGACAGTTTAAGTGAAATACTGGGACTCATATTTTTTAAAACTTCAGATACATCTGTCAGGGTTGGGCAATTTCGCCTAAAAGGGAAACTTTCAATGTGCCATAAGGGAGAAACTATTTTTGCAGTCTTCCCTTTGGCTCAAAATCTGCTGCTGGGATTTTTCAGGAGGCAGCACTCCACACGCTCGAAAAAACTGACGGCTCTAAAATACATATTTATGGTTTCCTGATATAGGGAATAAGAACAGAAGAAAGTAATGATAAGCTGCAGGAAGTGTTACAGAGCTCTGGCAGCAGGACAGACAGCAAACTGGGATCAGTGGCAGAGTCGGGGGAGGACAGGAGTAAAAGAAGGTGGCAATGAACCCCAGGCACTGCCCCAGGGATTCTGGCCAAGGACAGGACAGGCTCAGGCACAGGGCTGCTCAGCTGCAGACACAGGGATGTGCTCAGACACAGGGATGCTCCAGCACAGGGCTGCTTGGATGCAGGGACGTTTGGGCACAAAGATGCTCAGTTGCAGGGGTGCTCAGGTGGGTCTCTCGGGGTCCTCAGCACAGCACAGTGCATCAGCTCTGGCTCATGGGCTGCGATGACCAACAGCCCCTGCCAGCAAGCGGGACCCGGTGCATCACTCCCTCGGGTGAGGCACACTCCATCTCCGCTGGGCTCCAGGCTCAGGGAATTGACCCTCTCACAAAGAGTGAAAAGCACACTTGTGCAGCACAAGATAACAGGCAGCAGAAAGTCCCAATCAGGAAATTACACGTGAGCCTGTGCTGCCGGCTCACCTCGGCTCTCTCCATTGCTGCCGCCTGACTGCCAAGAGGCAACAGAGTAATGATGCCAAAGGGCTTAAAGATCTGCTTTGGAGATGATATGAGGCCTCTATGTACAAGGAAATGTGTAAGGAAAGCTGTGTTGGGCAGGATGGAGACAGGAGGACCTCAGAAGCCTGTGAAATGCATAGCCTGGCTCTGGAATGAGGGTTGGTGAGTCAAGATCAGGATGTGGAAACATCAACCTGGCCTCTGGTGTACCCACGCTCAGGGACTGGGACTGGTCACTTGCTGGGTCAGCACCCGTCACCACACCATCACATGGTCACATCCCACAGGCGTCCAGCTGGCACCTCCCAGGCTGGGGACACCAGAGGTTGGTGCAGGTGGCAGAGGTCGTGGGCTGTGGGACTGCCATGGGACCAGTGTCCAGATCAGCATCCATCACACAGCCTCTGATAGCATCAGCCAAACCACTGCCCAGCCATCAAATGTGCCAGGACAGAGTGGGAGAGGGGCTGAGCATGGCCATGTCGTCCCAGCAGCACATCCAGCAGGAGCAGGAAGAACACGAGATCTCACTGCTTTCTATGTCCAGCTCTGCAGGAAGAGCCTGTGGTGGAAACAGGGAGGGATGCAAGTGGGAGAAGAGCAGAGCCAGTGGGAGAGGGACCCAACCCAGGAGGAGCTGATGGCACAATTCCCCCTAGACCAAATCATATTTAATTTTCCTATCAATTTTCATTAGCCTTTTCTCATGTCTCTGGTTCATCCTCAGCATTCCAGGATTTGTTAAAAATAAACCATTACTGTCTCAGGGAGCTCCTTGGTCAATTATTCTAATATTCCTGGGTACCAGTTATCCAGCTCTGCCACTTTTCAACTGGCTTACTTAAACTGCCACTTTTTAACCTTTTTCTTAGCTCCTGTAGCAGTAGAAAACAGCTGCCATGAATTTGCATTTTGCTGCTCCTTTGCAAACAGCAAACAGAAATAATCACAGAAAACTTCTGTATTGCCCCAATGTATTTCCCGCTTTGCCTTGTGAGTTCCAGCCCTGCAACAGGCTTATGTTTGTATCCCAAATGCAGTCCTCCTCCTGCACCTGGTACATGACCCAAGGATATCAAACGTTTTAATTAGAAAACTTCCACCCATCTCAGAAGACAGCTATTTAGGCACAAAAAAGACCCTCAGTTTGCAGAAGCATTTTTGGGGAGTGGAGCAAAGAATTAAACCCCTTGGACACAGGAAGGATTTCTTCATGAAAGGGGTTGTCAGGCACTGAAATGGGCGGCCTGGGGAGGTGGTAGAGTCCCCATGCCTGGAGGTGTCCAAGGAACAACTGAACATGGCACTTGGTGCTCTGGGCTGGGTGACAAGGTGGGGATCAGGCACAGGTTGGACTTGAGGATCTTGGAAAGCTTTTCCAGCCCTGATGATTCTGTGATTCAAGGGTCTTGCAGAAAGGTGGGTCATGAGAGGGTGGTGAGATAGGCAGCTGCAGCAGGAACTCTGGCCCCTCCAGCACCCCTCCAGCACCTCAGCCCAGTGCCGCTAGCTCCCCAGCAGCTGCTTCAGACCCACGGCTTTAAACAAGTCGCCACCAAGCAAGTGCCTCATTATTTCATCTGTTAATTGGCCACTTCTCCATCCCCTGTCACCTCACATTAACAAGCCCTGCTGTCAGGGCCACTCGGGTAGTGCCAACACTGGTGTTTGCTTGTTGTTAAGATGGAAGCTCTGGCTAAAAAGCAGAGCTCAGAGCTGAGTGGAGCTATTCCCATTAATGAACTGCAGCTCCCAAACTTGCACACCATGGATTAGTGGAGAACAGCATCACTGACACCAGGAGAAGCTGAACCACTGTAGATGCTAAAAAGGCTGGCAGATTTATTTTCCCAGCTTTTTACAGCTGTTTGGAAAGTCTCCTTTCTCACACAAGCTAGCTGTAAACAGAAGGTTTTTGTAAACCAAGACTTTATCTCACAGGTGCAAACTTGTTATGCACAGTCTTGTTTTCCACACTGAAGAAAGTATTTTGAAATGGGCATCGTGGCATTCAGCCAATCACTCTGGGAGCTGTATGGTCAAGCACCCAATAATGTTATACCACTTTGTGAACAATGCTATATAAATGAGTCTGTAATTAATTAAATAATTCCATTTATCCTAGACTTGGACTTCTGTGTCGTTTTTCTCACTGTCCCTGCGGACAACAGCAACAAACCATGACCATTTGTGACCTCACCTACATCTGAATGACAGTTCTGAGAAGTTTGCGAACATGATAACCAGGATGGTGTGAACTGCTCAAGCAAGAGCTGACAGAGTGGCACTGCGTCCTTTCCTCTGCTTCCAAAAGACGGACCAAACATCTTGTAAGACAGGAAAAGTAATATAAGCAAATAAAACAGGTTTCCCTTCAGCTGGACAAGATCAGAACTACTTTATACAGATTTCTGGAAAAAGAAAAGACATCCTTAGCCACTTTCAAAACTTCTAACCCAGGAAATTATTCTGAAAGGTCATTCTCCCCCTCTACATCTCAGTGCATGAAGCAGATACCATCAGATCTTCCACGTGCTATCCCATTAGTCTGCAGGATTTATCTCCTTCTTCTGTGCCAGAAAATTTAATGGGTCTCTTGGTCCTAATGTTCTTAACTCAGTAAAGAGTCTGAGCATTTCAGATAAGAGACATACTTAAGGCTTTGGCAAAGAAATTTAGATTTTAATTGCTACTTCAAAATTTGATCAACCGTGCTGCTATGGCAAGATTTTCACAGAACTCAAGAAACGGATGCCAACAGATGGCCACCCACACCCCAAATCCAGCTGTACAGCTGAGGCTGATCCTGCCCCGAGGCCACAGCAATGCCTTGCAAGGGTTGCATGCACACCTGCAACCACTCTGTTCACACCACAATCCAGCTGTGGGCCAGCTGTGCAGGAGCTGCACAGCCAGGCTCTGCCCATTGCGCTACATGCCTGCAGCCGTGCTGTAGGAGTCTTCATTTTGCATTCCAACCGTGGCCTGGAGAAGGCAGAGATCTTGGGAGATCCTGACAATCTTTTCCCACACCAACACACCCAAACCACTTCACCACGGCTCACAGGAGCAGCGCTGCGCTCTGAACCGATTTAAGAGGCAGCTCCTGAGTCCCACCAGGTGTAAGCAGCACTGGCTGGGACTGCACAGAAACCTGCAGTGCCCGCTCGGGACAACAGAATCCTTCACTCTCTAGCAAAAGGGAATTCGGCATACGGAGCTCATCCTTGGGCACTGCCAGCTCCAACACACCTCGAGCCTCCTCGAGCCCTCCCAGTTCTGGAGTGGAGCTTGCGGAGTCAGCGCCTTCACCCCTTGTCACGCGGGCTCCCTGTGTGGCCCCACCGTGGCGCAGCAGCAGCAGCAGCAGCCCCGCTCCGGAGCCCCCGCTCCCGGCACACAGCACCTCCTCAGAGCTCCCAGCCACGAGGAAATGGAGCCCATGCAGTGCCACACTCGGACAAGCACAGGGCTCTGCCAGCCGTGGCCACGTGCACCTGCACCGGGAGAGCTGGTGGCTCACACAGGGGAGCAGGGGCACAGCGGGGCCCTGCGTGGCTCCTGAGCTGTGCAGCCCCTGGGCCAGCACAGCAGGACTCCAGGAGCTCCAGCATAGACACAGCTCACAGTGGCCACAGCACAGGCACTCTGCTGCATCCCCTCCCTGTGTGAGCCTTCCCCACTCACACGATTTTCAAAGGCAAACGAAGTCCAGGTGGATCCCAAGTGGCATCGCAGCCTGACCCCCCCCACTCCGCCCCCACACTTGCTCCCCACAGAGGCCCCTGCTCGGGGTGCCAGAGCTGTGCCAGCAGCCAGGCCAGGGACTGTGATCTGGAGTTCAGGCATGTTTTAAATTTATTTATTTCCCATTGAATGCATTTTGGTATAATTCTCTCTTATCTTAATTAATATCAGGAAAATTACGCTGTTCCCCTCTCACAAGAGGAGGCAGAGCAGCATTGTGCAGGGAAATGCTTGTAGAAACAAAACAAAGAACCTCAAACTCTTACCTCAAGTAAATCAGCATGACTTTACTGCAGCTAATTGAGTTATCTTCAAATTATGCCCAGAAATCAAAGTAGAGAGAGAGAGAAATTTTGCCCTCCACACATTGCCCTCTTTAAAAATGCATCACTGCTCATCTCCTGGCTCCACAGCACAGGAACATGTGTCTGTGTGACGTGTCCCTGTCACATCCTACCCACTGACCCCAGCAGGTCTGGCAGGAAGGGACAGAACAGGAGGGAGGGGACAGAAGGGAGAGCTCCAAGCTTCAAAATGCAAAACGGGGTCCCAGGTGCCACGAGCACAGGGAGCAAGACCCAAACACCATTTCCAGTCACTCCAAATCTCCCACAGCCACTCCTGCTGCTCAGACCCTCCTTGGATTTTCACAAGGAGATGAGAGAAAGTGAGAGACAAACACAGACGTAATGGCGGGTGATCTCACTGCGAGTTTTTTAACTTTTGTTTCACTCTGAATGGATCAAGAATCCATCTTTTTCTTCAAAATTATTCCTGGGGAGCCCAAACACCCCAAGCTGCCGGGGCTCAGCACCACCAGCAGTGTCCACAGCGCTGGTGGCACAAGACAACCATGCACCCATCCCCGCAGGCTCAGGATGCCTGGCTCAGCACTGCACACTCAGGGACCCACAAAGCCCCCTGCCCCAGGCAGGCCATGCCAAAACCTGGCCTAAATATAAGGAAAAGTCATCTAATGTGAAACATTTTGAGAAGAGCACTTTGTATTTCAAAAAACGGCATTTTTTAGCAGGGAAGCTTACCTTGACAATTTTCTGCTTATTTCCTGATACAGAGGCAGCTGCTCCTTGGTTACAGCTCAGGCAGCACCCAGAGGCTTGAGCTAAAATATGGATCCAGTGGCCCCAGGGATGGGGACAGGTGACAGGTTCCAGAGCAGCAGAGGGGACAGGGGGCAGGTCCTGGTACAGTGTGGGGGGACATTGTAGCAGGTCCCAGTGCTCGACAAGTACCACAGCCATTTGCCAACATTTTAACAGTTGTGTTGTTGCTGATTGGTTTTTAAGTTTTTCACTGTTTTTTTAATTCAAGTTTTCTTATACTAAAGAAAGCAACAGAAAAGCAAAGGTATCACGCCCTTCCCGCTGTACTGGAGGTTCTTGAGATACACAAATTCTTTTGCAAGCACTTAATTTCTGCTGCGAAGATCTGATGCCAATTGAATTTCTTTTAATAAGAAAGCCTTTCACTGGACAAAAAAATCTTACTTTAAGGAATCCATACTTTTTTTTTATTCTCAGCTTTGCTATCTAAGCTCTTCCTTGCCTATCTCTTTTGCTGTCTGGTCCTCTTGCTCACTTTTGTAATTAAGAATGAGGTGGGGGAGCTGGAGAAAACTAAATTACTTCAGTGTCCCAGCAAGGGGACAGAGCAGAGCAGAATGATGCCCTGGGCAGCACTTCCAATCCTGCTCACAGGACTGACTCGTTTTTAAGTTCATTCATCAGTCAGCAGCTCCAGCACCACTGATTCTGTGGGCACAGTGACCTTACACACCTCCAATGAACAGGACTTGTGGATCTTTTGAAAGACCACAGAATCCCAGAATGGTTTGAGTTGGGAGGGACCTTGAAGACCATCTAGCTCCATCCCCTGATATGTGCAGAGACACTTTCCATTAGACCAGGTTGCTTGGCACAAGAGTAAATTTGCAAAAGTAAAGCATCCTGGCATGACACTGCCACTCTCAGAATGACTGTGACCAGAGGAAGCACCTGGAGGCATCACCAGCAGGTCCATGGTTGCCAAAACCCCACCAGGACCACCCCGGAGATGCTGGGAGGAACACAGCCACCAACAGGTTATGTCAGAGGCAGCGCAGGAGAGCTGCCAGGAGTAATGCCCAGGCAAACTCAGACCCTTGTCTCAGGAGAGAAGCCTCTAAGACATGAAATCCCACTCTGAACTGAGGGAGAGGAAGGAGGCCAACATCTTTGACTCCCTGTTCCAGGGGACTGGGATGGTACCAGGCAGAAGAACGGCTCCTCTGCTGGCTCTGGCAGTGAGGGATGACATGGGGACAATGGGTTCCTATCCAGCAGTTCTGTACAGCCCCAGCACAGGACAGCTCACACCACTGGAAAGGGATACGTCAATGCCTCACTCCCTTTCACCCATGTGAATTAGGGAATGTGCTACTTTGCTATGTGCTGTCAGTTAGACTCACACAGAAGAAAACAAACAAAGCCCCAGATCTCCCAGAGCAGGGTCTCGTAAAGAAGGATCTCCTGCAGCAGGATCTCCTCGCTCCCAGGCAGCCTTTCCTTCACATCATCCAAATGAGATCCAACTGTCCTCACTGCATCCTCCCAGTGTAAGAGCTATTTTTACATGCAATTTCCTTACCACACATGGGCATTCCACACATGCACCCACCAGGGCACAGCTGGAATTATACTGAAACAAACTTTTTGCAACGCAAAGTGATCCTGTTTGGAAGCCTGGTGCACCCATAACCAAGGCTGACGAACAGCAACCTGGCCCACACCCATAGCAGAAGGCTCCAGGCATCAGCTCTGTACCCTGTGATAACACTTGGGAATACATGGATATAATGTGACAAAGGGGCCCTGTGTGTGTGACAGAGGCATCGACACCTCTGCAGCACCAATGAGACCGACAAACGGGCGTTCCTTGCGGGATTCACTCCATGCCCAGCACGGGCAGGACAGGGACACACCAGCGCATCGTCCCGACAGCACTGCACCCACCCGGGCACTCTCAGCATACCCCTCCTGCAGGCAGCCCAGCACCACTGCACGCAAGGAAGGCCATGAATGCCTCCTCCTCCCCGTTTGCTGGGAGCCTGCACTATCCATCAGCACGCATCCAGATCCTCCTGAACCTGCTGCTCAGCCCTGCCCTGCCACAGCTCCAGGACACAGGGATCCTCCCCTCCAGGAGCATAGGTCACCACAGACCATGCAGAGAGGAAGCCAACATTCGCAAGGATTTGCATCAGCTTTGAGTCACCAGAGATGTGGGCAGGTTGCTGTTTCCATTACTGTCTTCATGTGCTGGGAATGGACTTCCCTCCGCTGTCTCCTTCCCCTTCATTAACTGCTAATCCGTACCCTCCCAGGTCCAGCACCTCCAACTACCACGAACTCCTTCATACTCTGTTATCTTGATGTTGGGCACAGGGAGCACGGCAGTGGCTGCTGTTTCTGCATGCCCAGAAGTGCCATACCTGCAATTAAATTCATGGGAAACAGTGTTTGTGCATCGACACGAACTGACGTTCCGAAGGACTGGAACTGCATCCCACAGCCACATGACTCAACTGCGTCAGTGCACAAACCCCCATAAGGGCTGGAGTGCCACAACCTGGGAGCAGCAGCAGGGCACAGGTAAACAGAAAGTCAGGCACTGCATCGCACCAGGACGGGAACAGGAAACACGTCAGCAGAGCGTATCACTGTGAGCGCGAGCGTGACAAGAGAGCTGCCATGCTGTGACTGAGCATGGAAATCCTGAGCTTTCATTTCTGTCTGCTAAGAAAACCAATTAAAATCTTGTCATTTTGGAAGGATTTGAAGTAGCTGCTCAAGCTTCACCGACAGAAACAGCACCTGAGAGGTTTCACAGTATCACAGATAGGCAGTGGCAGGCGGCAGCCCCAGGAGGACAAGGCTGCTGCAGCAGGCACCACGCTTTAGGCAGCCCATGCTGCCTGTGCCACTGCCCGTGAGGGCAGGAATGGTCTGCTGAGGGCTGGGGCTTCCATTGCCCTGTGGGAGAGGGCAGAGGGGATCAGGATAGCTCACCCTCTGCAGCAGCCTCAGCCTCTCTGCCCTGCTGCCAAGATCACCCTCCTGGCCCCTCTACCTGTTACTTTTTGGGCAGTGAAAGAGTTCACTGCCAGGGCCGTACCCTCTGCCCAGCTCAGAGCTCACTAGCTGCCAGCCCCCACCAATCCAGGGTTTCCTCCTGACAAATGGGAATTGCCAGACAAGCAAAATCCTGTGAAGTGTAGCTGAGCAAGTAAATGCTACAAAATAAGAGCAATTTATTCCACAATTTACAAGTCAGTCTGTGGTCCTCAGAGATAATTCTGCTGTCAGGTGCTCATGTTCCTCCAGCACTGCTAGGCTTCACGAGCTGCTTTTGTGCTTCTATTAGCCCACATATGTGCAGATCCCCCTTTTCCACATTATATTTGCATTCAACACATAAAGTTTTGCTTGATCTGTGCTGCAAACTAAGCGCAATTCTGTCGTGAGATTGCATGGAAAACCAGAGCGGGCTTCTGACCAGCATTTATTGTTCAGGATACTGAAACATATTGGTCTTTCTGGAAAGTTCTGGCAGTCTGGAAATACCTTTTGCACCCACTTGGTCCCAGCCACGCACTGGTGTTGTGCTGTCTGAATTGCACTGTCTGTCACCTAGCAGCAAACCACCCCTTACTGAGATTTGAACTTTTAATTTATTCTCCAGATCTGCTGAGCCAGTCCTGTTCTACTCCAGAGTCACTCCTGCAAAGCCTTACGGATGTACAGGGTATTTTACATTTCTGCTTCTCCTGGTGCCCAGCCAGTGCTTTGACCTGATGCCAAGGCACCATGAGTCACCCACAGGCCCCTGAACTCCCCTTTCCAGAGGGAAAAACACCTGCAGCCCTCTGCCTCCCCTGGGCTGTCACATGGCCCAGAGCAGAGGGGTTTCCCTGTGGACAAGACTCTCAGCGCTGAGGATCTCACCAAAGGGAGCAGATGCTTCACCCCCTCCACACCACGGCGCTCCAGCAGCGGTGCCCACACCCAGAGCGCAGTGCTACGGGAACACAGAGCAGCACATGGCAGAGCCTGAGATGGGGACACAGTCACCCACATGGAGGCATGGGGGGCACAGGCTGTGCCCGCAGGCACATCATGCTTTGGACACTATTTGGTGACACAGGGCTTTCTGAGCCACGACAAACAGTAAACGCTCAGCCCAGCCTGAAACCGTCTCATAATAACAAACCATCTCATTTCTACGGAAGAACTTCTTCCCTATGAGAGTGGTGAGGCACTGGCACAGGTTGCCCAGAGAAGCTGTGGCTGCCCCACCCTGGAAATGTTCAAGGCCAGGTTGGACAGGACTTGGAGCAGCCTGGGACAGTGGAAGGTGTCCCTGCCCATGGCAGGAGGTGGAATGAGCTGTAAGGTCCTTTCCAACCCAAATGATTCTGGGATTCTGTGACTCTGTAAAGGAACACGTCAGTAAAAGCCATAAAAAACTCTCACAGTACCATGTCGGTCATGGGGAGCTACAGGAGGGGCAGCTGCTCCCCTCAGCTCCTGCTGCTCCGATCTGGGGGGCAGCTTGAGACCAACCTGACTGGCATCCACATTTGACATCAGCAGGTCAGCCTGTCACTAACTGAATTATACCTGCATTACTTAATAAACAAAGAATACTCTCCACATTACAAGGATGTAATCCTTTAATAGGTTTATGAGCACAGAGTCCAATGGGAAGTGTCACAAATCCATCAGGATGCCCTGAGCACTGTGTTTCTGAGCTGGAGAGATAACGAGTGTCATATGCCAGCAGTCAGCTCTGGGCTGAGCTGGAAAGGGAGCTGAGCCAGCATTCTGCTCTGCTCCACACCACCAGCACACCCAGCACCAGTACTGCCAGCACTGCTCCTGAGGGCTGTGGAGCTGCCTCCACCAGCAGGAGCTGGCAGTCAGACCCTGTCCTTCCAGTCCCCCCAGCCCTGCGGCCCCATCCCTCCCAGGCTGCTGCCCACCCCACTGTGCAGGGTGCAGGGTGACCCCCCCACTGCCCCAGAGGGCACCCAGGGCCCCTTCCAGGCACAACGTCGTGGGCAGGTGAGCACTGCAGCCCCCCAGTGCCTCCAGCCCCTCGTCCACACTTGATTCATCAGCCTTGCCAACACAGTCCACCTGACTCCCCAGACACACAGGGAGGGGATGTGGGTCCTCCTCATCCATCATCTCACCGTAGAAATCACCTTCTTCTGCCTCACACAACTTGCTACTGTAGCTGTAAAGCAAAACCGTATCTGTGAAACTCAGCACACTTCAAAAGCCTTGGTACAGGGAAACCACACTCTGCAGGAGGCAGGTGTCCTGCTCCATACCACCTCATGCACACACATGTCAGCTCAGGATCAAGTCTCTGCTGTGCAAAATCCACTTTAGCATCTGAAACACCAACACTGTTGCTCCAGCTTGCACTGCTGGCCACGCTAAGGGCAAGGACGGAACGGGGCACGGACACACACTGGCCACACTGGAGGGCACAGAGCACACAGCACTGCTGGCCACACCGATGGCGTGGAGGGAACAGAGCATGGGGCATGGGAGTGCGGCTGGGACCCCACCTGCTCTACGCTGCTCCTACCACATAGGGACACCTGGATCGCACATGAGTGCTGCTCCCCAGATGCTTGGGTTAGATTTTCTGTGCCTGGCATCACAGGAACACCATGCTGTGCCCTCGGAGTACAAGTGACTTCTCTGATCCCTACGTGGTAACTGTACTACTGTCCTTCACTCTCCTCCTTTAGCCTTCACCTCTCTTCACATCCCCAGCACCAACCAGGGAAGCATTATTGACCATTGGGGAACTATACGGATATCTGATTTCACTTACACCCAAATTCTAGAAGGCAAGGAGCAAGTCCAGCCTCTCCCCAGCATTCCAAGTCTCACATCCTGCTGGCCACACAATTTCAGTCCTCATTACTGTTCTTTATTTATTGTTATTATAACTTTCCAGATGGAATTTAAGTGCAGTCACACGCTCTGTACATTGATTGGCTTCTTAGAAGAAATGAAGCTTATTCAGCTCAGCCCTTTGTACCTGTTGGCAACACCACAGGAGGCCCTGGCAGAGCCAGTGCGAGCACGGAGGGGCCGCGGTGCCGAACAGAGCTGCTGCGGGCATGCGGCCGAGCGGTGCCGCAGTCACAGGGCATTCACCTGAGCAGCTCGTCTGTTACCCGTTTGGATACACAGCACAAGGCTACCCAGGAACGCTCATTTAAAAACTACTGTCCTAGTCTGTTCCCTCAGAAATTAACACAACCCTCATCTGGCACTAGCAGCAGCTGCAACCATCCATCTTGACCTACTGTGTCTTTTTCCACGGTGTTTATCATGTTTTCCTTCTAGATCAGGGAAGGACAGGGGATTGTTTCAATCCACAGAAGTTGCGTGTTGGCAGAATGCTTCTTAAATAACACAGGTTAGTGTCCAACTCAGGGCAGGAGTGGGCAATAATGAACACAACAAGAATACCAGCCCCTGGGGAGGCACACTCTCACTTCGAACACTAGACCTCGATGGAGGGGTCCTCGTTGCTTGCCAATGTGGGAATGCAGAGAGGGGAGGTGTATGTGGGACATCTGTGGGATCAAGCTGCAGATGAGCAGGGGGCTCATCTGCAAGGAACATGGAGTACTAGAAAGGAAGCTGCACCCTCCAGTCACTAAATGCAATCCTTGCCATGGACTTGGGGAACAGGATACATCTGTTTGCAGCAGCCCAACACGCCAGGGCAGCAGGCGACGACCAGCCCACAGAGGAGACCCCATGCAAGTGCTCTGCTGGCTGAGCCTCTGAGGTCACATGTCACCAGGGTGGCTGGTTGCCTCCATGTTCACCCCCAGCCCCGGTCCTCAGCGCAGCACATGGCACCTGAATGTTACCAGACCCACAAATGACATTATGAGGACAGGTCATCACCTGGAGGCATTTGAACACATCTCCAACCCACCACGGGCCATGCCAAGGACCCTTGCACAGTGCCTGCTGGGACACCCTGCCACTGGGCACTGGCAGACACCACTGGAGCCTAGACTGGGGCTTCTGCTGTTATCCTGGTTCTTTACACTGTAGCTGAAAGAGGATCAATTGTCTGTGTCAGCCTGCCCAGGCTCAGCCACGGCATTCAGGGCCATGCTGCTCTCCTGACCAGGGTACTACTGGTGTGCAGAGCCCTCCCTGCACACCTGTGATACAGCAGACTGTCCCCAAAGGCAGCTGGAGCAAAAGCTGAGGGTCAGAAGCAGGAGAACAGCAGTCACTTCTTGGGAACTGCAGTTTGGAGCCTGGTCCCCAAAAGCAGCGTCACTGCAGCTGGGCACCGGCAGAGATGAGACACAAGGCTGACGTGTCAGGAGGAGCCACGAGCACAGCAAACCTGCCCACGGCACAGCGACACCAAACCTGCCCACGGTAACACCAAACCTGCCCACCGCACGCACAGCGCAGCAACACTGGCTCCTCATGGAATCACAGGCGGCAGCAGAAGGCTCCCTGTGAAACGCCACGTACCCGGCAGCACTACTGACTCACAGCTGACAAGGCGACAAATCCCGCTCGCCTTACTCAGACCCGCTCCCACGAGCCCTATCAGGGAGCTTTACATCAAGGGTTTCAAAAGTGCGTTGGAGAAAACAAGAACGACGCAGCTCCCAGAGCCCCAGCAGCGCTGCCGACAGCACCTGCCTTCCTGTGCCGGGGCAGAGACTTCACATCCCAGGCAAACTCTTAACTCTGGCTTAAGCACAGCGAACTACCACCTCACCCATGTGCAGGAGAATGTCTTTGCATGACTCCTCAGTGGTGTTAAAGCAATCCCATCCCAATCCCAGGACCAGCAGCAGCAGGGGACTAAGAACATCCTGGGGATTCCTCTCAGTGTGCCTTTCTCCAGTGCGCCTTTTCCTTCTTGTATGTTTTCCTTGTACACCTGCTGTCCCTACAGCTGGTGAGTCCTGCTGCAGGAGTCACAGAGCTGTCACAGCTCTCTGTGGTGGGCTCCTGCTTCTCTATCCCCCATAGCCAACTACAGAGACCAGGAAGTACAAATAATTGGAAATAAACATGGAGGGACTATCAGCTGTCTGGCAATGAAACAATGCTGAGGCAACAAAAACTGAAGAGTTTTATCTGTCTCCAATCCAAAAGAATTCCAACATGATCTTGACAGAGAAGCCTAAATAAAAACTTCAAGGGAATAAAGATATTCCACTTTAAAGCAAAGCTACCTAATCATATGCTTTCATGGAAATGTTTTGCCATGAGACAGTTCCTGGGGAGAAGCTTCATCTACAAGAGCAAACTCAAAAACACAGTATTTGGACACGAGCTCTGCAGCATCAGGAACTGGCTCAAGTACTCCGAGGTCCCACTGGCCACGTGCTACACAATTAGAGGCACCCACCAAGGCTCCCATTACCATCTCAGTTAGCCACTTGACAAACCACGTTCTACATTACCCAGCCTGCTCAAAACAAATATGACTTGTAGAGCTATTTATTCCATGAAAACAAAAGCTGCTGCCCAGCTCAGGCAGCAGGCACAGGGTGCCCAGCCTGTGCCTTAGTGGCCGGCGAGCCAGGCAGGATGGGGCACATGGTCAGGGAGCCCCTTGGACACCACAGTCATGCTCAAACACCTAAATAATGGGTCAATTAGGCAATTAAAGCAGCTGCCAGGTAAACCTGTACCCACAGTCATGGGCAGGACACAGCTCCTGGCACCACAACATTTCACCACACTACAGACCTCTTGCTCGTGGAGCCCAGAGCCCCAGCCAAGGGACCTGGGGTGGTCCAGGGGATCAGCACCTGTCTTTGGCTGGGGGGGCTCCGGGCCAGGGCCTCCTCCAAGAGCCCTGTCTGTCTTCTCCTCTCCTCACCTGCTACCCCATGAATACCAACCCCTTTCCCTTCCTCTGAAGCCTCTTAGCTCTCCAAGAACTGACCCTAAGAGCTGTCACAGAAAACAAAATGATGGCCATCACTATTCCATGCTGGGCTGCAGGCACTCAGCCAGCCATCGCTGCCACCACCAGGCAGGGAGCAAGCCTGTGGATTACTTGGGGATGTAGCTGAGGCCTCCACCCCTCCTCGGGAGCCCCACTAAGACCGACACCAGCTCCAGAGAAATGCAAACAGGGACACAGACCACCCTCACAGCAGGGCTGTGTGGGAACACCCTCGACAGCCTGGATCTGGGCACTGCAAAGGAATTCCATAACCTAAGTTACTTCTTCAAGATTTGTCATTTTGTTCTCAAAAATGACATCTCAAACTCCAGAGTACCAGAAGGTGTATCTGACTAATTTGAAGCAAATGTTTCTATTTTGCTGCAAAGTGCATGATTATTTGATACATATTTCTAGAAAGAATGGTTCACTCTTCAGCAACAAAACCTTATACTTTGGATAAGGTTTGGATTTGGTTTTCCAGGCCTGAGCATGTCTCCACTGCTGCTTCTGTTTGACCACATTTCTCTCTGCTACCCAGCCATGCAGACAACAAGCTTTTGTTTCCAAAGCATTTTAGGTAACTACCTCAAGAGCAGTTTTTATTTAAAACAAACACACATACATAAGCCTCTCTTAGCACAAACCTCATCGGATAGTGTCAGCAAGCATGTTTTAGTAGCATGATATTGAAAAGTAATTTTACTACTAGCTAGAAAAGTCTGAAGACTGCAGAGGATATATTTAGATGTGTATAAATAGACAACACTCAGTGATGTCTGGTCCAAGGAGTACAAATCTTCCCTAATGCATGGAATATGCCTGGCCCAAAACGCTTGAGCAGCACTTACACAGCCTTTTCAGTCTGGCTCAGGTTCTGAGCCCGCTAATAGCAGGGCCATTAGAGCAGTGCTCCAGCCCAGCTGCTTGTGCAGGGAATATGCAAAGATTGCTCTATAAAACCAAGCCCGTTACCACATCTGAAAGCACAGGCTGTATCGATCAGCAATGGAAAGCCATTAGCTCTCTAGCCTCTGAACTATCTCCACGTGCCCCAGCAGAGGGACAAGCCCTGCAGGCACCTCAGGATGCTCCAACTTCCCAAGATAGGCACCCTGTACGGCAAGGCCATCCTTCCTGATGCACCTGCCTTCGTGTCCCCTCTAATCTTTCTCAAAAAATTGGGGAAGATCTGTTTTTTCTTGCCATGCTGCTCAGCCACATCTCTTCTCGGGTTCCCCACATTCCCAGCCAGCCCAGATCTTGGGCTGGGCAGACACCTCTCATCCTCCTTCCCCCAGCCCCACTCACACCTTCAACGGCCAACAGGAGCCTCTCCAGACAACAGAGCTGCATGAAAAATTCAAACCAAGCCCCTGAGACACCATCCTGAGCAGTACTGCAGTCAAGCGCAACTTCTCTCGGTCGTAAGCATGACATGAGCGCTCAGCCCACGGGATCTCCCTGGGATAGGACAATCTGGAGCCCACTCCCACATCTGCATGTGTTTGGTGGAATGGGACAATCTCAAGTTCCCTCCTGCAGATGGAAGTGTTTGGTGAGGAGGTGAACTAGTTCAGCTTTAACTTGCACTGGGCACCTGAGATATCCAGGATTTGCTTCCACTGACTGCCCTGCCATGATAAAACCAGGAACTGCTCTTTCTGAAAGCAGAAAGATGAGGTAATATGCCAGGAGATGTATCTTAGAGAGGCTTGTAACTGGAGGCCAAACTGGCGAGCTCTGGTGTGCATTATGATCCAATCTTATGCATTTAAACACATTTATTATGCATTTAAACAAATGCATAATCCCTTGAGTGCAGTATATATTTAGCAACGTGGATTGGGAAGGTGTTGGGCACTGAGAACACTCAGTCTCTGGTACGGCTGCTTGTGCAAAATCAAACCTGACTCCCAGGCCAGCAGTGGAATTGTCAGGCCTGGCACACCTCTGCCTGCCAGGACTGACTGTAGCAATACCACAGAGTCCACGGGCCGGGTCCAAGGTGTGGCCTGTACACAGATCCAGGGTGCCCAGTCAGAGTCCTTGCAGCAGCACACGCAGCCCTGAGCACCCAGGTCCAGCCAGCTAGGATGCAGTCCCACCACAGCAGGACAGACCAGTGCCAGCATACGCAGTCCATTTGGGCAGCACTGCCCCGTGCTCCTGGATACAGCCATGGCCAGGGTCAGTGCTGCCAGAGCCAGCCCAGGCCCCTCCATCTGCAGGTGCACAGCTGGAACCAATTAGGCTTCAAGTCCAGGACAGATTCATTTCGCCTTGCCAGTGTGCTGTCCGGCTGTGCTGGCCTGAGCAGCCCCGCACACGCAGCGCTCACCCGAGGATGCTCAGAAGGAACAAGCCAACACCACGTGTCACACAGGAACATGTGAAATGGAAGTGTGGGTGGGGAGGATCACCAGCACGACAGCATGATGGTCAAGGGCAGGGACTCCCAGCCTGTCCAGTTCCATGGCAGTCAGTCAAAGGCCACACAGGACTGGGCTTGGCTGGGGGCACCTCTGTCCCACCCCTGGATTCCAGGACTGGTGAGGACAGGTTGACCACAGCTACCAACACATCCCTCTGCTCCACACACAAAACGTAATGAGTGCCCCGGAGATGCAGGAGACTGGGAGGGAGGAGGCGAAAGTGCAGGAAGGGAAGAGCTGCTGTCCCAGGATGCAGAGGAACCCCAGAGCCAGTGTTCCCCAGCCTATGCTGGGAAGGACCAGCCCGGGAAGAGGCTTCCCCAGTACACCTGGCCCAGATATGCCCGTTCCAGTGAGTGCCCCGGAGATGCAGGAGACTGGGAGGGAGGAGGCGAAAGTGCAGGAAGGGAAGAGCTGCTGTCCCAGGATGCAGAGGAACCCCAGAGCCAGTGTTCCCCAGCCTATGCTGGGAAGGACCAGCCCGGGAAGAGGCTTCCCCAGTACACCTGGCCCAGATATGCCCGTTCCCACACCCGCTGCCGGCCGCAGCTGGGCTCCTGGAGCCGGGAGGGCTGTGCGCTCCAACACCCGCTCCTGGAGCCGCGGGGGCTGATGCTCCGACACCAACATGGCTGCGAGGCTCCGCCCGGCCCCCCCCCGC
>NW_008238988.1:7747533-7778092 GCF_000691975.1 Corvus brachyrhynchos
GCAGCTCCGCTCCGCGCTGCCTGGCTTGGCGAGGGCTCCTGTCCACCCTCGGGGCACGCAGCTGTCCGCATCCTGCTCGCGCCCTGCCGGTCCGAGGACAGGGACTGCAACACCGGACTTCTAGGAGGGATGATCCTGGCAGAAGAAGTAAAGGTTGGGTCATGTTTGGGGGCAGTAAATTGGAGCGCTTTTGGGGATTCCGATCGTTACCTGTCTCCTGGATCTCTAACAGGGAGGAGAGTGCATTTCGTGCTATGGAACACTGACACCCTTCTCTAATGCTCTTTTGTGGGAAAACGCCGCGGATGTTACAGGACCCGAAGAAGAGGAGCACTGCCTGGAGAGCCTGGAAGAGGAGCTAATTAACGAACCTCGTAAGCGGCCAGTGACCCCGCACCTGGAGGGATGTGCAGGCACGTGCCCTGCCACCACTGGGCAATGGCCCCGTCTCCCCCGACACCCCTCCGCTGGGACGGGAGGCAGTTGCCCACTCCGCCGGGGCTGCCCTGGGACTCTCTGCAGCTGGACCAGCCCGCGTGGCCACCGCTGCTGACGGTGCAGGAGAAAACCCCTGGACTGCTCGGCACGCTTGGAGGCAGTGGGAGCAATGCTGCTGGGGATACACTGGCGTCTTCTCGCTGGGGATGCACGTGGTAGGAGCCCCATTCAAGAAACGGGAAGATGCAGTGACAGTCCTCATGCCTCTCTGCTGATGCCATGCCAAAGTTTTTTGTGCCTTGGGATGCAGCGTCTGGCGTCGGTAAGGGTGAGAAGAGGGAGCACATCACTATTCCTGGGCTCAGGGCTGTCCGTGTGACTTAAGAACTTTGAAGTGGTCTCCAAAGCAGCCTGTTACCCTGCTCTCACAAGCAACACAGCTGCAGAGCCACGTCATCCTCTGCCCTTCTGACAGCCTCTGAATCTGTCCAGGGCTGGGCTGCCAGGCTGGGCCTGAGTTAGCGTTTATCTCCAAGTACCAGCTGCTATTTCATGGAGCTGGTTTGAGCTGTTACAGGGGGAGAGAGGCTGGCAGGAGGAAATTAGTCTAAATGTTCTCTCCCTCAAAGGAAAACTCATGTTGGCTGGTTTTGCTGGGGTGGTCTCTGCCCCACATTCAGTCCTAGCGCTGATCTCCTTTGGAGCTGGAGGCAGTGTCATGCTCGGCCCTGATTTGGCGTTCACAGTGTGCTCCCCTGTGGAGAAAGAAGAGAGACAATAAGATGCTCCCTGGTAAAACATCTGTGGTCTTGGCTAACATCCACCAGTGTCTTGGGCTTCGGGTTCAAGCATTTGCACTCTGTCAGTTCTCTGCTGCCCCAGAAGCAGGGGGGCTGGCATGCCAGTGATGCCAGCAGTGTGGCTGTCATTGGGAGAGGAGGCAAACATCGGGGTATGGCTTCCCTGGCCATGGGAACATGGAGAAGCTCAGTGGAAACTCAGTGGAAGCTCGTGTTCAGAGCCTGGTATGTACTGGGGGGTGCACTGGTTTGCACCATCCAGCCCAAACACACTGTGAGGGCTGGTTCAGGACCCCTCTGAACTGGTACCAGTACAGCACAGCCCAGGAGCTCCACAACCTTGCAGCTAAAGCAATGTCCTGTGCTGTCCGGCCTCAGGTGTTTGAGCAAGGGCTGCTGCATCTTCTTTGTCACCCTGAAATCCCTCCTGGACGTGAGACTGAGACAACAAGACTGAGACAGCAACACCCCCTAGTTATGTACCCAGTGGGAAAACTGCTCCCCCCTGGGGCCTCTAGGACTGTGGGAACTGGGGGTGTGCTGGGGAAGTTCACTCACTGATGGCTGAGATGGAAAGACCGCTTGTCTGATCCTGGACCTTGACCTAAGTGACAGTGTGTGGCTGCTATGCTGTACAGGTCTTACCCTGAAGCTGTTCCCCTCCCTCTTGGTCACCCCTCCACTGGGGTCTTTCCTGGGGTGTTCCTGGCTGCCCCCAGTGATGCTATGGGGGTGTCTGTGCCTGAATGCTCCCTTCGATGCCCTGAGACAAGCTGTTTTGGGACAAACCTCAGTGCTGTGGGAGGGGCAGGTCTGTGTCCTGGCATCGTTATTCCCAATGCCTTGCAGTGTACCTCATGGACAGCACTGTCCTGCACAGCCTTGGCACTGAGGATGCTCAGGATTACTCAGGTGAGCTCCTACCTAGCTGTGGCCAGGATTCACCCTGCCTTGGGGACTCTCACTCCTGCTGGGGCTCAGTCACCTCCCCCTTTACCCTTCTGAAGAAGCTCTTGCTGGGGGTTTTGTCTTGGTCTCACCAACCAGTGTTAAAATGCTTTTTTCCCAATAGAGCTGGTAACTCCTTAAACTGAGATCTTTTTCCCCTCACAGGTATAATTTTAAATTTATTTCATCATTTCTTTTTTTGGCTGAAATAAGGAGACCTTGAGGAGAGTTCTTTGTTCAAATAGCACACAGAGCTCTTTTATGCACTTTCAAACCCTTAGTCACCTCCGGAAGGAGGGACCTGGGGCCTAGGCACAGTGCCACTGTGCTGCAGCTGCTGGCAACAGGGTGCCATGCTCCCCCAGCCTGCTGCCCCCAACACCCACACCCACGGTGCCACAGGGGGCTGCCTGTCCCTCATCCCTTCAGACCTCCTTCCCAGCCCGACCTCACAGCCCGGAGCCATCCTTTGAGCTGTGGCCGGAGTTGCTGCTGGACTGCTTGGGCAGCAGGAGGGGCTGGATGCCCGTGTGTGCGGTGGTGGTAGCTGTACCATGGACTGGAGCAGGAACTGTTCAGGCATAACGTCACTCCTCACGGAGCACAGTTTTCCATCAGCACAGGCGCCCTTCCTCGCCAGGCACCGAACGCTGGTACCGCGTGCTGCGTGTACACCCTAAAGGAGACCAGCAGCAGTGCAGGGGAGCAGCTCCAGGCACTGCAGGCTTTGACAGCCTGGCGAAAAACATGTCAAGAGGCAGTACATGGTACTCCTTAAGAGAGACTCTGGTACCTCATCAAAATGCATCTGGAAGCGGCAATGCTTATTCATCCTTACAAGGAGGAAATTCACTGCCCTAATCACTGAAATGTCAAATGTCCCGTTGCATGAAGTAGGTTTCTTGTCCCTGGAGCACCTTGGAGACAAGAACGCCTCAGGTGCCAGTGCACGCCAGCCTCTCCTCCAGAAGAACCAGGGAAGCATGTGGAGTTAACGCAGTGATCATTTCCTGGGGATGTTTTTCATTTTAAGTTCTTTAGTCTGTAAGATGGGGGAGCTGTTGCATTGTACAAAAAATGGCAGGGACCGATCCTGCTCCTTCTGGAGCCCTCTGCCTCCTTGTCACCAGGCCACAGGTGAGGTCCTTCCCCAGCTGTCCTGGTGTCCCCAGCTCTCGCCCTCGCTGGCCAGGGAGGCTCAGGGCAACTGGTGCTAAACCTGGCCCGAGCACACAGGTCCCTTAGCACTCCTTCTGATTTTATTTAAGGTGAACTGGTGTGACATTTCTCCCTAGAGTCTGTTCATATTGGTGCCCTGGTTTTTATGTGCCAGCCCCACCCTGCTGGACCCTGCCACTGGCACTGCCAGTGAATCACTCAAAACCTCCACAGGGGGTGGGGGGCCAGCGACAGGCTTATCCTCAAACAGACTCAGTTCATCTGGTAGAAGCAAACCAAGTAAAGCAATACTTTATACCTGGAGTGCACCCTTTTTTGCATTTTTAACCAAAAAATAGCTTAGATTAAAAGTGTTGATGACAGTAATTGTAGTGTCTGTTTGCTTAACCTTTTAACAAATTTGTTCTTTGAGAAATAAAATCATGTGCTGATTTGTTTTTTTTAATTTCTTACATGATTATATGAAGACTTCCAGCTGTTGGTACCTGGCTTATTTATGAAGTGCATTAAGTGTCAGACACAAGCTGGAGGATGAACACAGATGAGCACTGACTGTCCTGCGGTGATCGCATACCTGCCACAATTCTGCATTGTGTGAGCCCAGTTATGTCTGGGGAAGACCTGGAGGCACAACTGGGAAAAGTTTGCTGTGCTAATGAGGAGCCTTGTCCGCCTCACCCCAAACCTCGTGGGCAGGCTCTGCCTGCCCTGGAGCCAGCACACAAGCTCAGGGCTCTCTTCAGCCAGCTTTGCACCCCACACAATGGGTTTTCTCACCCCCATGGTGGCCTGGCAGGGCCACATGATCTCACCTGGAGCATGGCTTGTTTGATTTGGAAATAGGCGTAGGAGGAAATATTACAGATGGAGACCCTACACAAGAAACGGGAAGAAGCAGGTATATTGTAGGGCTGTGAATAAAAAGTAGAGACTAAGCTCAGTCATAATTTAGAAAAACAGCCTGTCCAAAAAAACCTGTTACCTGCAAAAGGCCGTTTCCTTCTGCCAGGTGTCATTGACGCCTCCAGGAACTGGGACTGGTGTTCCCAAGGCAGGGAGAGGCCAGAGCAGTCGGAGACTGCCAGGGGCTCACTGCAACTGACAGGCAGTGCTGATGTGTGGGATGGAGCTGGGGCAGAGCTTACATGAGGAGAGGGCTGCTGGCACCATGGGCAGCCCCATCTTTCCGTCTCTATAAACATACTTGTGTTCTTGCAGGGCCCAGCACAGCTGGACGTGGAAGGCAAAGCCAAAATGTATCCCAGGGAAGGGCCCAGGGCTGCACTGCAGTGCTGTGGTCTGGTGAGCTGGTTCAGGGGCAAACAGCTCTACATTTCTTTCTGAAGGTGACATTAAGCCTCCTGGGTTGAAGAACAATAATTGCCCATCCCTGAATGCAGCTTCCAATCACACATCGTTGAACAGCTTGAAAGTACTGGGGGAATGGTTGGACTTGATGCTCTCAGAGGGTTTTTCTGATCTAAATGATGCTGTGATTCCATGATTTCAGCAGACAGAAGTGTTGGGTGCTGTGCAGATAGGATGGGCATCACCTGACACACAGCACGAGCACCTAATCCTTTGCCACCAGGGCTCAGCACCTCTCCTGCTGCCTGTTTAAAGCCAAAGACGTGCTTCATTGTCTGTCTCCTCCTCCTTGTTTCTGGAATTTTAATAACATGCTCTCTTAACACTTGCACTCTCTTCGTATTGGAGTTTTGGGTCTCAGTCTTTTAAAATTCTTCCTTATTCACATTTCTTTCTTACACAGTTTATTCCTTCTTTGTTCAGATGACTTCTCAGTAGAAAACAGAAAAATCTCCATCACCAGCCTACCCCAATTCCCTCAGAGCCATGTGCAGAGCTCGTTTCCATAATAGATGGGAATTTGTTGTTCTACCAGTTACTGATTTAAGTCTTTTCCGTAAGCCAAATTTTGCATGGAAGATAGTGTCCAGTAATCCAAGCTATTATTCTTCTGGATGTTCCATCTCCTCTCTTATATCCAAGCAACATGCTGAGGGCTAATGTTCAACTCATCATGGTGGGAGAATGAAGAGCTACCCTACACCTCATTTGTACACAGAAGAAAGAACAAACTTTTATTTACAGTGTTTGCAGTCTTCAATTTATAATATTTACGGTCTCTACAGTTGCAGTGTAGACTATGCAGGAGCTCACCACTGCGATAACCACAATGAAAAGGTTGCACCAAAAAGGAGTTAATTTTCACTGCAAAAATTACTCTGGAATGCAGGCTGGAGTGTTGCTCCCCAGCCAAGGAGTACAATATTCCACTGGAAGAGGAGGAGAAAGTGAATTTAGTGATTATTATGCATAAGCATCCCAAACAAGCAGAACCAGGAAAATAATAAGATAACTAATATTTTTGAGAAGCTGCTAATTGGAAAAAAAAAATAGAGACACAGAAGCAAAAGAATTCTAGTAATAACTCTTCAAAAAGAGCGAACTGGCGTCTGGCATGGATCCCCACTGCTTCCGAGCTTGTTCAATTAAAATCAACATTGAATGGGTTTTCTTTCACTTCCATTACTCAAGCTGCATCCTTCAAAAGGATGGCAAATGATTGATATGCATATGAAAGAACCACAGAGTATGAAATTACAAAATGATACAGGGTTTGGATATTTGCACTTTGAGATATTAAATCTTCTGAAGGAAAATATTTGAGCAAATTCTGAATAAAGAACCCTACAGAGGAGAAAAGAAGAGCAGCAAGATAATCTAATAAGGCAGGGGCTCAGGAATTTCCAGGTGCTGACTTTCTCCGTTCAGCCATGACACGGTGTTTCCAGCCCAGGATCTGCTCTCTCTGGTCTGGGCATTCGCTACCAGGGTCTTGTGTATGTTCGTAACACAAACGAGGTTCAAGGTCCTGACTCGGATTTAACCCTTTCCAGACATACAGAGATGCTAAAAATCACTTCATTGCTCCTGGTGCCCACACTCCTTTGGTTTTTGCAGGCTTGGCATTGCTGCTACACCTCTCCAAGCAGGTGGGAACCTTCTCAACTGTCCCAACAGGCTCTGCAGCACAGACAGCCCCTGCTGCTCTGCAGCCATGGCTCCCAGGAGGGCACCACTGCTCTGGCCCTCCCTGGTGTCCTGCCCGGCCACGGACACACTTCCTCACAGCTGGCAGCTGGCAGGAAGAGCCAAAGGAGAGGTGTCATGGTAGTTTGGATCTCTCAAATGTACAGGACAAAGTGCTCTGTAAATTAGGTTTTTTTAATGAGCTCATTAGGAGATAAGAGAACCAAGCACAACAAACAAGGATTTGATCCCCTTTGCCCAAGGGATTCACATGGATTCACTTATTCACTACTTGAGTAATGAGAGTCCATAATGTATAAGCCATAACTGAATCACACACCTATGAGCAAAGAAGATCCCAATCCAGGGGTGAGTGTTCATTTCTCCTCCTCCATCATGGAGTGGGCGTCCCCTCCAGCACAAAAGGAGGCAGGGAAGCCTCAGCAGTCCCACTGCTGTGGGATCCACTGCAAAGGCTTTTGGGATGAGCTGACTTCTACGCCTCCCAGCTTGGTCTGTTCTATTCCCAGGAGACAGCAGACTCTGATAGAGCTTTCTGACAGGTGATATGTGGAGATGCTGGCTGCAGGGATGGGGAACAGTGGCTGCATTGCAGATCTTCAGCTCCTTCTGTCCACCTCCTGCCACCATGGGGCTCTTGCTCTGACCCAGTGATGCTGCTCCCAGCACACACCAGGCTGGTGGGGCTACAGGCTGGGTTAGCCAAAAATCTGATCGGGAGTCACAGGAACACTCACAATGTTCCAGGTATTCCCTTTGATTCTGGTTTTTGAGGTGCATGAGGAGGGCTTGGGCTGTCGGCAGTGTCTCAGTCTGCCAGCCTGCTTTATTTTTATTAATGTTAAGTGCAGATTAAACATCAGTGAAAGTCACCTGTTTGGCATGAACCATCTTGTCAGGAATATACTGCATGGAAACCCATTAGAGAGTTGCCTGATGGTCTCTAATCACACAAGACTTCCACACTGTGTTTAAAATCTCGGGATGCTATGACTTGATGGTAATTAGTGGTAATTGTTTCCCAAGAAGGTGCTGTATTTGACTAATAACTCTCTTTACAGGAGTCAGGGAGATCGGGGAGACCTGGGTCAGGAGCTGTCACTGCTAATTACCCTCTTACTCCTGTTGCTAACAGGAGCTCTCAGCAACTCCTGCCAGTGTCACCTCTCAAGGACGGGATCCTCTGTCCTGCGGGGTGCCATTCCTTAAGGAGAAGTGGTAGGTGCGTCATGCCAGTCTGACCTGCCACAGGGCACAGACCGAGAGCCACAGGGTCCTGGCTTTTGCTGCTGTTTGAAGTTCTTCTGGAAATTAACCCAGGCTGGGTTAAAGAAAAACAACTTCAATAGGCAAAACTCAACTGTCTCCCCGGGTAAGCTGCTTCAATCTCTTGCTGTCCTCAACAAAAATGCATGTTTTACTTCTGAACTTCAGTTTCCCACTGTAGCTTCCAAACACGGGGGTTTTTTTTCTTTTTTTTTTAAGTCCAGCCCCTGAAGAGGAATGTTTTCCTGCTTTTCCTGTTCCTCAGGCCCTGAATAACATTTCCTAATGTGCTGGGATTGTCTGTGGGTTAACGGGAGGGGATCAGGGGATACTGAGAACCGTGCTGCCACCTCCAGACCAAACCCCTCTCTTCCCACCCTCACGCTGCTGCCCTGAGTAGCCACGTGTCTGCTGGTCCTTGGAGCTCACACAGGACAGTGAAGGATAAAGGCTGGTGCTACCACATGGTTTTGAAAAAATGTGGCTGCCAAAAGGGTTTGGTCATCTGAACAGGTTGAGAAATGCTGAAAATCGCAGGAAAACAGGTGCTTTTCTCCTTGTGTTGGAGCTGCCCAGGAAGGTGTGGGGCTCCTGTGCTGGCACAGAGCCCAAGAGCCACGCACTCCCTGCACCCTCAGGAAGGTGGCCAACCCTGTCCCCCCCACTCACGGTCTGGTCCCCATGGATGGGTGCCTGCACCAGCTCAAGCCTGGCTCCCACAGAGGTCTGGAGGTGCCACCACACTCCTCTCTCTGAGCATCACCCTCCTCTGCTCCTTGTCCTACTCCCTGCCTGCCCGTCACAGCTGCTGGCTGCCCGGCTCTGCTCTCCAGGAGATGTGTAAATATCAGTTAATCTGATGCTCTGAGTTCTAAAAAAACCACCCAAAACCTCCACCACGACTATTTTATAGCCTCAGGGAGTGAGATTGCAAAGAGGCGGTGCCCTTGGGAGGTCAGGGAGATAGGAATATGGAACAGGAATTCAGTGTGCATAGACACATGAAAATATCCAGGAAATGGGAACTATATGTCCAGAAAATATCTTTTACACGGCAGTGACCAAGCCTTTCAGGGACCTGTGTGGAGCAGCAGTTGTCCTTGTGCACCAAGCCAAAGACGGGTCTGGGAACGCTCCCCTCTGCATTGGGGGTAATACCCTTCAGAAATGCCTCACCCATTGCCCCCACCATAGTGGGGTCCCCTGCCTCAGGCTCTGCACCTGCTGAGCCCCACAGCCCAGTGTGAGCCCTGCACCACCATGGCAGATATCTCACTGGCAGCCCCCCCTGCCACAGCAGCTCCCACCTGCACTCAGCATCCTCCTGCTGAGCTGTGCAGGAGCTGTTGTGTGGCACCGGCCTGGAAATCTGCTTTCCTGGTTTCTGGGTACAAGACAGCTCAGGTTGCTGGTGCAAACATGAGAGCTCAGTGCAAGAATCTCTGTGCAGCTCAGCCTGGCCAGCCTCACACAGCCCGAGTGGGCAGTCTGTGATAATCTTGCCTGGGAGTCAGGCAACAGGAAAATATTCCTGGCTGAGGAACTTGGCTGCAATTTGTCTCCCTGAAACCCGATTTGTTTGACTCCTAAATTACCTACTCCTAAAATTTTCTCCTAAATTTACTCCTAAACTACCTATCCAGTTGTCTCCAGCTGCTATTTCTTCCCAATTTCTCCTGTGACTTTGCACACTGCTAAGGACTAACCTCAAGATTCCTGTTTTTCTGTCTCACTTCAACCCTTTCTTAAACTAGAGGAACAAGCGTACCTCTTTTCCCCACCCATGACACCATTCCCAATTTGGCAGTCACTATAATCACAGCTTCTGGTCCGTCACAACAGCACCTTGGGATGAAGACCTGGTTTCTGTGCAGAGGAATCTTAAATAAAGCTGGGCACAGCTCTGTTTCAGAGATGCATTTTTTTATATTCAAGTAGATTTTTATCTTCATTCATTCCAATGGAACGACCTCATACAAAATGAAGAGATAGGTGCTGTTGTCTCCATTTAGCTTTCCCTCTCATCACTCCCTTCTCTAGTTTCAAACGGCACAGCAAAAGGACCTGCTTCCAGAAAAGCTTTTTACCATCTGGAAAACTACAGATACTCATGGATAAGACGTTCTCAGTCAGTAGAACCAAAAATCTGCTTCATGTATGACCACTTGTCATGTCTGAGACAGCTTTTTGAGTCCCTGGCACAGTCCAGGGCAGGATTGTATTGCTGATCACATCCAAGAGCAGCACTGCAAGGAGAGCTCTGGCTCTGAAACAACAACAGTGAATTAACTGTCTTCCTCAAAAAACAGAAGAAGGAAAAAGAAATAACCTTTTGCCTTGCCCCTCTGACTGGAAAAGCATTTCTAGAGATCCTGTTCATTCCATCTGATTTTAGACTAGTTTTTTAAAGCAAATTTATCATGTCGATTCAGAAAACCTCAATACATTTCCAGCAGAACGACAGAAGACAGCTTTTCCAATCCTGTTTTTTTCTCCAAACATGAGAAACACCAAAATGTATTAAGGAGCTCACACATGAAATACCAAGCTTCCTTTTTGCAGTTTTTTCCGTGTCTAACATAGGTTTAATGAAAAACGTGTACAACTACGCTGCTGGACAGGCAGAGCTGGGCTGCTGCCCTGCGTGCTGTGGAGAGCTGATGCTCAGAGCAGCGAGGCTGGGCCGGGGGCTCAGCAGCCCCAAGCCCCTCCTGCTGACCACCAGCACTGAGTGGGCTGTGCTGGCTCACACGGAGGAGGCACACGGGCCAGGGGCTCTGCTGGAGACAGAGGGCCCCAGGGCTGTGCCTGCTGCTGCCAGCCATGGCTGGGGCTTGGGGCAGGCGGCTGGAAGAGCCACCATCAGCTTCTGCAGTGGCCCAGCACCACCAGCAGCCCCGGCCCCTCAGGTGCCCTGGTCTCACCCCAGCTGGCAGCTCGGCTCACCGTGCTGCTGGATCACACTCAGTGGGGTGGGCAGAGAACTGGGAGAGCAAAAGTATGAAAACTGGTGGGTTGAGGTAAAGTCAGTTTAACAGATGAAGAAGAAGCTGTGCACACAAACAAAACAAACCAAGCAATTCATTCCCCACTTCCCATACCAGGCAGGTGCTCAGCCATCCCCAAGACAGCCAGCCTCTGGCGCACATGACAGTGACTTGGGAAGATGAACCCCATCACCCCAAATGTGCCCTCATCCCTCTCCCTCAGGTCTCTATGCTGAGCACAATGTCCTGGGGGCTGGGGCATCCCTTGGGAGAGTTGGGATCAGCTGTCCCAGCTGTGTCCCCCCAGACCCTGGTGCCCCCAGCCCCTCGCTGTGGGGTGGGTGAGGAGCAGAGCAGCCCCTGGCATGGTGCAGGTGCTGCCCAGCAGGGCCTGACACATCCCCGTGGGATCCCCACTGCTTCCAGCACAGATCCCAAACACAGCTCCAGACCAGCTACTGGGAGAAAATCAACTTCATCCCAACAAAAAATCACCACAACAGCTAACTCACATACAGCCACTCCAAAATGCTCAACACTGCTTCCATGCGATCAGTAAAAGCCAAGGTCTATTCTTTGATTAATTTTGAAGTTACAGCCCCACTAAGGCCAGAAAATAGCACCAACAGATGCCTCCTGGCACTTCGTTCAGACCTTTGCTACAGAAGCAGGACAGCACACCCAGAAGTGGAAGCAGGATGTGGAAGAAGGGGGTGAACAAAGTTTCCCCTTTTGGTGGCCACCGGCTAGTGCATCCTCTGGCTTATAACTCCATCTGCCAATGCTCCATGAGGATGAGGAAGCTGATCCACTCACTTCACAAGCTGTGGACTGATTTCCCGCCTGCTTTCTGTCAAAAGCCCATAATTAGGTGCATTCTCTAAGGCCTTTACAGTGTTTGTATAGTGAGCAATTACCAAATGCTGCATTACAAATGTACAATTAGCAGTTCTACACTTAATAATGAATTTAAGACTTGTGTAACAAGACTGGAGGGCTTCCATTTGGAGGACTTATGAGGATCTTGCTTGCATTACAAAAACCAATCTGTGCACTGGCCTGCCAGTTGCTGACTTTGAGTCTGAACAGGAGCAGCATTTCAATCTCAAAGTCAAACTCAGTGACTTGGCACCTTCTCATGAGTCAGGAAATCTCAGTTCAGCCCCATGGCTGAGATGGTGAGGATGGAAACATGTCTGAGAGAATCTTGTCGAAGCAGATAAGGCAACATCTCTGAAGCAAATGGCACTCCAAATACCATTACAGTCTGGCTTTTTATTTTTCTCAAGCGATGTCTTGGAGCCCCCAGATTCCCTATTAGTTCCTCAGAGCAGGTTTGTGGGCATTTTGTGGTTTGTTTAAACAACCCACCAGTATTGTTACAGTTCTTTGATGGTGAGAAGGTTGACTTTGAATAAAATTTAAATTAAGGGAATTTTTTCCAATTCCACTTTCCCAAAACCCAGCACTAACAAAGAAAAGAAATCCAGCCCTGACGTTGTACTTCTCTCTCTTCTCTCTTCTCTTCTGTTTGCTTTCTCCCTTCATTGTTTCACACACCAGATGGCAATTTCTTCCCTAAAAATTGCTTGTTACCCTGTTCAGTGATCATTTTGGGAATACATCCATTAGCATCAACAGGAGGCAAGCAGCAGGATGCAATGAGGAAGCTGGGTGGATGTCAGCTGCAGGAGCGAATCCGTCTCGTAGCCACTGGCATTGGTTCCATCCAATATGGGGGAAGCTTCTGGCAGCTTCTCACAGAAGCCACCCCTATAATTCCCCCCACTACCAAAGCCTGGCCATGAAAACCCCATACAATTTACACTTTATTTGTGTGTTTGGTTTGTGGACTGATTTTTCTTTCAGAAAAATAGTGCATTTCCAAGTAGTCCTGGTGGCTTATGACTTATGTTCAAGGCAAACACAAGACAAATGAGGCACCTCCAAAGAGCCAAACTCCAGGCAGAGATCACTGCCAGGTGGTCCAGTGATAAATAATGACCACTATTTAGTAAAGACTGAATAAATGCATAAAACACAGGAAAAAAAGTAATTAAACCTGAAGGCAACACCTGAACAGGCCATACCCCACAGTATGGGGTCTGTAAACCAGGCTGTGAGGTTCAAAAAGGACTGGTTTGCAATGAGGAATGGTTTCTCTGACAACATATCAGGTGTGTGTGATGTATCACGTGATACACGGTTTGCTGTGTGCCATTAATTATGCCACTCATTCCTCAGAAACCTAAATAGTGTTTGTATGTGACAAATGGTGGTTTCTGGAAGGTGAGGGGCCCTATGAGGCCTGCAAGGGATCCCCTTTTGCAGTACCTGGGACCTGGGCAGTCCCAGCAGAATGATCCTGCCACCCTCAGTGATGCCACAGGTCCCACTGATACCACATCCATTCTGAGCCTTTTTGGACACGAATTCCCTGCCAAGTACCTCTGCGGAGCCACAGCAGCCCTGTCCCATGCCCCAGGAGGAGGACAAGGACTGCCCGTGCCGGGCTGGTGCAATGTGCCATGGGACGTGCCACAGGATGTGCCACAGGAAGTGCCGTGGGACGTGCCGTGGGATGTGCCACAGGATGTGCCACAGGATGTGCCGTGGGACGTGCCACAGGATGTGCCACAGGATGTGCCACAGGATGTGCCGTGGGACATGCCACAGGATGTGCCACAGGATGTGCCACAGGCACTGCCCCAAACATTATCCGTGGCCAACTTTCTCTCCCGGTGATGCTCATGGCCCCGACCGTGCGGCCTGGCCCAGGAACACCCATACAGGCACCCACCCACCGAGTCCCCCAGGCTTTCCCCTCTCCCTGCAGACCTCGCAGGCTGCAGCCGCTGCTGCTCGCAGTTCCCGGCCCAGCTGTGGCCGTGCTGCTCCGCAGGTCGGGCTGCATGAACTGAAGCTGGGATCTTGGAACGCCAGCCTGCACCTCCCAGCAGGTTTTCAGGCACGGCTGCACCCAGCGCTCCCCATTCCCATGACTTCTGATGTCTCCTAGTGGGAGCGGAATCTTCCTCTGAGAGGCAGATGGAGGAGCAAATGTTAAAAAAATATTCAAAATATTTTATATTTATATTTTATATTTATGGTATTTGAACGTTTTATCCTTGTTTGCAATTAAAAGCAGCTTGAAGAGCGTAGGTAGCCAGAGTAATCCTTCCTATGTGCCCAGCTTACCTGCATAACCCACAGCTCAGTGCAGCACCAGGTGTGAAAGCAGCTCCTTCCTGATGCTTTGCTATGGAAATCCAAGGGAAGTTTCCATTTTATAGGGGATTTTTTATCAAATTAACTTTTATATAAGCAGCTTAGTGAGACTGTTTTTAAAACTACTGCTTGGGGGGATTCCAAGCCTGCCATATTTTCCCTCAAAGGACAGAAATTATGTCGCTCATCTCACATGGGGTGGGGTGGCTGCTGCAGCCACGAGGCACTGAGAGTATGAGTAAGGGAGATTTATGGCAGAGAAGATGATCCTTCAACACCTGATACAGCTGGAGGAAAAGACAATAATTCAAAAACAAGAGCACTTCACATCTGAAACTTCACCTACCATACCAGTGGTTCTACTAAAAATATAACCTCTACCTACAGGTTTTACCTTAGATATACAAATTATCAGGGCTGTAAGTCTATTATTTCTGCAAGATGAAAGATGATCCCCTTTCCCACTGTGAGAGATACAGCAGAAGACACAAACAGCCACCATGTCCAACCAAAAGTCCATAACCATTTATCCAGCACGAACGGTGCCAGGAAGGAGTTTGCTTCCAAATCCCAGATCCTAAAACTCTGTGCTAATCAGTTATTATGTCATGGGAAGAACTGAGGCCTCATGCTGGGAATAACAGACCAGGTCTGGAGAACACAGGCTGACTTTGCACATAAAATCCTGGAGCAAGAAAATTTGTGCTGGGTGTTACCACAGAGCCACACTAGAGCTTCTGACAGTTTTAATTCTCTGATTAGCTGATGCCTTTAATATTTATACACATAAATCACATAGTTGTAGAGTTCTGATCTCCTGATTTATTTTCTTTGCATTCAGGAGAATCCATAGAATTATTTCAGCTGGAGCTAACAGTTATAACTCAAATATACTTTTTCTTAAGCGATAAACTTAATTTATCACAGCTTGCTATCAGCAGGGACTCCATGATCTCATGAGCAAATGGAAGATTGAGGAGGGAAAAATGAGGGCAGGTTTGATGTTATAAAATTAAGTGGGAAATTTACAGTGATGTATGGAAAAGCCTGATATTTTACAAAGTATTTGAGATATCCACTGGTGAGCTGACTGAGTTGTTCTGGGTAACCTGTAGGGGCAAGGCCTTCATTTGCTGCCAGCTCCACATGTTCAGCAAAGCTCAGAGAAACCTTGCATTTGCACAGTGACTTAAGTTTTCAGCCCAAGTTTTATCATCTCAGGAGGTTTTATATGACATCACATTTGCAGTTCTCCGTATCACCTCTGGAATTATTTAAAAATGAAGGTGAGGTGGACTCATTATGGAAATTCAGTAAACTAGATCTGTTGGAAAAGGATGTGAAAAGCAAATTTTTCCTCCTATTCCAAGCCAAAATGAGTTTGAAATACTGAGCTTTCTACCAGACAATTTTCTTTACCCTTCTCTTCATTCATCCAAATTTTTATCCTAATTCTTTAAAAATCCCAATAAAAGTGTGAGCATGTTGGATTCCATCATTGTCCAAGGAATTAGGGGCATTTTCCTCAAAGGGAAACACCATCAAACTTTCTATCACTGCCTTTCATTTATCACTACATTCAGTTATTTCTGGCTTCTAACTTTTGTGGTCACACTCACACTCTCACATTATGAAGCAAAAAAATCAGAGCCAGCTGTCCTCCTTCCTAGAGTTGGCCAAACTGGAGTTTCCCACATTCCCATTGCTGTTCTTGCGATGTCAGGGCTGCTCAGACCTGTCCCTCTGTGTTTGCTCCATCCATACCAGTGTCACGGGGAGAAGTGGCAGCACTTAAGGCCATTACCTCTTGTCTTGTCGCTTGTTACCTGGGAGCAGAGCCAGACCTCCACTTGGCTGCAACCTCCTGTCAGGGAGTTGTAGAGAGCAACAAGGTCTCAGTGTTTGAATAATATTGGTATTAATTATTGCCCTGCATTGTGCACATCCCCAAAATCTAATCTTTCCCTGGAATGCAGTTGCACAGTGATCATTAATAGATGATAAGGAGAGAATGGTTTGTTTCTGGATTTGATTCTGTCCCTGCAGGTTTGCTGGGTGCTGCCAGAAGGGTCCCCAGTGTGAGCAGGTGGTGCCACTGGTACTGCTGTGACTGGAGATGGTCAACTGCTCTCACCATCACTTTTGAGGGAGCCCAGAGCATTTCTATGTGAATATTTTGGGCTGTCAAGTGCAGCAGGAAGCCAGGAAGGCACGCATGGGCGAGGTGCTCGCACACCCAATGAGCAGCTTCCCAAAGCCGCTGCTACTGCAGCACTGCCCTGCACCCCTGCGCATTGGCATGTTTGGAGTCACAAGGTCACCTACAGAGAGCAACTGGTTTTCATAAATCCTGTTCATTATGCAAATTCGTTATTTACAGACACTGTTAGGCTGAAGTGGATGTGAGAAACAGTAATAGGAGCCGTGCTTTTGGCAGGAGGAAAAAATATTTGACAAGATGAATTAGGGCTTGGCCAAATGAGCAAAAAGTAATTTGGAGAATGGGAATGCAGAACCTTCCCGGCAATGAAGCCAGAGTACTCATTTGGAAGCAGAGCTGGGATGGAGAGAAGGTGGAAATGATGCCTTAGGTTTTAACTTTTATATTTTTCAAATTCTGTACTTCTTAGTGTGTAACTCTGAAGTTCCTTGTAGCCTGTTAATTTCTGCTCTCGTGCTAGATAGACATAACAAAGCCTCTCTGGGCATGCTCTTCAAGGACACTTAGACTGTCCTAGGCCAAAAGTATAAACCAAAGAGCCACTAAGAGGGGGGTGTGCTGAGGGTAAAACTGAAGCTTTAATTGGAGAATTAACCCTGATATGCAAATGAACCAAACCTATAAAAAGAGTGAAGAACTCGTGACCTGCCGTCCGTCTCGGGTGGCATCAGGAGCTGCTGCCACGTCAGTTGGTGCCATGCTGGCCCCCACAGAGCCCCCTCCTCATGAGGCTTGGGCAGCCTTGGCTCCCACACAGGGGCTCACCTGGATCTGCCAGGCAGGGTGGCTGGTGCCAGCGGGGCAGAACTGGAGGCTGGAGATGCTGGGCACTGCCTGGAGCATCCCTCCCTCTCCCAGCTGCCCCTGATACAGACATGGCATCTGTACCACGCCAAGGGGTGACACGAGTGTCTGCCAGACCTCCTTGCCTCACCTGCAGATGCACATTTCAGTGCCCACATCTCTACAGAGAAAATGTATAAGCCATTAAATTAATTTAATTTGAGGCAGCCTGTAGCTTCATGGTCTAGAAACTTAGCCATGGCTTTCCCTCCTTAAAGCAAATGTGTTTGCTCTTCTGCTGTGCTTCGCATTTGTTTTTTGGCTTCTTATCTGCCTTCTGTAGGATAGCAGAGTAAAAACTTATTTATTAATTCAGCACAAAACCATCAGCTGGAGCCTTGCATAAAGGCTGGCAAACACTCAGAGGTTTTTCCTTTGGCTGTGATGCCATTAGATACAACTGTGGGTTCCAGCCCTGGGGCACTTTGAGAGAAGCCTTAATCTGACACCTGTTTCACATTGCAGGACACTGCATGGACATGTTTGGGGTGTATTTTCCAGCAGCAGTTAATGCAGGCTTGCACACATTTTTAGTATATTGTACCATTTCAATGGTAGTTTGTCCTGTTAGCTCCTTGATGGGCCAAGCGGAATGACTAATTTACTGGTCTGTCACTGGTGTAAGACCCAATGTTCCAGCTGAACATGGACTGGACAAAGACAGCATCACTACTCGATGGATGGTTTTACATCCTGGTCTTGTCTCTGCCACCTTTATTGCAATGGATCCCAACCCCCACGCTCATGGCCCTTCTGTTCCCTCCTCCCTCCAGGAGCTGTTGTTATTTGAACACTGCCACTGCTGCTGTCACATGTATTTAGGTGGCACAGGGTGTGTCTGGCAAATTCTGGGCTCAAAACACGGGCAGTTAGTGATTGATCCTGCTGGGTCAGTGCCAGCCAATACATCTGTTGGGCACAAAGAGAAGGTGCCTGGGAAGGCACCCAGGCTCTCCCTGCCCAGCACTGCGAACCAGCAACGCCACCCACCATGAACCAGAGTGGAGTGATGGAATTATTGATAATGGCTTGTTATTAAATCCATTATTAACTCCATAATATTTTTGCCTTGCTGGGTGCTGACAGTTGGACTAGAAGCAATTCCTCTACCTGTGCTAGCAATGCCACAGGATAACTCACTGTGGGAGACAGCAGGCTGTTAACCTCCAGGGGAAAATAACAATCTCCTTTTTGTATAAATGTCAGTGTTAGTTTTGAAAGCTTAGCAAACAAAGAAAAAAAATCCCTTCCCCAGAAAATCTTCAGCACCCATTACAGAATCATCTTATCTCGTTTTGCTTTCCCTGTGTGCCTTGGAATTGTTGGTGTCAAAATGCAGAACAACAGGCTACGCACAAAATCTTATTATAGTCTCTTCCTTAGGATCCACTGGAGAAAAATGTGATTTTTCTGTCTGTGTGTGCAGGAGCGTGTGCACTCAGCTGAAGAGCCAGGTAACATCTCACTTGTTTACGGTTTCTTTTGCATCCACAAAGCTGAGCAGCTCCTGCCCCTTCTGTAACAAGGGGCCACGTCTGCAGGGTTTTTGCAGTAACCCTATGGAGGGCAAACACGGGCTGGGGTCATGGGAAGCCAAGGGTTAGTGATGTTCAGGGGATCCATTGCTCCTGCATTTCATAAGGCACCACAAGCCTGGAGTGAGGCTCTGTCTGGCCCTTGGCACCAGTGGGGTGGATCACCGCACTGTGGGAAGGACCTCTTCCATTTGCAGCATCCCCACAACAGCAGGGGCTTTCCATTGTCCATCTCCTAGAAAAGTTCTACCTGGTCACAGTTCATTGCCAGAGCTGGGGCAGGTACCAGTCGCTTGGTTGTGTGACCCAACTTCAATCTCAAGGATTCTTCTTCAAAGAGCTCCTGCCTTGCTACTGATCCATTTAATTCTTTAGCTTGCAGTCAGACTTTTGTTTCTTCAACCAGATTTAAAAGTTTCTTAGTACCAGACAATCTTTCGCTGAAAACATATACCATACTCACCATTTTGCTGTACTTCAGGCAAGATAACCAGGTGGAGCTCTTCAACTCTTGCCAGACAAGGATTTCTTTTCCTACCCCCAAATGGTTTTGGTGATTTATTTGGAGCATTTTTCTGTAAGGCACTGACACAGAACACTACAGATGCCAGTAGTGTGAGCCTTACAAGAGGAAAATTGGCCCCCATCTCCTCCCAGTGCCCCCCTGGCACATCAGAAGCCCATGGCTATGCCATCCCCCACTCACAGGCTGCCAGCCCTGCTCCCTACACAGCCCGAATGCCCTGTGCTGGAGGGGCAGTGGCTCTGAGCTGGATGGGGCCCCTGGCCCAGGTGGGTCAGGTCACTCTGTGGTTGTAGCATGAGCAGCACTGTAATGTTGTCAGAGCTTTCCACACAGGTGCAGGGTTTATATCACATCCAAGGGGGTTATCACAATACTGAGTAGCCAGAACTCTTTTTCTCCTGTGTGGTTTGACCAATCCTTAGTTGCTAGCATGGAACAGAGCACTGCCAGGTCTGGGGCACTCCTCACTCCCACTGCTTGTCCCATGCTCCTGCCTGCTCCCTGGATACGCTTGCTCCTCAACCACAGATCTCCAGGGAGTCTCAGTGGAGATGCTGAGCCCACAGTAAGGGTCCAGAGCCACACACCCAGGGGCTTGGGGTTGGTGTGGCTGCTCCAGCAGCTTGTAGGGCTCTCACTGCTCTGGCAGCTCCCATCTGGAAAACCACTTGGGAAAAGGGCAGCTACCCATAAATCTTCCTGAGGGCTGGAGCCATGCTATGTGATGGCCTCAGAAGCTCTGTGACCTGAAAGGACCATCACTGTGGTTTAGTGTTACAGGGAAATTCACTTCCCACACTCACCCAGCCTTCACCTGTAATTATAACCTCAGGCATGACAGGGAAATTGCTCTTTGTCACTGGAGCAGAAAACATCTCCCCTTCATTTTGGGGTAAGGCAAGTTGCGTGATTTTTAAAATGCAATTTCATCTATGAGCTTTAAAGTCATCATGGCACTGCTGGGTTCATTTAGAAGCACTACAGTCAGTCCAGAATGGAGGCAGGAGCTGCCTTTTACCTCCTCAGGCAACACGTGCATGGGTGTACAACTTCCTTTTAACACTGCTCAGTTTTCTTTTTTCCCTTGAAATTCCAGGTGTACAATCCTGGCGGTGAAACAGGATAGGCACAGACCACACTCTCTGCAACATCCACTAAAAATAGTGCAGGAATGGTGCTGCTGCCTTCTGCAGACTTGGGAAAAAAAGAGCTTTTCAAGTCTATAATTCCTTAATACAATCAAACACAATTGTAAGCAAAATTATTCACGCTGACTTGATTAGTAAAAAGAGAATAATATGCTAATGAGGCAGTGTCTCTCCCTGCATTTGAACGTGGCATTACAGCTCTCTGGACATGAATTCATCACTGTGGGAAAACACCACCTCCTTCCTTTGCTCTCAAAATCTGCTGGTGTCTGGAACACACATGTATATTTGAGTTGCTCTTTGTCAGGGCTGTGGCTGGTCTGAACTCCCAGACCAAAGAGCAGGAGAAAACATGAGGTTGTACCTAGGGACAGGTGAGCAATAGCAGTGACCCAGGTGAGGGCTGTGCCTGGGGACAAATGAGAGATGGCAGTGACCCAGGTGAGGTTGGGCTCAGACACAGGGGAGCAATGGCAATGACCTGGGCAAGACTGTGCCTGGAAATGAGGTGAGGGACGATGGGGTCTTCTCCTCAGCACCAAAGGAGAAAAGAAATGTCTTTTACCATCTGCCCCAAAATGAAGGGACTTATCCAAAACTTGCAGGTGGTTTCCTGTGTACATGAGGCACTGCACCAGCTCACGGCTGAGCACGCGCTCCACCCTTAAGAGTACATGTTCTGTAATGAGTCTCATACCAGTGCAGCTGGTACTTGCCTCAGGCTGTGAGGCGCCAAGGGACGCTTCTATGGCTGATACAGCAATTTTTGCTTGTTTTCCAGGAAAAACACACCTGTTTGTGCAAGACACGGGAGCTCAGCCCCTTGGCAGTGCTCCCAGGGCATGGTCTGGTCACCAGCCTTCAGCAGCCCTCTCAGCTGAGTGCCTGGCTCCGGCCAGCAGAGCTCCATCCCTGAACTAATGATCAGGGTCTCATCCCCCAGGGGAAGGTTTGTCTGTCCCCAGGGGGATCTTTGTCCACTCCCAAGGGGGATGTTTCTGTTTTCCTGTCCCCAAGCCACAGCTGGAGCCCAGGCTGCACACCAAGTGGGCTGCTAACCTGTCTGCTGTGAGAGCCCAGGCTCCACTGGGGCTGGTATGATTTTTTTCCTTTTCAACAGGATTCATCAGCTCTCCATGCCCAGAGTCTTGATATCACCTGCAGATCAAAGGTATCATTTTTCCTCTCTGTCAGCAGGGATTCTGCCTGGGTATGTAGGTCAGAATCAGTCCTTTTCATCCCATTGTCTGCCATATCTTTCATTCTTCACAGAAGCTAACATTTCTCCTCACTTTTTTTAAAATATTCCATTTGCACCTTTTTTTCCTCAATCTGGCTGCATTCTCCTGACATTGTGGCCTCTTTCCATTCTCTGTCTGACATCAGAGACAATGCGCTGGCAATATTTTATACATGATCTAGAATTTCCTTAAGCCTTTGAGCCTTCTGCTCAAATATCCTTCTGGGTTTGTCAGACAGATACTTCCATTACACAACTCAAATGTTCAATAATAATAGGTTGGATCTTTTCAAATATCAAAACTTACTCCCACTGGAAATCAATCATCAGGCAAGAGACAAGTCAGGTAGTTGAGAATTGCCTGCCAACTTTCCTTCACTGTAAAAGCTGATGAAAGCAGGCAAACTCTAAATGGCTTGTCAAAGACAGCTTAAAGAGAGAAACTGAGAGTATAATTACGGCCACACAGAAACAGTGTTTGCACAGACACATGGTGGTGGGGGCACAGAGAGGGGAAGATGTGTCGGAGGTGCAGGTGCAGGTCCGGAGCCAGCAGGCTGTAAGTGATGCTCTGAGCGTCTGAGGAGGTCACAACAAGAACAGATGAGGGATGACAGTCCTGGCAGCATTGTGTGAAGGCCATTGTGGGTTCCAGGCTAGAGAGTAGTGTCACCTGCCTGGCCCCCAGCCTTGCTGGTCATGCACAGTTCTAGTCCCCACAATCCAAAAATGAAGCAGACAGACTGGAGAGGATCCAAGGGAGGGCAATATAGATGACCCAAGGACTGGAGAACCTGCCCTGCAAAGAAAGACTGAAGAAGTTCAGTCCCTTCTCCCAGAGAAGATCACTCGGGGGGGACCCATCACAGCACCCCAGGACATACACAGGAGATCTGAAGAGGATGGAAGGTCTCTCTGCAGGAGGAGCCCCATGGAGAAGGCAATGGGTGATGGGTACAAGCTGCACCAGAAGAGGTTTCGTCTCAATATGAAAGAAACTTCTAACGAGAACAGTCATTCGCTGGAACAACCTTCGCAGGGACAGGCCTCCGTCACTGGAGGATTCCACATGCAGCTGGTCAGGGTGTGAGAAAATCACTCTGGGCTTCCTTTCCCAGAAAGCATTGGAGTAGGTGATCTTTCAAAGTCCCTTCCAGCCTGGGCTGCTCTAGGATTCTATGATTCTATGATCTGCAGAAAATAAGAGAGTAAAAATATTATGGGGTTTTTCAGTTGTTACTGTACAAAAACATTGTATTTGAGGATTAAATCTGGTGGTCCTGCCCATCCCATGCCACTCACACCACACACTCAGATATGAGCCAACACTCTCCTGGTTCCTGAGCCTGGGGTTGCTGGGGGGCTGGGGACACAAGGACTGTCCTTGAGACCTGTGGAACTGTAGCTGATCAGGGCAGGTACCCCCCAGCCATCTCTCCCTGCACCCTGTGATCCCCACTCTCACCCCATCCTCTTGCCCAGCATTTTCTCTGCTCCACAGTAATTTCCTGTGCTGAGTCGAAGCTCCCATGTGTTCCCTCTCTATCCCGATGTCATGTCCACCACAGTAATGCTCAGTGTGTGTCTACCATTAAATGTCATTTTATTTATGCATGAATAAATGGAACCTTGCATTATTAATGTTTTAATTAACCTTTACACAAGGTTTGGTGTTTTTAATGCCTCCTTTCATCTCCCTGAGCAGTCTCTATAATGTGTTTAACTGCTGACTGTCCTGTTAACTGTGTGAAGTTTTTAACTGCAGCATGTGCACAGATCATCTTCAGAAAGAAGTCATTGCTGAAAACCATGGAGTTGACTCCTCATGAAAGTACTTCCCCATCAGTGATTCCTGCCATCACTAAGTTCTATCTAGGAAAATGTTGATGCATTTTGTCCTGTGTTGCTGCAGTTTTTCCTGTCTCTTCTTTTACAAGGAACCCAGGTCATTTCTCTGACTCGTAACTGGCAACAGTGAGAAATAAGCACATGCCTTCCTTTGGGAAGCCAGACTGGGAGCTGGCAGATGCCCCTGGCTGTAGGGGGCTGGATTATTTACTATTTTGTTTAATGTTGCTGCCTCAAGTGTACAAAGGTGCTAATGAATCCACAGTGAACCTCTATGTGTATGTCCTGTTTGTTACACAGTGTTGGTCTCCAAGCACAGCCCTCCCACACAGTGATCACCCATGGGACATAAAGCTGAAGGACATCATCAGTACAGAACTAAATAAAATAAGTAAATAAATAAAGCAATGTCATTAGAAAGGTATAAAGGGGTTCCAGTGCCTCAGTCCCCCTGAACTGGGACAGCTGTGTGTACTCCCACCTTCATCACCATCTTCAAGAAACCTCTGAACTTGTGCTTAAGAAATCCCCTGATTATACCAGTACGAAACTCTGGCTCACGTGGGAAGGAGGCCACTCCTGCAGGTGGTGCAGGAGGAAGTCATGAACACTGATAATGCAGAACAAGGTATAAACAGCTCTTTCAAAGGGAGGCCAGGTCCTCTGCTCATTGTCCTTGTGATGTTGCTGCCACACAGCTCAGGGGAGTGAGTTGGGCAGGTTCTGGCACTGCTCCATCACCCAGTGGAGCAGCCAGCCCTCACCACCATCTCATACCTGTCCAGGTAAGCAAACAAGTTCAGCTGCTCCGCCTCCTCCTCAGATCTCTTCCACAGCTCATTCTGTGGGGGCTGTAGTGCAGCTAGCACTGGGCTCATCTTCTTATTTTGAGCTTGTCTTCTCCTTAAGGACCAAAATCTCGTCTGTTTGAGCCTCCAAAACTCAGGGATATTTGGGGTTATCTGAGGAAATGAACACAAAAGCAAAACAGTGTGGCTGGGGGGAGCTCAGCCCTTCTCCCTCAGCTCCACTCCTGCACTCCTGGCCCTTACTGGTGTCAGACACAGTAACATCTGTAGAAAGCATCAAACAAGTAGTAGATGGACGTGACCTGGACCAAAGGGATTTTCCTGTGCCCAAATGGCTTTATTGCCAAGTGACAGTGGCGTGTTTGCTGCTGGACTCACTGCCTAAGTCAGAAGACTGCTGCTTAATAGCGAAAATAACAGGACAGGAATTAATAATTGGGATGAGGAAGGTTTTCCATTAACTGATCACATATGGCAAGCAATTCAGCTGAAAATTTGTCATTGTCACTTTTCCAGCATAAATTCAGAAAGAATGGTGCTTCATTAAATCTGTAAGGCTCTTCCAGAATAAGCAGCTACTGACCATTCACAATCAGTTAATTAAAACTCTTTCACAATAGAAGGAGCAAATGTTGGTGGAAATTAACTGATTTCTTGTTAGCATGGGCTCAGGACTGACCAATGTACTGGAAATGCTCTATCTACATCCACTCCATCTCAGTCAAGTGCAACCTTTAGCATGCAACTATTTTCACTTTTTCATTAGTAACTGCTGTTAAATACCACAATAGTCCAAGCTACAGTTCCATTTTTTCCTCAGTTTACCATGCAATCTCCTGGTAATAGTTTCTGTTATGCCAAATTGCACTTTAAAAAAAACAACCAACCCAACAAAAAAAAACTGGTGGTAAATCTTGATAATTTGATTTATTCACATTTCCCTGTCTCTTCCTCTTTGCCCATAACGTTTAATAATGCTCAGCCTTTGAGCACTCATTGTTTGCACTTCCTGGGTGATCTCTGGGGTCAGAGAACAGGTGTCTGGGGTGTCTTTCACTATGCAAACAGGAGTAGAAATATTCAGGAAACTCCTTTTCCTCCCCTTTGCCTTTAAGCCAGATTGGAAAATATGGAATGGTCCAGCCAACCTCTCAGCAAAAGAGGTTTTAGATGTCAAACAGGAACATTTCTAATAAGTACCATTGACCCTGCCTGAGCCTTCAAGCTCTTCCCTTCCCTCTGAGGGCCTTACCAGGGATACAGGACAAGCTCATCACCCTGCAGGGACAACCTGAGCAGTGTCTGGTCTCTGCATTGTTAATAAACCACAGTCATCTCCCTGACCCTCAAGTGAGGTAAAAAATAAATAATGCCAATGGTGCATGAACACCAGATCATGTCTGTTCTGTGTAGAAGTCTTCCCCACACCACCTCCACAAAATCTTGTAGCTCAGCAGTGGCTGCAAAGATTTAATAAACAACACTCTATAAAGAAGCATTTTTTTAAAAACCATTCCCACACCTCCTGGCAATATCTGGTTTAATTTTTTTATGAAACAATTCATTGATTTCAGAAGTTCAAGTTCAAGTGCAGTGAAACTGTGAGTAAATTCTGATGAAATGCAGCAGTGAGTTTGTTTCTAAAAATGGGGTTAAAGTGAAAAAGATGAAATATTTCCTGAGGGAACTGAAAAAGCTCCAACACTTGCTTGAAGACCAGGTTTTGGGACTGAGCTTTACAGACAGAAAAAGTGCCTGCTGTGAATGGATGAAGGCTCTGAGGCTAGAGCGGGGTGCAGGGAAGTGTTCTCACACCTCAGGTGCTGTTCCCACTTCTGGACTCAACAATATAAATGGGGAACGTTGTGGTAACGCCCAGAGCACGCTGTAAGCTCTGAGATCCTAAAGGCCCTTTTGGAGAGAGGACAGGACTGTTTGTATCACTCCTGAAAACTCTGTGTTTTGGCTTTTAGTGTGCAGAATTGCCATTATAATTGCATTATTATTGTATTAAATTTCTCCTTTAGTGAACAAACAGCTGTGTAATTGCAGCAGTGAGTTAAGACCTCTCTAATGGCTGGTTAAGCTCTTTAATTGTACCCTCCATTTCCAACTGTTGGTCTCCTCTCTGGGAGCACAGCCCTGGGTGCCAAACACTTTGTATACCGTTGGTCTGGAAATTCATTTCTGCTCTAATTTACCAGGGGACACAGTGAAATCCTGGAGTGTGCCCAAAGCTGTGATAAGACTGTCGTTTGATCACCTCACCTGTACCTTCCAAATCGAAGTCCTCCACAAGACTCAGCAAACTCTGCAGGTCCCAAAGTCAGTGACCAGCCTTCAAGCTCTCCAAAGGAGGTGTCAGATGCAAGTTCCCAGCTCTGCCTCAGTGAGTTTGGTTTTATTGTCACTAAAGATAACAACACCCCAGGTGTTGGGCTCACCAGTGCTTGTGGCTGATAAGAGATGGCGTCTATGATTTTTCATGAACGGGAGACGTGTTTGACTTGCCCACCTGCTTCCCATGGGCTGGAGTCTGGCTTTTCTCTGGAGGCTGGAGGGATGGAAATCCCCAGAGCAGCTCTCTGGGGCTCTCTTCTTGCCCTTTAAAACACATCACCCCCAAGTCAGATCCTCATTTCTCACCAAGTACCAGAGTGGAGTTGTTCCTTCTCTCACGCTGCTCCTGCAGCCCTTGGGGATGATCATTGTCCCAGCTTGGCTCTGAGGGGCTGCTACACCCTCACTGCTCTCACAGGGGTCTTCTCTGGACATGCATCCTCCTGTGCCAACAACCAAACATGCACACACAGAGGAACAGCACAGAAGATAAAGTACTATCACAACTAAAAGAATCATATTTTCAAATAAAATTACATAAGAGCTATGCCATATGGCTTAGCAATGAAATGACTCACAGCAGCTGGTCTAAGAGGGGACGTTTCAGTGACTCTGTCCACAAACAGTGGTAATAGAGAGCTTCAGAAATAATTTGTGTATCTGGCAGAAAAATTTGACTATGAGCCCTCTATCTTACTGAGCATGTCAGGTGTACTCTCAAGGAACTCCTCGTTCTCTGAACCTGGTGTGACTCACCAGGCTTTGATGGGTGGCAGCTTTTGAAGGAGTTGCCAGCTGCCAGTTCCAACCGTAGTTTCGGCCACACAAAGGTTCTGCTGGGCTTGCTGTGGTGCTCTATCCCAAAAGCAGGAAGCCCCAATATCCTCAGGCCCTGCCTAAGGCACCAGGAAGTTACACAGTGATGTCTTTTTACCCAGTGCCAGGGGCTCTGATAGATATGAGGGGCAGACAGGGATGTTGAAAGCAGAGGGAGGAAGGAACTGGTCCCTTGTGTCACTGTGCTGGAACATCCACTGGCCCCGTTCAGCACCTCTGACACTCAGGGAATGGTTTAATAAAGAAAGGATGGGAGGCCCCAGCCAGTTCTTTGTGTCCTTCCAAAGCAGAATTGCTTTTTCTCTGACTAGGAAAGCAGATGAGCCTGATTTTCCCAGGTAACTCCTGGCTACATCAGGTTTGTGTCAGAATAACACATCCAGCTGACTTCGGAAACAGTCAGCAGTGATGGAACAGGGAATAACAGGTGCAAGTTATTGCTAATTAACGGATATACTGGAGGGATGTGCCAGTGGGAGTGAACAGCCAGTCCATCCCTGCATGCTGTCCAAGTGACTGCCTGGAGCACACATGGGTTTCTGTCCCTCACGTTGTCTTTTTGGGGAATCAAGCCAACTGGGAAAAGGTCAGTGCTAAGGCCACAAGTGTTTGGTAACTGTCTAGAAACAAAATGGATAAAAGACAGCCTGTACAGCATGTTAAATAATTTTCCAGATAAAAGCAGGATGAACTATAGCTGGGAAGCTGAATGGGATCAGGTATGAGATTTTTCCTAAAAGGAGGGGGATTCAATCATGTTATGTAATGCAAAAACTAGACGAGTGTGAGGAGCAAAGGGGCAGAGAAGGAGCAAGAACAAAGTGAAGGATCAGAGAGGGCACACAGAGGTGTGGGGAGGGGGAGAGCAGAGGAGGAATTTCTCTGTCTGTATCACAGAGGAAAAGGCAAGATTTGCAGGAAAGGGACAGCAGGGCAGGAGTAGGGAAATGCTCTGTCATTTTTCCTGTCCCTCCCCAGGGCCAGCAGCACATGGGGCTCTGTGGAGGGCTGGGGCTGGTGAGGGGCCCAGCTTCAGCTGGAAGGGAAGAAGGGCTGGGGCTGGAGTGTGGGGCAGAAGGGTCCCACATGGCCCAGGGGTTGCTGCTCACAGTCGGGCATTGTCCCAGGGATGTCAGGGGCCAGGACAGGGAGATGGCAACCACAGAGCTGGCAGGAACGATGGGCTCCTGCTGCAGGGGAGGCTTTGTGCATCCCAGTGGGACAGGGTACAGCTCCTTGTGCTGAGGACAGCTTGCACAGAGGCAGTGGAGGGTTTGCCAAGGGAACGTGTCACTTCCCCAAGAGTCATGTGGCCCAGATTCTCTTTGTTCTTCTCAGTGCAAGATGTAACAAGGCAGTTTGCCAAGGGGAATATCTTTTCTTGCACAGTGTGAGGAACGAGACAACTCTTAGAAAAATTAAAATAATTTATTAAAACAGAAAAAAATTGAAAAATTATAAAAATCAGGAAAATGTCAAAATTTGGGATCCTAGTGGCTCAAAAGGGTATTCCCAGGAACGCAGGGATTGGAGATCTTTTGGCTTTTACAGCACTGAACCTCCGGTGGAGAACTTGCAGTGCTGGGCTGACTTTTGGCTAACCCAAAAGTTGGAGAAAAATTATTGAAGGCTCCTAAATAGGAGTAAGGCTTAAGTGCCCAGCACTGGCGCCCACCACAGCTAAGTCTGCAGTGGTCTGCACCTGCTCTGAGGCTGACTCACTATTTTATAGTTCCTTTGCTCCGCCCCAGTCCGCCCACAGACCGCCCATGGCACACCCCTTTGGTTCTAAGTGATTGGTGCTTTCCTTTGACAGATTATCTCTGTCTACCAATAGCTCGTCGCATGTATGACACACAGGGTCTACCACCACATAAAGCACACTCAGTTTGGTGACACTTCACTCCTCCAAATGTATCAGAAGGTGATTGGGAAGGAAAAGCTGAGCTTGTCTCCCACAACCTTGAAGGCCCCTGGGGCACCACCCCACTTTGTTGGGGGGATCATCTCACTCCTGCCACTGTTCTTCCAGTTTCCTCCCTTTGCTTTGTGATCACTGATAAAGAAATACTATTTTGAAAGAAGTCTTTAACCTTTTCTAACAATTCACTCTTCTGTGGCCAAGCCAAGCATGCTGGAGCCTTGCAGCCCAAAAGTGAAGCCAGCCCAGAGCCAATTTGGGAGTTCCCTGCCTACACTTCAGAGGTGTCCAAAGGCTGTGCTGGGTCACAGGGACCCACTGAGCCCTCCCCACCCATGGAGCTGCTCTGCAGGAGCTGCCCACCCCTGCCCTTGGCCGGCCCTTGATGTACTTTCCAGCCACAGGCTCTGCTTCCCTCCCCTTCCCAGCACGACCCAGAGTGTTGGAGATACTGGGATTCTATGTACATGGGAAGAAACTTCCATTATCTTTGAAGTATGTTAAAATAGCACTGGCAGACAGTGGCTGATACCAGCTTTATACGAGGTGAATGGGAAAAGGAGAAGTTGAAATTTCACACAGCACTGAGAAGAAAATGTGGTTTTCATACCTTGAAGCACGTACTGGGAACGGCAATTCAGAAATAAATGGGTCTGCACAGGAACAATGGCTCCTGGTCTCTGGGGAAAATGTTCAGTGAATCCTTCCTATTTCCAACATGCAGGACCTGACCAGCAATTGGCCTTGTGCCCATTCTGTGGGTGCTGGGATTGCCTGAGGTAGCTCACAACTGCTCTGTGCAGGGTATTCAGCTAGGAAAAGCAAACCTTCGGTCTTCCTCCATGAATAGTTTGCATAAAAGGCTTCTCAGGGAGCTGAACTGAACTGGCACTAGGCATGGTCTGAACAATTATAATTATTTTTAAAAATCAATTGCCAGAGTTAAACCTAAACTGTTAATTCAGAGTTTCAGGCAGAAGGAACCTCAGCACAAGTTTAAAACAACCAAAGGAATTACTCCCGGTAATGCTCATCTCCCAGTTCTGCTTGTGGTTTTTTTCCTTTAAACCAATAAGATACTTCTCAAGCTTGGGAGAATTTTAGCATCAGTCTTAGTGAGAAGAGCCTTCCTTCAGCTCTATTTTAGTTATCAAAGAAACTGTGAGCCTGAGGTAACCAGATAAAAGCCCTTTGAAATGAGAACCTTCCTTGATGGTCTCATTCCTGATCAGAAATGTTACTCCATGGAAGCTCGTAGACCTCTCCACTCATAAGAGTGTAACGACACTTAATGTCATTGCTCACTACAATTTTGTTTCCCAGTGGAGGAGAGTCCCTGGGGGGATCAGTCACACACACTGCAAACCAGC
>NW_008238988.1:7778256-7794929 GCF_000691975.1 Corvus brachyrhynchos
AGGAATGTCTCAGCCTGGGTTTGCTTAGAGAAAGGCTTCTGACAACGAATAGCAGGCTGCTACACTGAACAGTCTCCACAGAAAACAAGGCTTGTTTAGGGAGTGTGGAATAAGAACTGCATCCCTTGGCAGGATCAGCGGTATTTCCAGGTCAGTGAGAATCAGTCCTATTAATAGCAGTTCCTGATTGCTGCCCACAGAATTTATTTTCTCTGCTTTGTCCTGCCTGAGGCAAATCGAGAGGTAAATCAGGAGAGCCATCAGAGAGCTTCCTCACGGAGAGCATCCTCCTTCCACATTGCCAGACACAGTCCCCACTGTGCAGACTGGGTCAGTGTCCAGGCCAGCTCTGGAGACAATGGGCACAGAGGGCAGGTGGATTCAGCAAAGAGTGGAAGCAAAGAGGCCCTTGGCTTTTTCTGTTCAAGTCTCCCTGATTATTAATCAGGATCTGCTGATTAAGAGGTGCAAGGTTTGATAATCAGTGCAAGGCTCTGACACTCTCCTGATCTGAGTCTGGGCCAGTTCTCGGTGTCAGGACATGGTAAGAAAGAGTCCTGACCCTCAGGAAGCTCCGTTGCCCCAACAAGGCACCAGCTGCTGACAGCAGAGGGGAAGGTAAGAGCCCAGCAGCCAAGCACCACAGGGAGCTCCCGGGGACAGCAGGTCCCAGAGAGTCACAGCCACCCACCAGCAGTGGGATGGATCCAAGTGCCTTTCCAGCTCCCCCACCATGAACTGACTTCATCCCCCCATACACACCCACCCCACTGCCCTGCATGCAGCAGTCATCTGTCAGGGCATCAAGGCTGAGCACAGCCCCATTTCATTGCAATTGTAAACTTTAGTGAATCTTAGATTTAGGAATGTGTTGCTGAGGACACTAATTCCTGGTAAATCTGGTGTCTGCATCTTTAGAGAAAGAGTTCCCAGACATGGCCCATCAATTCCCTTTCCGGCCTGCTTCCATATCCAGTCTAAGTTTAAGCTGCTCTAAGTGCTCAGCTGTGAGTGCACAAATTTATTCAACATCTGTATGCTTTTTTTTCTCGGGTTATTTGCATCTGAAAGCTGCTACATTAGTCCTTCTCAGGCACCGGCTCTTTGAGAGTAGACAGCCTTGGAGCTGATCACCTTGGATCACTGACCCTCTGAGAGGCTGTTTCAGGCTCTGCTCTGAGAGGTGAGAATGCTCAGCTGATGTAAGGAATAGCTGCTATGGGATGCTGTGGAGTCCTTGGTCCTTCCCCTGTCCTCTTCAGTGTGCCTGCAGGTATCATCAGGTATCATGGTAAACCCCAGCCCTTCAAAATACCATTTCCTGTGCATAACCAAGAGCCAGTGCACCACCAAAACCTGCATGGAACAAAGGTCACCAAGTGCTGACTTCAAGTGAGGCAGATGCCCCACTCCCAAGCACAGGAAAGTATTTTTTCTTTTTTTACTTCAAGTTTTCAAAAGATGTTGCTAATGTGGAGCAGAACCAAACCAGGTGTAATTAGCTGTAGAGCAAATGAGGCCATCCAATTCACAAGAGTTTTGACTTCCACTTTCCAGGAATGCAGCACTTCATCCCTCATGAGAAGGGTTCAAACCCTGTATTGCAGGATCCAGCTGGGATTTAGTTACTGATTTCCATGAGCTGATTGTCAACAGTGGTGGAATTAATGATAGTGCTATGAGCAATCTGCATCTGCACATTATCTTGTGATGTGTTAGGCATGCACATATCACACTTGTGATGAAATTAATTATAGAAAGACACAGGATCCTCCTTTCAAATACACATCAGGCAGCCCTGCCAGCTATTTAATGTGGGTCACAATCTCAGAAAACCCATTCCTTTCAAGAATTTGCAACTTGTTTCAATTTGTTAAACACAACCTTTCATTTAACAGTTTGTACAGTTAAAGGGATTGACTTTAAAGCTATAAAACTCTTTCTGCTCCACTGATAGCAGTATTTCCTTTGCTTTCACATCCTTTTGAACAGATTATTGTAAAGCCTTCCCCCACTACAGTGCTTATTGCTTCACAATTGCTTGCAGTTCCCTTATTACTTGAGTTATTTTCCCTTTGTATCCCTTGTCATCGCAAGTATCCAGACCAAACTGGATACATAACAGAGCCTGTGGTTAGACATGTTTCCTATGAGCTCTCTAAGATGGAAAGAAAGGGTGGCGTACACCAACCCTCACCCAACATCTGCTCATGTTACTTAGTTAAATAGTTATCTACTTAAAAATATATAGTCAACCTTAGTATAGTATTTAGGCACATAATTACGTGTAGTTGTTTAACATTATTTGATAGGATTTACAGGGTATCAAAATTATACTGCCTTAGCTGAAATCCACCACAGCAGGAACCTGCCATCCACTTTAAACACGCCATCACCTGGGTCTCCCCCTCCTTCCAGGTGCCCAAAGCACTGAAGGCAAGGGGACAGTCCCTGCCACTGCCATGAGAGGTGTCCCCAGCTGGCACAGCCACACCAGGCACCCTGCCAGGAAAGGTCCCTGCAGTTCCAGGAGCTGTGGCATTTCCCCCTGGGAGCCAGTGAGGAGGTGCAGCCGTCAGGGACAGCCATAAAGACGTAGGGAGAATAGCAGGAGAAGTTCAGTGCTGGTGTGAACAGCTGGATAAAAATCATTCATAGGGCAAAACCAGAGCAAATGAGCAACAGTTTCAGTTGAGAAAGGCAGAAAACATCTTCCATGCCAAGTTGAGTTGGGTGTGGTTTGGATCCAGCATTTACTGTAGGCAGAAATGAGAATAAAATAATGAATGCATCAAAGCCACAGTGGTCCAGAGAGAATTTCTTTCTGTTTTATCATTTTCTGGTCTAGGTCTGAGTGGCATCGCGAGCAAAGCCAAGTGAACCAGCTGGCCACAGGCAGGGCAGCGCCTGTGCCAGCACATGCCTGGCATGACCCTGGCGAGGGGCAGCTCAGTGGCCCTGTGCCCGTGTCAGCACCACCAGCCACAGCACACGTCCTGCACAGCGCACGCTGTACAGCAGCTGTAGTTCTGGACAGCACTACTTGATTTGGCACAGGATATTTTTCTGAATGGCTCCCTTTATGGCGTCTTTTCAGCCTCAAATTGTGCTGAACAACAACAAGCAGAATCACCTTGCATGTAGACCTTCTCTGCTCAGTGTCACAGCTGTACTCACTGTCAGCACAGTAAGGTAGATAGTTCTGTCCCTTACACCAGCCCCTCCCCTGTTTCCAGGTGTGTGTATTTCATGTCTCCATAACTCCACACAACCCTCTGTCCAGGAGATAAACTGCGCACTGTCAGGCAGGAAGGCATGAGTGTTGTGTGTGTGAGCAACCTCACACCCCAAAGCTGATACCAAAGAATTAAATGTTGATTGGCTTTTCCTCACAGAGCTGTGGTTCTTGAATGAGTTACTGGATAAAAGAGCTCATGTGTCCATGCAGTCTGTCTGTGCGGGACATGGAGACAGGAGGGACAGAGAGAAGGGTCCTGGGGGCCTGGGGCTGTGACAAAGGCCTGCCCCTGTTTTGTCTCCACATAACATCTGAGCTACAAAAAGTAATACATTCTGATGAATGGATTGTTGTGCCATTTTGGTTTTGTGATGACAATGTGTGGTGTATACATCACCAAAATTTTCTTTAAACCTTTATGAAGAATGTTTGCTTGTAAGCCCCAAGCTCTTGGAGGCTTGGTGGCACTGATGTTGCACTCATTTTCCATGTAAGGATTACAGCAATCCAATTGCTCTGCAATTGCTCCACATTTATACAGCACAGAAGTAGCACAGAATTTTGGTGATCATTAACATGTCCAACATCAGTATTTGTGCCCATCTTCTGCATTATGTTAAATGGGAAAAACAGGCAAAGATAAATCACAGCAGATGCACCAGCCGTGTTTGGGATGAAGGTGAAGCAATCCTGATCATTCTCTGTGTGGCTGCACAAGCGGGGCTGGCTGGGAGCTGATGGAGTGAGGACCCCAGGACCAAGGGACAGCTGAATCTGCTGTACTAAAGAAGCACAACCCAGAATGGGATAAGCAAGGCCAAGACGGAGGAAAGCTGCAAGTCTCAGCCCACTGAGCCACTAAACCCTTCCAGGGCCAGCGGCAGCACCTGACAAGTTGGTGACTTGAACGTGGCCCGTGTGTCAGTCACAGCCATGTGAGCTGCTCCTTTGAGCAGTCAGGCTGCTGCAGGTCATCAGCAACAGTTTTAGCAACTCAGCTTCTACCAAAATACTAAACATTGTCAGGGGCTGGAAAGAAAATGAGAGCATCACCCCTTCCCAGCTAGAGAGTCGAGTTGGAAGTCCACCAACAGCTAAAAGCTTAATTCCCTCAATTGGGTAAATCATTAAATCCTTGAGTGTTAAATGCCCCAAGACAGAAAAGCAAAGCTGCTATTAATAATTCCAATGGCTAAAGAGCATGTTATTTTCAAACGGCTTGTTCAACAGCTATGGGCCTACTCACAGCTACTGCCATCCGTCACTTGCACCAGGAGGAACAGGTGTCTGAGTAAGGCACAACAAGACATTCAAGGGAGTTCAGATTGTTCAGACTGAAAGGAAGTTAACAGAAATGATTAACCAACTTGGCCAAAAGCCATTGGAGAACATGGGAATATGACTGAAAGGGCAGATCATAAAGCCTTGATGCAAGTGAATAAAGCCAGGGAACGAGCTGGTGAGAAGGCTGTGGAAAGCTGCTTACCACTGATGGAATTCTAATCAGGTGTGCAAAATGGTGAGGAAGGATTTTCTTTCATTATGGCTCTGATAATCATTTAGGGAGAAGAGGTATATTTTATACTTTCCTTGCCAGACCACAATTTGTGCCCATTGTTCACAAGGCTGTTGGAAAAGATTAACTGCTGCTTGTATCAATGGCCAAACATCGCTCCTTTTTCTCCACACTGCTTTGCACATTTTAAGGGCAGAGTGGGGGGGTGCAGCCCAACACCGGCTAGCACCTGGGCCATGAGCTGGTTGCCCCTTGGCCCTGGGGGAGCACGGGCCAGGCCCTGCCCACCCTGAGCTTGGAGTCCTTCATTGCTCCTTGTATCTCCTTAGTCCTTTCTTTTCTGTCGCACAGCCTAGCACTGCCTCACAAAAATAGGTCATATAGATAGCTCTGGCATAGGTTACAGAGCTCAGAGACAAATATGGATAAAACAAATCCCAGGAAAGTACCGACACACCAAATATAATGTCATAACCAAGAGGGACCATGATGAGAACCAGGCATGGCATCTGAGGAAGGAGAGAGTTACCATAAGTGAACATTTATGAACAGAAATAAAATTATTATTGTTATTTAACTACTTCTCTACCCTGAGCCCTCCATCAGCTCTTCCCTGACCCTCCTGGTCCCAAGAGCCACAGAGCTGAGCCCCCCAGGTGCCATGGCCTCTTCACTTGCACCGTACCTACCCTGAATAAGAACAGAGCACGGAGCATCCGCCATCACTCCAGCTTGGAAAAATCAATCCATTTCCCCTCTAAAATGGCTGTGAGTTTCCTCTGCCACCAGGCACATTCATTAAACAAAAACAAACAAACAAAAAAACCAAAACAAACACCTACAGAACAATTTAACAAAAAGGGATTCTTTACTGTTACAAAAAAATCTAAAATATTTTTTAATTAGGTTTTGGTTAGGTTTTACATAATTCCTTTGAATATCTTGGAAGATACTTATTTTGCTTTTTTTTTTTTTCTATCTTCAGGTTTTTCACCGCATAGATGGTACAATCAGCTAAGAAACACACACAGGTGATAACTGAGAAAGCTGCTGAAGCAGAAGTTACCAAAGCTTCATAGGAAATTTCAAGTAAAAACTCAGCTAAAATTAGTAGAATAAAAAAACATTCAGAAATTTCAGTTTTATTTATTGCCGTCTTTCTGCCCTTCAAGCCAAAATTCTTCTCTGCACTTGGCCTCAGCCCTCCAGCCCCTGCCACTAACTGTGGGAGCACTGGGGGACCCTGGCTGGGAGCATGAAACCAGTTGAATGAATGGCACAGAAGTTGTTAAATTAAACAATTTGCAAAAGCCACTACTGCAGCTACCTTAGACAGACAGGGCTGGTGTAATTGATTCATTCTTGCATAAAGACTGGGTGAATGAAACACGTGTATTTGAAGCTCCAATGTTTACAAGAAATGTTCTACAATCACACACCTGGCCCCACAGCCCCAGGGCTGACCATGTCCAACACACATGGTTCCCCCAAACCCCACAGCCCCATTACAAAGCACAGATGAGTTTTCCAGGATGCTTTTTTTCCTGTACTTTTGAATTGTTTCTTTACATTTACCTTTTTTTTAAAAAAAAAAAAGTCAGGCAGGAAAAGCTACATTCCTTCTTAGTTTTACTTAAATTCCTTTTTATCAAGTGGTTTTTATTACATTCCCTACTCTCTACAGAGTAACAAAAAACAACAACAACGGAAATCAAAAGCTTTGATTAAAAAGCAGCTCCTCATCATAGCTATTATTGCCAAAATCATTGTATCATGATGAGAATTACGATTTTCACTGGATTGGCCAAGGTGAAAAGGTTCCTGGATGCCACAGGATGTCACAGGCAGATGTTGCAGCTGTTGAAGGACACACATTGACACATCTGAGGGGGAAAGCACCAGCTTGGGAAAAATTTTCCTCTCACCAGTGCTGCAGAAAGGAAAGGGAAAGCATCATATGACCAAGACAAAGAGTAGAAACAGAGAATCAAGAAGAATGAGCGATCAGTAAATTAAGATCAGTCCTGCAAAAGCCCTGCATCAAAGACATTTTTCTCTCCCAAAGTACAGGAGAAAACTGCATTGTTTGATGCTCTTGCAAGGCAGGAGCAGCCCCGTGAGCCCAGGGCGAGCCCCAGCGGCTCTGCCCAGCCCGCGGCCTCTCGGCATTGCGCGGGGCGCGGGGAGGAAGGAAAGGGAGCTGCAGACAACTGCGTTTGAATAAATGGTCACAAATCTGGGAAAAAAGCTGCATGTTATGGGACAGATAAGCCATCTGCCACACGGGTACAGCAGAAATCTAAACCCCTGAAGTGCCTGAAGCTGTCGAAGCCCCTCTGAGGTGCTGTGAAGCAAGGCTGGCTCTCCCGCTGTCATCTGTTCCGCCTCCCCTTTGCTGGGCTGCTAAAGCCCTGACAGAGACGGAGCCTGGGGCTTGTACCACACTGCTCCTGCAGATTTCACCTCGACCTCTGGCACAAACACCATGGGTTTGAGCATCACACTGGCCCCAGGGTGCGGTAGCAGCCCCTGCGCCCCGGGGCTTCCCGTAGTGTCCCCTGAGCACAGCTCTGTCCTGCTGAGGGCTGCCATCTCTGGGTACCACTGCAGGCACTGCTGGTCCCACTGCCCACTGGACTTGGCAGGCGGTTTCAGGGGATTAGAGAGAGTCTTTATTAATGCTGTCCTGTTAAATGGCATGCAGCGGTCTCACAAGGAAAGAGAAGAGAGGAAAAGTCTTGAGCAGAAAATGCTTATGAGTTCTTAACACCGGCACCAGAGAAGTGGTGGATGCCCCATTTCTAGAAACATTCAATGTCAGCTTGGATGGGGTTTGGAGCAACCTGGTCTAGTGGAAGATGTCCCTGCTCATGGCAGGGCATCAGATTAGACGGCCCCTAAAGGTCCCTTTTGACCCAAACCATCCTGTGATTCTAAGATTCCCATGCAAGGGTAAGGGTTTAAACCTACGCTGTACCACACAACTCTGCTCTGCTTGACAGACTTTAAATGTGATTCATCTTTACTTCCAGCTGAAAATCCAGCACTTCTTTCTGAAGCAAGGTAAATTCCCTAAAGCTTTCCTGTCTAAAACTGGGGAGTTTCTCACTGTCATAGGTAATTTATGTAAGTGATTAACAGGAATATGCTGTGGCCAGGCAATGCCCCAGTTCCCACCTGCACAGCACAGCAGCTCCCCCCAAACTCACCTGATGTGTGGGTCAGCCTGGCTGCCTCTGACATGAGTAACAGAAGTACTCAAGGACTCCACAGAGCAATGAGCACCTCGGAGGTGTAAAACTGTTGTAATAAATAGCAGTGCTTGTTCTGTCAGCATTTTAGCCCTCAGTCAGTTCTCGGTGCCTCTGACCTCTGTGGTATAGTTAGCTTCAGGACCACTCACTGCAGGCGTGTCTGTGTGACACAGCCAGAAGTCTTGTCTTCTCTCTCAGTTCTGAGCAGATCACTGATAAATGGCTGTCCTGGTAGGGAGATGCCTCGATAAAATTCTGCACTGACATTTATTTGCACCCAACCAGACTAGTGAAAGGTTTCTCAATGGTTTCATCACCCACTGAGGGTAGTGCTGCAGCTACCAAAAGCTGCCATGAAGGTGTCCTTTCACCCTGACCCTCCAAACCTTTGGCTGCAGCAGACACTTCCCCAGCCCTGCCTGGTGCTGCTGTCACTGTGTGTCCCCTCTGCTCCTGACTGGCTCAGACCCAATGGGGGCCCATCCTGGCAGGGTGAAAGGACACCACGTGTTCAAGTGGCCAGAAGTGAATGATGGCTACAGCAGCCTCCAGTGGGGTCATGAAAGACACAAGCACAGCAAACACCATCAGGCAGCAAAGCGCTCCCAGCACCCTGTGAGGGTATGCCAGGTGAAATTCAGTGAAGATGAGCATTTAAATGATGGACATGCAGGAAAAAAATCTGGGTTGTACAGAGACCCTGATGAGCTGCGAAAACCAATCACTGCCATTCAGGAATGATAATGTGAGTTTTAATAGCGAAAAGAACATGTCAACTCAGTGCTCTTCAGTGGCTGAAAAGAAAGCTGGCTGCTAGAAATTGTCCAAGGGAACACTGTGCGATTACACATGGGATGAACATTACATGACAGGATGAACCCAGAGGTGCCGCTGCAGCCCCACTCCCCAGCTCTGCCGGGAGGTGCCAGCAGCTGGGCCAGTCCCAGCAGCCCGAGCAAAGGCAAAGCGCTGCCAGTCCTGGCATGGGACAGGAGGGACACTCAGGGACCACAGCTCAGGCAGAGCCATCTCGGATCCCAGGGTGGTGATGGAGCAAGCCCTGCTGACAGCCAGGCCTGGCTGGGGGAGGCAGCCCGTGGGGACAGCCAGCACAGGTATACTGGAGGCAGGTTGTGCCTAAGGAACCTGAGAGCTTTCTGAGGGGAGAGGGTTGTTCTGTAGGTGAGGGGAAACCAATGAACAACGAGTATGGTTTGTCCTGACTTCATCTGTGTCTCCAGCACAGCCTGCCGCAGCCCTGGGAAATCAAAGCCAGGACACACACACCAGACAGGTGGAATAGGGCAGTACAGCAGCCTGACTGTGACAGTGTCCCTGCTTTGAGCAGGCAGCTGGATCAGAGCCTCCAGACATCCTTTTCAACCTAAATTAATATGTGATTCAAAAAGGGGAACAGAGAATAGGACTAAATAATGTGTAAATGCCATAGGGCTCCTCAAACTGGCATGAAAGAGGAAAATGTGTGCCAGGAAGTGCTGGAGGTCTGGAAGAAATAGCTGGTGGGGAGAAATCAAATCATCTCCTTGCTCTTTCTTTAGTGCAAGAGCTGGGAAATAAAAATACCAGATAGAATTCTGAAGCAAGAAAAGAAATGTGTAAATAAATGGGGCTTTTTGCTGAGATGGACTGTTACAAAGACCAAAAATACAGATAACTGGGAAATTGCCAAGACAAATTACCAGAGGAAAATTCCACCGAGTCTTTAACCTTAAATAGCCTGAGCACAGAGTGGTGGATCACAGGAGAGATTACACCGTGGAACACAGACGACTTCTAGTCTTCCTGTCCATTGTGGCAGGCTCACCACCCTGCCCATGAGGGACAGCTGTGGGGCTGGACAGACCCTCTGTGCCAGGCTGTGCCCATCCACGCACTGGCCAAGTCTGTCAGAGGCCGAAGTGTTATGGCTTATGGCTCAAACATTTTTATGAAGGACTTTTGCCTATTGTAGAAAAATTGTGTAACAAAAACTGCACGGAAGCCCACTGCACCCTGAATGGGTCTCCTGACTGAGACCCTGGCCTGCAAGTTGATAGAGATAAGAGAAGTGACACTACTGTTCAAAGCATCTGGAATAGCATCCACAGCAGGGCTCGCCCCAGTGCCTCTGGGGGGGAGGCTGTAGCCCCAGTCTTACCTGCTGCCAGGCCTGCACACACTCCCCCAACCCAGCAGGAGGAGGAGAGGTTTTGGGTGTACAGCAAAAAAAAAGCCTCTGGTCAGAGGCAGTGAACGCCCATCCTCTGCTGGGCAGACCCACCCAGCTGCGGGGTCCCCCACCCCGGGAAAGCCACATGCAGGGGATATACACCTGAGGGATAGCAGAGGGGGTGTCATGGCCCTTCAAAGGCCCCCCAAAGAGTCCCCATGCCCTGCACCAGAGCACTGCACATGATGATGCATGATGCAACAGATCCACAGTGTTGCAAGGGACAGTATCAAACCTGCTCCCCTCAGGGGAGGCACGTGGGTGTTCCCACCTGCCCAAACGTATATTAATCCATTGGATTCTGTACTCTTCGGCGCAGGACCCTCACCACCAAGAAGACCAGATGGCGGCAAGCAACGAGACGTTGTTGGGACCCAAAGAGGGGTGATGTGTTTCTACTTAATTTGTCTCTGTCACTCTCCCTGGTCCCACCCCACACACACCTCTTTTTCTATTTCTTCCTTTCTTTTTTTTCCCCTCTTTCTTTCTCTTTGCATCTTTTACTATTAAATAAAATATATCAATTTTTTGGTATCAACATCTAACCTCATTTGGTCTTTATCTTGTTTTGGGGAATATTTCGAACCTTTCTGGGTTTGTTCCATTTTATTCACAGAGAGTTAGTTCTCTTTGCTCCTCTGTGATTAGAGCAGATCGTAAGAGAGTCACTCCAGCCTCTGCTCCTGAGCCTTGCCAGCCCATACCCTGGCAGACCCCAGGCCTCTTGCCATCTGGCTCAGCCTCCCACTGCAGGGCCTGCAGCCATCCCACCCCAGGGGCATGTTGCTGACACACTCACACCTCGAAGGGACCTCGAAGGCAATATCTAAGGACATGACCTTCAAACTGTGCTTGAGACCAGCTGCAACTATGGATTTGTGTGAGGTGCTCCCAACATGCTGACTGCTCAACACCTTGAGTTTCACCCTCCCTAGCATTTCAGGCTGTACCTTTTGGGGAGTCACAGCCCATCCGGGCCAGAGCTGGAGTAGGTGCTGGACCCTTGGCAGCAGCTCTCTTCTGTAACATGGAGGTGGGAAAACAGACACAGACAAAACTTGGGGTATAGATCTTAAATAGTGTGGTAATTCTCTTTTTGTTTTCTTGCATCCTCTCTCTGCATGGATGTTTTAAAATCAATTTGCATGTACTCAGTAAAAGTAGGGTATGTTTTAGATGGCTGGCATCTCTGCAAATGAGACTTCTTCACTAAACTTCCTTTAATTAAACCCAGGAAGTGAGGGAGCACTGTAACGCCCTGATGTGCACAGCTGCTGGGAAGCTAAGTGGCCAGCCCCTGCACTTCTGCAGTGGGACTAAGGAGCTCAGGTGTGCAGGTAGGCTGCTGATTACTTGCCTGTTAATTAATATTCCAGGCAACACATTTCCTTTAATTACACCTTACATGGCAGCTGTTGCCAGCAGCCTCAGGACTGTGTGATATAGAGCACTCTTAGCACTTGTCCTTATTTAGTCATATTTTGAGTCCAAGGGCTGGAGTTTTACAAGTCCACACATACACACAAGGAAATTCTGTCACTGAGGGAAAGGGCAACTCTGTCATAAAAATACAGTGGCCACAATGGTTGTATCTTCCGTCTCCTTTTATCACAGCATCTCTGATTTCACATCGAGATACACTGTTTTGGTTGGCTGGCTGTGCAGGATTCCTGGTGGTAACATTCTGGGGTGGCACCAAAGGGTCTCATGCTGAGCCCTCTGCCCTGAGGTCCCCAAGAGAAATCAAAGCCCAAAAAGTAGACAAGTCTGCGGAGGAAAGGCCTGCAGCCAGCAAGGGGAGCTGGACACTGCTGGCTTACGGCACTGTCAGAGGCACAGCAGGGTCCTCATCATTGTTTGCAAAGCCTGGAAGGGGAAGGAAGGAGGTTGTACATCAGCTCCCCTCCCTCCAGTACCTCCCAGCTCTAGGCCAGCCTGACACAGTGCTTTTGGAGGCTCAAGCTGTCCCCATAGTGCCTGTGGGGCTTTGGGGCCTCTCTGCACTCTCTGCCCCCACCACGGGCTCCTGCCTGAGGGTCTCCCTCTGCAAACAGGTTCTGAGAAGTACAGGGCTGATGTGGGCAGAGCTTCATGATGGTTCCACGCTGGACTGCAGGCAAAGTCCTGGGCTGGTGTAAAAGCATCACCAAAGTGACAGGGCACCCGAGCTGGTTCACCCAGAAATCACCGTACTCTGTTGTAAGGCAGCAACGTGGCAGCAGCAGCCACTGTGCCCAGCACCGGCAGCTGCAGGCAAGGCAGATCTCCCAAACACACTGACACGGGCTGGAGGAGCTCCCTCTCCTGTCTTGCTCTGCTCTGGACAGGCTGTCAAGATGCTGGCTGGAGCTGGTGCCACAGCAGCTCAGGCCAAAGCTTGCCTTCAAATCTCAGGCAGTATGCCAGGAACAATTATTGCTTCATCACTAGGAGTGTTATCTGGGTTTGGAAATGCCTCTCCACACCTGCAAAATGAAAGTATCCCCAGAATTGCAGAGATAAATGTGTTGCAATGAGGTAATTATTTGGTACAGCCTACTGCAAAGCTTTTGCCAGTCTTCAGAAAATGAGCTCACTGTTCCATCTCTTCCTGGGCTGCTCTCCACAGCTCTGCAGCCACAACCACCCCTAACACCACCTTTTCCCTCAGTTAGACAGACCACTCAGCAGATGTCCTTAGCAGTAGCCAAGAAAAGGAGCAAATAGCTTTCTGAGCTGCCTTGTTAGTCCAGCACGCCTCTGTATGGAGACATTAAAGAATTGCTCAGGATGAAAACACAACTCTGATGTGAGCAAGAGAGAGATTCCTTCCACCACCTCCTCCTCCTCCTCTTCCTCCTCCTAACTCCCAAATGCTCTGCAAGACCCCAGCAGGACCCAAAGCAGATGCAGCATTATAGCAGTCAATATAGCATGGATGAAAGCTCATCCCTGCTGCACACATGACATTTGCTGTCTTGGGTTCACCAGGTTTGTTCCAGTTGCAGCAGAGTGCTCCAGTCTGCGCTTCTGTTTATTTTAAAGCAGGCTCCGTCCCCTCAGTGCCAGGACTGTGAACGCTGCTCTAAGTCTCACAGAAAATTATTTAGTGACACTACAAACCCATTTCTCCTGAAGGTAGGAGCAAGGAAGGGGCTGGCAGTATGGAATACTGAGAGCAGTACTCGGGATGCCGTGGCATCTGAGCAAACCCCGAGAGTACGGATCCCTCGGCAGCCGCAGCAATGCTGCAGAGGCACTTTGCGATTTTAAACCAGTGCTGGTTTTGTCACCATCGTTACCAGACGGGACACTGCACCTCCCTTTGAATGAATTCATAATGAGTTCTGCTGGGAACCCATTGAGCAGGAGATAAACAGGTGATTATCTCCACACTGTCCTGTTGGATGGGGCTGCTCGGGGAACTGCATGCCATTTCCACAACCTTTTATGGAGGTTCCATAAATCACAGCAATCAGTGACCAGTTAGAAGCACAACCAAAGGAGGAGAGGACTAACTCTGACGAATAAAACTCGCAAGGACTGACAATGCCAGCTGCCTCCTGGCACGGAGCAGAGAAGGTTGATGAAGACTTGAGCCATCAGGTCCCTGCTGAGGAGGGGTGAAGAGATTCATGTGAAAATGCCACAAAATAAGGGAGAGATGCAAAGGGCACAGGACTGGGGCGGCAGGGCACCTTTAATAGGATAATGAGTACATTCCAGGAAAGCTGTATCCTTCAGGACTTTTCTCCAGGGCTTGAAGATAGCACATAAAAATGAAATTAATACTAAGAAAAGAAAGGGGAAAAGAGGGAGATACTGACTACTTTTACAAAGGTGTAGAAAAAATCGAGTGAGTAGGAATTTAGCAATGGAAACTGGAATGTCAGAAGGTAAAAGGATGGGAAGTGGCTGGAAATGAATGTTTAATTCCTGAGAACAGCAGCTGAGTCAATGACAGGGTCAGGAAACAGCGGAGATGCCTGACAGGCAGGGAAGGGAGTGCAGGCAGGCAGTGAAAGGAATGAGAGGGAGGTGTCTTTACAAACACACTGTGGGCTTGCTGGTAGATAAAGCCAGATACTGATAGGTGAAAGAAGCAATGGGAAGAACCATAAATTCCAGAGGAGTTCCACTAATTGACACAGACCAATTGTCTCACCCAAGGCCGTGATAAATTTCTAGATTTGGAGAAAAAGAACAGAGATACAAAGAAAAAGAGGGGGAAGGGAGTGTACATTAGGAGGGGGTCTGTATTAGGCGACTCGGGAAGTCTGTACCTCTCAAGTACCTCAGCCAATGGGGAAAGAGAGAAGGAAATGTGGCCGGGAAATTAGGATAAAAAGGAGGCTGCATCCTCCAGCAATTTGAGAGCCTCCGTGGGAAATGCCCATGGCCTCTCCCTTTATTAGAATAAAGTTACAGGACTCCTCTGTCTCCTTTTTGGACATAAATCTCTGGTGTTCGTGGATTAATGTTCCTAACAGCAGGAACATGGGAACAATTGTGCCCTTCTGCCAAGAGCAGGGACATTGGGCTGCAGACCCCTGAAATTTTGAAGTGGTCAAGGAGGGTTGGTTCTTTGGGTAGAAGATACACGATAGAAAAGTTCTAATGGCTTGGTTGGGACACAGTCTGACTCACAGGCATGAAAACAGGTGGTATGAGTAGGACAAACTACTCCACAACAACATAAGTTCCGTTTTAAAAAAATCACTTGTGGTGTCTTGAGAAAATGCTGTAAACCAGGACTTTGTGGGAACTGCTGTGTAATTAACGTTTGCAATACTTATTGTGTAGGACAATAGTTCCAAGAAAAACACTCCACAGTATGTACATCATGTTTCAGTGCATCAGAGGAATCAAATAAAGCTGCCATTCAACGAGGTTCTAAGTAGGACAAAGGCAAAATAAAGGAAAACATTCCAAAGTGCACTCTAAACACAAATCCCTTCCACTTCAGACAGCTTAACAGTGTTTCATTGTGAATTCAGACACTAAAACATAACCAAACCCACAATTCAGCTGTGTTAAGAAGTAAGAATAAAGAAGGGGAGTTCCTAGAAAGTGCTTGGCTGACTCATTTGTACTTTGATAGCAGCTGGAGAGCTGATGCCAAGTGTGGATAGCAATGAGCACCTGTGGGACACCCAGGGAGGCGGAAACATCAGCTCTGCCACGGCAGCCAGGGATGCGCCTCCAGGAACTGTCCTGTGCCAGAGAAGAAGGGGACTCCAGTTCCAACACAAAATAGTGGGTGGGGAACTTCCAACCCAAATTATTCTGTTGTTCTGTAATGCTGTGAGGCAGAAAAAGGCACTCAGGCAGATACGGAGACAGATAATTAGGGTGATCTCAGAGTGTTGCTGAACACACACCCTAAGCTGAGGGGGTGCAAGAGAATTACAAGTTTGTTTGAAAAGCTGGCAGTGTGGTGCTGCCAACTGCTCACAGGAGCCATCCAAGATGGGAGCTCAGATCTCACTAGTGAGGCAGTGACAGACAGAGTGGGGACTGGGTGCCAGGAGCCCTCTGCATGGTGATGAGCAGCTTATGCTTCCTGTGACAGAAACACGGGTTCCAGGGCAGGGATTTAAGAAGTGATTTCACAGGGGTGAGAGCAGAGGGGAAAAGGCTGGACTGGGGACACTGCACCCCAAAAAGCTGACAAGGAGATGAAAAGGATCCTCCAAAAGACCTATTTGAAGACAGACCTGTAAGGGGAGAGCAAGGAGGAGACAGAGCTACAGAAGATGAAGTACCAAAAATTGTGACATAGAAGAGACTGCCTGCCAGTCTTCAGGATGGTTGAATAGTAATGGGGGAAAACAAGCAGGAAAGGGCTGAAAGGTTACAGTGGGTTGTAAAGACCCTGTCAGCACAGTCTCTCCTGACTTCTGTCACCAAATAAAGATGCTCCCCCATATACATCTGACCAGTGCTTGAACATCTCACCGCACTGATGCTTTGTGCTCTGGCTTAGACAAAGAATTTAACAATCTCCCTCTCTATTCTTTAGAGAACAACCTTTACAGATGGCTGGGAATGCCATGTGTAATGTGTGTTTTAAGTGTTTGTTTGTCTTATTTGAGTGGAGCTTTTGGTGTTGGACTATTCATTACTTAAAAGCCAGTAAGTTAGAAAACCATGAAGGAAAGTGAAATAGCCTGTACCATTTGGTTCTGCACAGTATTTTTGAAGATTTCATTTTTTTCTGTAAGATGCAGGTGGTTTGAAATTGAAAAGCTGGGCTATTCCAGTGGCAGCCCTTTTGTTCTTGGAATGAGCATGGCTTAGTGAAGCAAAGCAGGAGAACCTCTGATTAATGGCAACATCTATCTTTAGGGAAAAAGGTTGTCATTAGACTGAGCAATTCTGAAATGTTTTAACATTGTGCTTTATATGGCAAGAGCTTGAAGAGGTTCCTTCTTCTGGAGAGATCAAATCCAGCTG
>NW_008238988.1:7795161-7800826 GCF_000691975.1 Corvus brachyrhynchos
CATCACTGCTCTCTTGATGGGGTGGGGAGAGCCCAGGAGCAGTGACAGCAGGGAACACCTGACAAGGGAAGACCCAGGGTGCAGCTGGCTTAGAGATACACCTGTAAAGGCAGATGGAGTTGATACTTAGCCTCAAAAGAATAATACTCCAGCTGGAAATGAGAGATTCTGGTCAGTTAATGAGGGAAAAGAATAACCAAGTGAAAGGCATGATGGACTGGGACAGTGTGTAAGAGTGCGGGGCCACGGGCAGCCCCAGCCCAAGCCCATTACTGCAGCTGGAACCAGAGCAGAACTGCTGTTCCCAGGGGTAGATCCTGAGCAGGATTCCCGGATCAGGGGAGCAGGGCTGTGTCACTCTGTCCTGGCCTCGGGAGCTGCAGCTCAGCACCTGCTGGGGCAGAGGCAGCAGAGCCCAGCTCCTGCTGCCCACACAGCACAGCCCCTGCAGCTCTTCCCAAAGTGCTTGGCTCCTCCAGCCCTCATGGCCAACCTGGCAGCTGCAACCAGACCCAGGCACTGTTTTCAACTCTTTTCATACCACACCACAACTGCACCATCACTTCTGCTGAAAATGTCCACAAAGCTCACTTCTCAGCAGTGGATTTCCTGAACCCGAGCTCATCCTAGCCTGGCAACCCCGGGGGACCATGCGAGGGGCAGCAGGTACCTCACTGCCCACCCTCAGCAGGTGGTGCTAAGGGAACCGTGGCCCCCTCAGCAGCTCCCTGTGCGTAGCCCAAACCCTGGGGGACCTTGCCATGGCATGCTGAGGGGCACCAGTGCTCCTGCTGATCCCAGCCCCAGTCTGCAGGCTTGGCTTTGGTGTGAGAGACTGCTCACTGGAATATTCCTGGAAATCTGCTGTTGTATTCCAAAACACACCGCTTGCCTGAGTTTTCCCAGAAAGGCAGAGGCAGCGTGTAGGTTTAGAGAACAAGCTGCACTTTCCTCTCTCCATGTGCAAAATGGTTTGTGGCCTTGGGATAAACAATTGAACAGTGGACATTGAAGAAGATAATTAAAAACCCTTTAACCCTCATGGGAAAAGGTACGTTACAGAGAATGAACAAATGTGGGATTTTCAAAATGTGATTTCTGTTCAGGTTTTTTTTTGTTTCAGCAATAAATTTTTATTATTATTATTTGAAGATAATATGCAGGACTTAACCTTTTGCATTACGTTGATCAGAAATGGAAATTTTAAAAGCAAACTAGATTAGGGCAGTGCAGGAATGTGAACTGAAGAGACCAAGTCGGGGCAGCTGAGTCTGCCCAAGAGGAACTGGCAAAACCAGACCTGGTGTGTCCATTCTAATCTGTGTGACAGAAGAAAAAGAGGCTGCAGAAATCGCATTTTCCACCTCAAAGGTTTTGTAGGATTTTAGGCAATGTCTATTGGATTTTACTGAATGGAAAGGACTTGTACATCTGTGATCATTTCTGAGAGACTCAAGTCTCTTCAGACACCAAAGTTCAGGAGGCTGTTCATAATTTTTCATGCAAGCTGACGAGCTTCAGCTGAGGCAAAAGTACATGTAAGAGGGAACAAAAGTGTCAGGTAGTGGGAGACAGAGTCAGTAGTTTTAGCAGTAATCAGTGGAGAGTGTAGGAAATGTAGACCCAAAGGGGCTGGGGATCCCTCAGAGAGCCAGCTGTCCTGGTCCCCAGAGCCCAGGCATGGTGGCATGCTGGCCATGACCAGTCACTGGGATCCCAGTACAGGGGCCACACCAGGCTGCTTGGTGGGCTGCACCCAGCCTGTGGGTTACACGCTTGGTGTTCCTGGTGTGTATAGTATTTTATTTCATTTTATACTGTGTTGGCTTGGTGCTATTTCTGTAGGATATTCTGCATTTTAAAATGTCATGTTTTCATCCCTCAGCTTTGGAGTAAGAACTGAACTGAAATACCTCCTCTAAATTCAAAACCAAGGCTCATCTAATGTCGTGTGATGTTTTACTCCTCATCATATGGCAGACAGCCACAGCAGTGCACAGGCTTTTCCATCTGGGAGAGAATCCAGTGACTCCAGCCCTGGTTCAGCTCCTTTCTCCAGACTACTCAGCATTCTCCAAAGGCACTAAGGGAGCAGTCAGACAGCTTGTTTTAGATGTACACACTTCATAGACCAGCTTTTGCAAACAATTTTAAGGAAATGGACCTGTTTATTCATCCTGCAACAGCCACATGAACTTGTGGAGAGGCGGCAGGTAACAGGTGAAGCCTGTGGGAAGCTGGAGAGGGATACAAAGTGTTTTCAGAGGAAATCAATAATCCTTTGGTAGCTCTTGCTGCACAACACCAGCAGAGAGATGCTGACAGCCACTGAAGTTACATAGGCTCTCATCTTCTCACTTGATAGACCATTAACTTTAAGGACACTGCCCAGGGTGCCTGCTCCAGCTGAAGAGTCTCTGTGATTATCTTTCCAGGCAAATTAATCACTGACATATTTCCTTATTTTATTCTGAATGAACTAATAAATGAATTTACTAGGTGATTTCTTCATTTAATACTGCAGTTTAAATCAAGAGACAACAGCAGAAAACTGGTTTATTGAAACTTGCTCATTACCTGTAGCCAGTTACATGGTGCTGGTACCTGTAAATCCTCACTGAGCAAGGCTGAGTGATGCTTCGAAGCTGGAGCCAACAAAATATGCAAATGTACTTCCTGTAGACAAGCACAGTTCTCATGTGCTGTTGGGTGGAGTGTGTGGCATAACCCTTCCTAAACCTGTGCCCTGGACAAAGGGACCAGTGAGACAGTCATACTGCAAGTCAAACAATAATTTTCCATTAGATGTTAAAGACTGTTTAACAGTTCTTAAAGTACTTCTCCTTAGTTCAAAAGTAGACAGAGTAGATATTTTATGTGTCAGGGAAGACAGTTCCTTTTTCCCAGTGGAGATGTTATTTGTACCTTCTAAACACTAAGGCTATTAACAATAAAAAATTCCATGCAAATAGTAAATAATTATAAGCAGAGAGGCACCCATGGGAGAGAAATTATGAACACAGAGAGGCTCTTATTTCTACTCTCAAAATAGTCTTGATTTTATGTACACAAATATTTCTTACTGAACTATTTCTGACATTGCCACCATTCCTGGTACAGACCAAACAGGAAGGAACCTCCAGGCTCTGCTGTCAGCATGGCCTTCCACCCACGGTGCCAGCATCCACCACGCTGTGGGAGTGGGAGGGCACCTGTCTCCCACCACCTGCACAATCAGCACTCGGCAGACGGCATGCCAGGGGAGAAGGAGGACACACTGCCAGTGCCAAAACTCTCTCCTGCAACATCGCCTTTGGCAGTGCAGCCACTGCACTGGGTTGCTGGGGGCTTGGCCCTCCAGCTGCTCAAGGGCTGCATCTGAACCCACTGCATCTGGCATCCTTAGAGTGCTTATCACAGGTCACCATGGATTGAGAAGCCTGTGAACAGAATTATTCTCTCCTAGTTTCATGTGTCTCAAATAGTAGTAACAGTAAATTATTCCATTATTTATCTTTTGTGGCATCAGGTATGGGACAGCACCTTTTCTGCGCTGTGTTGTGTCTGTTACTGCAGTCCATGAGTGCCTCAATCTACAAAATTTGTTATTGTCCTCCTGCATCTGTGGGAAGATACCAAAAGACCAATACACAGAACCATTTTTAACCTGTAAGCTGTGATTTTAAAATGCTCATTTCGTATTTAGGAAATGAGTTTTAAGATGCCATTGAAACTTGCTGACAAAATTGAATCCTTGCAGACAAACCATTCAAATGCACAGGAAAGAAATGCTTCCAAGGCAAGGATTTCCTTAGATTTCTGAATGATTCTTTTGGAGAAAAGGACAGGCAAAGAGGGGAGGATGAATATTTTGATTCCCCTTGATTATACCTCAGTGTTTGGAAGAAGAAACAAACATCAATTTGAAAGAATCCCCATTTGGTAAAATGCCAGAGATAGGGACATTTCCCAGGTGTCCAGGGCTGCATTCCTCCATTGTAGCAGTGTGTGGGTCAGGCAGGTCTCGCTGCCTGGCATCAGGGTGGGCAGAAATCCCCAGTCATGTAGGTGGGGACATGGGGAGCAGGAGCCAAGCCATGGGACATCCACAGTGCTGGCCAGGAACCTGGCTGAGCGTGGTTGTGCAGCCCTCTGAGGTGACCTTCAGCCCTGCACTCGTGCTCAGCCATTGTGGGGCCTGGAGGAGGAGAGGGATGTGTTCTGCAGCACAGCCATAGGCTACAAACAGGCAACACCCGATAACCACATGATCCTTGTCTTTTAGAACTTGGCTGTTCTATTTACAGATGAAAGCATGGATGACAGTGAACACAGAAATCCAGGGACACAAATACAGGTCAATGACAAGGGTGTTTTGTGCAGACAGAAGAGATGCCATTCCATGGCCATCCATGGAATCACGTCAGGGAGTCAGCCACCACTTTGTATTCATGGGCGGGGAGACACCGGACACTGCCCTGTTGCGGTGGGGTGTCCTGCAACATGCATTAGACAGCAAGGCCCATGGAAAGAAATAGGGACCCATTCTTGATAGATGTTTCAGAGATGTTTATTTTCCAGCCACATGGCCAGGGGACTGCCGAAGAACCGCGCAGTCATGGGGCAACCAGGGTCCTTCCCGCTCAGGGGAACACAAAATAACCAATGGGGAACAGGATTGACCAGGGAGTGGGGAAACCTCCTACTAGAGAAATCTACTCCAGGGTCCTCTCCCCCCAGACCCTACGCCAGTGGGGAGGAACCCCAACACCTCATCCTTTTGTTTTAACTAAAAGACATTTAAAACTTAACATTAGAAACAACTGCATAAACATAAGATAACAAGAACAATTTCAAAAGAAAAGAAGCCACCATCCTGAGTCTCTAAGTGTCCAAACAGATTCTTTCTCTGGAACATCTTAGGGCTGGCAGAAGGGAGACAGGACTCTCTGAGCATGCTTTGTGGGGAAACTGAGGCAGGAGATGGTTTCTTCCATTTGTGCCTGTTAGAATTCTAAACAACAATAGTTAATTTCCCCCCCTCTGTCATCCCCCACTCGGCATCAGAAAGGGATTTTTGGGGAAACAATTGGTAAAGGCATGGTTGTGTGAGAGAAACCATGGGTGGAAAAACGGGTAACAGGATATGGGATAAAAGGGAAAGGTAGGATTAGGAAAGGGAGACTGTATGGACTGCTTATAATGGGGATATTGTCTGACATGACACATGACTACGACTTGCAGTGTATGTACTGCCTTTCACAGAAACACCACCAGGCCCAGTAACATTTGCTGCTTGCAGCCTTTCCTTCCTTGTATAATCTTAAACTCTACCACTTCTCCATCTCCTAAGCTTGGGATATATTTTTTGGGGTTATTCTTCATAATGGCAGTATGATGAATGAGTATGTCTTCCTGGTTGTCACACCTCGTTATAAAACCATAATTTTGTTTAACGTTATACCATTTTACTATTCCTAAAACCTTGGCTATGATGATTTTTTCTTTTTTCCTTGTCACTGCTGTTTTCTGTCTCACTGTGTTCTTGCTTTCACTTTAGCTTTCGCTCGCTCCCACTTTGGAGCTGCCGGAGCTGCCAGGGCTGCCCGTGTCTGCACGCTCTCGCCATGGAGTCTCGACTTCTCGGGGTCGCATTCAGGGCCAC
>NW_008238988.1:7800993-7821870 GCF_000691975.1 Corvus brachyrhynchos
TCGGCCGCGTGTTCACGGGGCTCGCTCCACCGCACGCTGCCTGGCAGGCACCGCCAGGTCCGCTCCATCACGTCGTTCCTGCCGCGCCTGGTTCTGCCACCCACCCGCCCACGTGCGGGAACTGCCTCGCCACCACCGCAGCCCACATGGCCGCGGTCGCATGATCCCTGAGGCACGTTTCCCTCCGCAAGGACACAGCTGATACTATTCAACAGTTTCCATAATTAGATAATACTCACAGAAATATTCTTCCGTCGGCATATATTTTGACTGAGAAATTAACTGTGTCCAAACTGTCTTTCAAAAGTCTTTGGTAAGAATCAAGTCCCAAGAAACATAGAAAAAATTTTTAAACAACCATGCCAGGAAGTGTCTCAGTTCTTTTTGAGCCTGAATTAAGCTAAAATTTACATATCGCTATTCAAGAATCTTTTCAAGTTTAAGATAAATGTCCCTTTGCGGCTCGGACAGCCAGGAGTCTTTCCATGGTTCCTCCATAGTTTATGGAATGGCAAAACAAAAGCAAAACTGCCCTTCTTCAAGTTACACTGGACAAGCTGTTCTCCCTTGAAGTACACTCCAGGCCTTTCTGGTAATCAAATGTCACTCACTCTGATACTCATGGCTCATCCTGCCACACTAGCACCCTGCCACCCTTCTCTGGGAGACTGAAGATGACAAAGAAACACCCCCTGGGGATGTGTATTGAAGATCAGACTGTTTGTCAGGCTCATCCTCAGTGCTCACCGGAATTTCAAGCTGAAAGGACACAGCAGGAGAGCAGAGTGTGTTTTCTGTCTGCAGAGATCCTTCTGGGCATACAGGGCCACTACCAAGCCCAATGTTCCAGCAAAAGGCTTGGAAGGGGCTGGCATGTTGCACCCTTTCGTCAGTGTCCAGCAAGGTGGGGAGGGCATTGGTTTGGGCAGTGGTAGTACTCTCAGCTCCTCATTAAAGAATTCACTGTCCTCCACCCCTTAACTTGCACTCTGTGAACTGGTTCAGGTGCCATGGGGTCAGGAGAATATCCCTCTCTCTCCGTCACTGATCCACCACGGGATTTTTGCACAAGTCATACGGCATTTCTGGGCTTGGATTTCAATAAATCAGGGTTACAGCAGCAGACCTGCACCGCTGTGCCCTCCACAAGCCCTGGATGAAGAACACTGGGCCCACGAAAGTCACAAACACTTGTGCATCAGCAAAAGAGCAAATATTTCAGTAGGATATTAACAGTTGACTTATAAAATGTTGCACTAATCTACAAAGTGCAAGACAGTTATGTCTGCTTACACATAGGACTCTAGTCTTCTAACAGTCCTGTAATTTTAGGTAAAACCTATTTCCAGAGGATTAGCAACTGTCTTTCTGAGGTATTAGTTGTAGAAGGTTCTCAGGAGTCTCACACATATTTCAGCAGAGCTGAGTTGCACAGAGCACACACCCTATTGTCATTGTGGAGCAGGAAGTATGAGAGTGCAGCACGTGAAAAATTGTATGTACATGTTTTAAATTCTGGGTTATTACACAAATGTCTTCCACGAGCCTTAAATGTTTGTAAACAACTCATTTAGTCATCACAATGTGTTTAATACTAGTCTTCTCTTTGATGTCTGTTCCAGAAGTAATAGAACAGAAATTGTCACAATAAAATACAAATTTTGGACATACATTCTTAATCTTGATATATTTAATGCTTTGTAACAAACTCTACAAATTATTTTTTACACAAAGTGAACTCCAAAAAGAAAATATGGATCAAACACAGAATATAAGATAACATATATCTGTAGTTTCTGTCCATGAAGATCTACCAGTTCTCTCCTCATTTCCTTAGGATATTACATGGGGCCATAAAAACCCTGGCTGGAGGGAACACCTACTGCTGACACCAAGGCTTTCAATCAGGTGAGGCATGGCTTTGTCCAGCCAGAAACCTTCAGGGTTGGGGTCTCTACAGTCCTCTCTTAGTCACCAGGATTTTTCATGGGTGATGCAAAACAGCTCCAAGCTGCATGGACCAGCTCTTTTGGCATCCTCTGTGAGACCTCCTCAGCTCCCAGGTGCTGACAAACCCAGCTCACCACTGCTCCAATTCCCCACTCCTGCACTGTCACAGGGCTGTCCCCTTCCCCACGGCTCTTACACTGGCTGTGCCTGCACTGACTGGGAAAACGCATCTCAAGTCCAAAGAAATTTAAATAGGGGATTTGCGCTTGATTTATTGGAGGTTTGGAGTGTTTGTGTTATGCTGAATTAGCTCTGAAGCTCTGCTGGAGCATGGGTCTATCATATGTGGGTTGGGATGCAGCTGTGGACAGGCATGGGGTCACAGACGGTGGATGCAGCCTGATGAGTCAGCCAGCACCTTATGCAGAAGCTGACCTCACACTAAAACAGGCTCATCTCTCCATCGACATTTGGCACATATGGATTTTCTTGCTGAGTAAATAAATCCCAAGTGGGCAGCGTGAGCTCTTTGGGAACTCACCGAGACAGCAATTAGCTGCATGCCTTGATGCGTGAGCACACAGCTCCTCTCTCCAGTCCCTACAGCCCCCACTGGCGCCCCAGCCCTCCCAGCCAGAGGCAGAAGCTCCGGCAGCATCAGATCTCGCATGCCCACCGCCCGCAGCTCCCGCCGGGCCGTACACGCCAACGCAGAACCTGAGGCTGCCAGCGGGGCCACGCCAAAATGCACAAAAGTAACTACATTTCAGTGCAGAAATTCCATCTGCGGCAGGTCACGAGTGCCATCTGCTGACGCTTCCCTGGCCCTCAGGTGTCCGGCCCTGTGCAGGTGGTGCAGCCGGTGACCTTCCAGCCGCCCTGCCCCCGGTACCCACCAGGGAGGACAGAGCCTGCCTTGACAGTGGCCTGGTGGCCGCTGTCTCTGAGGTCAGGGGCGGGTGAGGGGGCACAGACTTGCCCCCGCCTAGCACGTGGGCAGCAGGGATCACAGTCCCTGGTACCAGGCAGCCAGAAGGGCAGACCAGCCTCCGCTTTCCCATCACGGTAGGCAGCACCAGGTCACCCCACAGCTTCACTGCTGAGTCTGTGCCAACAAAGGGGGGGGCTTGCTGCTCTCGCAGTGGGTCCTTTTGTTACCAAAGGTCACTTTGCCCTACAGAGAAAGCAGCTGTTTGTCAGCAGCCCAGCAGTGATGGCATGGCCAGCCAGGCTTGATGGACAGCGCCTGTTTTCAGCTGGATCTTGCACCCATGGTGTGAGCTCCCAAGACCTGGAAACCTCTGAGCAGCACTGACATCCTCCTCTGAAAGCAGAGTCCTTCGTAGCTACCACCTGTCCTTCATGACCCAGCCTGTCCTGTCTCTGATGCCACATTTACAGTGTTGGGATGTTAAAGAAGTCACCTACTCACATTGAGCAACCTGGGCTGCTTGTCCCTCTACTAGGAAATTCAGCCATGGGGACAGAAAGAGCATCTTACTGTCACCGTGCAGCACAAGCAATAGCTATGAGAGCACAGTTGAGGGTCACAGGGCAGCAGAACCATGTGCTGGGCAGGACACCACAACTCCCAGGTACTTGCAGCAAGCCGAGTGGCAGGACCATACTTCAGGCCCTCAATGGATGGAAATTGAGATCCAAATCCTTTCACCTTTCTTTCTGCTGCAGTCTGTGCTTCTAGTAGCTGCTGCACCCATTCATTGATTTTGGCCAGAGGCTGGGAAGGAACTGTCTTGGAGGCAAAGGGGCTCTGGCCTCGGGAGATGGGCTGCTGGGCAGAGAATGGCAAGAAAGGGCAGGGGGACACTGCAAGTTGTCCTCTCAGAATCCAGCAAAGGCCACCCCAGTATCCCATTCAGGAGACCCACTCTTCCACTCCGTGAGGATGCTGTCCCCACATCCACAGACCACATACCCCAAACTTGCACTAAGAGCACAGAAAGTGGCAGGAGAAATGTTTAATGGGGTTTTATCACTGCTCCACTCAATCAGATACATCTCCTTCCAGCAAGGTGCTGTGACAAAGGCTTCTGCCCCCCAGCCCCACCATGGGGGGGACTGATATGGTGTTAAACCATGTTCAGCACTACTGCCAGGTGCCACTGAAACAACCTTCACTTACTGCAATACTAAGTCTAGCAGTTATAACCATAAAATTCAAATCTTCTCTCCAGAAATGAAACTAAAAGGGGATATTTTAATTCTACCAAAGAAGGAATAGGAAGAGAAAGCAATGAAATAAGTAGCAACTAAGCAACTGGTACTACAAAGCACCACTTTGTAGTAGTTAGATACAAAAAGGTTAGCTCCTTTAAAGTAGACATTCAGGTATGGAAGTACCAATGGCATTTATTTTCCACAGACTCAATGTTTAACTGAGCAATTATACTCCCAGTTGTTAAAATGATGGAATGCAAATGAAAAATATATTTACATGTCCACGATCATTAAGTCTTTGTACTTCTGTGGAGATACAGGTAGAATAAGTATTAAAAAAGTAAAAATTCTTGTGAACCTCTCCAATAGACGTAGTCATATCAGTCAGATAATCCCAGCTGTAATGCCTTTAAGAAGCATTTTGTGTTCCAATTTAGAGCAGAATAACTGAAATACAAGGTTCCAACTCTCAAAGCGACAGAGAAACTCCTCCAGATCCTATTTTAAATTTTTTTTAAATTAAATTTTAAAATTAAAAAAAAAAATTAAATCTAGAAGTCTAGAAACTGTTTTTCCTTAATTTTCACATTACTTTTGTTATGTCAGAGAAGTAAAATACATTTTGGTCATTTGCATTCCACACAAGCTTCCAAAAGCCAAGTATTCTGCAAGATTAATGCCGTAGAATGAAAACATCTCCATGCCAAAAGCCCTTGTGGTGCTGCCCAAGGAATCCATCAGTTAGAGATTTCTCGCTGCATTTGTGTTCTCAGATGTGAAATATTCAAGACAAAATACCAAAAAAGAGGAAGTGCAATTCCCATATTAACAGAACAGGAATACCATAATACCTTTGCAGAAACATTTGCTCTAGAGGACTCAACAGCGAAAGACAACTACCACTCTCAAGACAGTGAATTTATAAACAATTTGTAAGAGTTTTCTCAAGCCCAGCACACTAACAGATTTCCATTGGCATGTGAGACAGCTGAATAAAACACACAAAAGGCACATGGAGCCCTGGCTTTGTCTTTGCAGCAGCAGCTGATACTGGGCAAACCTCTTGCAGTTACCTCTGACTGAAATACAGGTGAAGCACCCCTAAGCGTGACACTGGGCATGTTTGGGACAAAGATTATTTGATTTTCACCTTTTCCCTGAGTGGATCAACACAAAAGCATAACTGAATGAAGTTAGGCTTTTTTTCTGAGAGTCAATGCCACACTTCTGGCATCAGCCTCTCTGTCCCACTCTCCACTTCCCCAGTGTCATTTAAAGCAAGTCCAGCATCAAACTGGAACATGCTCTGCAGTCTGGTAGGTTTGAGGGCTGCAGTCCATGCTCCCCTCGCCTCAATGAATAACTGAGGAAAAGCCCACTGAAATGAATGTGATTCCCTCCTGGAAGGGCTCCATCCCTACCCACTCACTTCAAGAGTGCTTGGGTACAGAATTGGAGGAATCTTAGATAGACAGTTCCTGAGCAAGAAAGGCATGTAGATGATGTGCTGTACCCACTAACCCCAGCCCAGTGAACACAACAGATCCCTCAGCTCAAATTGAGGGTACCTCTACACTTTCAGGTATCGCAGTGACAAAACAAACCAACATATTTTAATACTAGTACCTTAAAACTGCCCAAAATCTATTCCATTTCCATACATGTTATTTCTAGAAAAATATGTAATTTAACCTTCCTAATTTGATGATCCAATATACCACAGAGCTAGTGAAAACTTGTTATGGAGATTTGACAAAGTTTACATTCAACAGAAAAGTTTAAATTGATTCCTTAAGTTTCCCCTCTCCCCACAAATTCAAATGAATTTCATAATCCTATTATCACCAATAAAATTGCCAAGTAATTTTAAATAAAATTGTTTTAACTACTGTATGGGGGTTGCATGGCAAGGTTTTGGTACTTTGGGGGGCTACAAGCATGGCTTCAGTGAAAAGCTGCCAGCAGTTTCCCCCATCTGTGAGGGAGCCAATGGCAGCAGCTCCAAGAGGGACCCACAGGTGGCCAGGGCTGAGCCTGTCAGCAGTGGTGAATAACAGAGTTAAAAAGGAGAAAAACTCCAGTGCAATGACAGCTGGAGAGAGGGCTGAGAATATGTGAGGGGAATAGCCCTACAGTGCCCCAGGTCTGTGCAGGAGGGGCAGGAGTTTCTCCAGGTGCCAGAGCAGAGACCCTCCTGCAGGCCCTGCGGGTCCGTGCCAGAGCAGGGGGACGCCCAAACGCATGGAAGCCCATGCTGGAGACTGGGTCTCACACACACTGCTGATGAATTGAGAGCAAGTTTATCTTTTCTCCAACTCCACTGTTTCTTATGCATCTCAGAAAAGTTTGTGTGTGAGAAATGAAAAAAAATTGCCTAGCAAAGGTAATGGACAGGTGTAACCCCTGCTGTAGCTTTCATGAAGTCAACATTTCCATCAGGCAATAAGCAGCCCCATTTTGCCCAGTGTTGGCCTACTGTACAGCTTTACAAACTAGTGATGCCTCCCAAGCCACGTGAGCAGCAGTACATTGACAGGCAGCCAAACAAACAAGAGCAGACACACACACGAAGACATCCCTAACATACTTCAAGATAGGGAGGAAGAGGTCAGCTAAAACCCATTCTTGCACAGAATTAAAAAAAAAAATGAGACTGGATTTGGGTCAGAAAATGCTTCAAGGTAGTTTTACCTTCACTTTCTTCATAAACCTTGGTTTTCTGGTCCTTTTGAGGGCTATGGGGAACTGCCATAAAAGTCAAGGTGACAATTTGCTCCTTCAGTCTTCCTGATGCTGAAGGAAGGGAAAGGAACATACCAGGAAGCCTTGCTCTGGAAAAAACATTCATATAGTATTTCAGCAACACTTTGCAGTCACAGGTGTGCTATACATTCAGGTTTTTGGGCCTTGCAAGAAGCACTTCAAATGTCTGTGAAAGCCATTTCCAATTATCTCCAAAAATAACTGTAGAAACAATGCTCTTAAGCATGTATTTGTGGGAGTGTGTGATTTATACATGGGACATGAATCCACAAAGCTCCAAGGATTCCAGAAAGCTAATAAAAAAATCTGATACGATTACTCAAGGACAGGACCATTTCAGTAGAAACTCCTTTGCAGCTGGGCACAGGGAGAAGGAAACCAGCACAGAGAGGAGGTGAATTTTCAGAAGGGACAGTTTTGCAAATAAAAGTATTTTTGGCTCTTTACTGACTCTGATGCTTTAAGCAGTTAAGGGTCAGTCCTCTGTTCAAGCATCTCTTTGAAATGGCAGCTCTTCAGCAAGGACAGCAGCTTGTCCCTGGGCTGTGGCCTCATCAAGGTCTGCCAGCGCAGACAGCTCAGCTGGAAACAAGGCTCTTGACAACTGCAATGCACCTGAGGTTAACAATGCATGTGTTTATGTACACTTATATCAAACTGGAGATGACAGATAGAAAGAAGTACAGCTGAAGTAGTTTAGAAACCTGCACATTAATAGGCAGGGTGAAGACTTGGCACAGACCTGAACTCACAGGTGAAATGAGCTCTTCCCAGGATACTTGGCAACTTCGAGTCACTGCATCCCCTGGGATTGGCATCACTTTACCCTCTGCCTTCATGTCCCTGTGACCCAGCACTGTTATATATGGCAGTCAGCACACAGCCTGTGCCACGCACACCTCCAGGATCCTCTCACAAACCTCTTGCAGATATGAGGCAGGCCACAGCAACAAGATTTGGGTGCCAAGAGACAAGTGGTACAGGATGAGTGGGTCAGATTTGAAGGGAAGGTGGTGGCTTTCCACAATCAAGACCCAAGAAACACGCCTCATACTCCCTCTTACACTGGGCTTTACCAAGTGACACTGAACTTTCAGAAAACAAAACAGAACCAATATTCCTGTCCTGAAATCTTAAACAAAAGGTTTGGAGGTTTTTTACCACAAAGACCAGGACTCTCTTACTTCAAGCTGCCTGTGTCACAAGAGAAGCGCTCTGAGGGCAATGTTGGCTGCAGCCCAAAACATATCAACCTGCCCTGCTTGAGGAAGGCACAGCTCATTTTCCTTCAGCTTCCAGGCGCGCTGTTCAGATAGCCATTGCCTCCAAACGCTCCAGAAAGCAACGGTAACCAAGGCTCCTCAGCTGGAAGGGAGGTCAGATATGTAACAAGAAACTAAGTGGTCTGTGGTCACAGAAGAAAACATGAAAAGGAAGAGAAAAGGACCAAGGACCTCAGCCAAACCTACAACACTCAGTGCAGCATACTGACATGAACAGCACTTAGCAAACCTCTTGCTGAACTGTAGATGGTGCAACACAACTTGTGGGGTATGGGATTTTTGTGACTGTTGTTGTTGAGGGTTGGGTTGGTTTTAACATTGCAAAGGCATCACTTCAGCTTTCCCAGAGTGAGAGCACATGCCTGTTCCCAGGCAGGTAGTGCAATGAGCCAGTGGACCCTGACCCTGGCTTGTTGGTGTTCCCAAGCACTGTGAGTGATTTGGACTTGCCAAAGAGGGAGCACTGACATCCCCTGGCACCATCTTTCCTCTTCTTTGATCACATGCTCTAACATATCCAAAATCCATGTCTCATCCAGCCTTTCTTGTATCAGTGTCCATGACAGTGCTCCAAGGCTGTGACAGGTGCCCAAAAAAAAAGCCAGTTGTAAGAGGGATTGCTGCAGGCTCAGCAATTCTCTCTGCTATCAGTCACCAGCCACATGGGGAAACAACAAGCAAAGAAGGTTGAACCTGATACAGAAAACAAAGGAGGCAGGGAGCCAGCTAAAGGGAGATGGGGTGGCCTGTGCTGGAATGAAAGGAAGAAATCCAAAGAATAGTTACTAATGTCAAGGGTCTGGGAGCAAATTTTCTTCTTCTCAGTGCTGCATTGCAAGAGGGAGCAGTGCAGACACCTTACTGAAATGTTGGTGTTGTGCAGTATCCTGGGTGCCCTCTGTGAGAAGCAGATGGAATGAAACACACCTGACAAGGAGCAAATGGATTGAGACCTGCCTGATGTTTGCAGGTGCAGTTACTGTTGGTGCTTCTAATTTATGGAGCACAGTCAGAGAATGCCATCATCTGCCAGGCAGAGGAGAGGTCTCATCTGGAGGGGCTTAAGAGCTGTCACCTGTCCTTGCCATGACCATCCCTCCTGCAGCTGCTCCATAGGACTCGGACAGGCTGGCACACGACGATGCAGACCTACAGCACCTGCAACAGCACCATGGGCACAGCCATGGGTGGGAGAGGCCAGAAGTGGTAGAGCTCCCAGCATGGCCTTACAGTCCTCTAGCATCTCTCATCCAGCTCCTCCAATGCTTTTCTGCTCTCACTGATGCCAGAAACACGCTGGTTTCCCCATGGCACTGCCCTCCTGCTTCTACCCACTGTCCTCTTGAGACCCAGCGACCTGCAGAGCTGTGGCAAACGGGATCCCTGGGGCAGGCAGGATGCCGGGATGGTGTCAGGACCAGGACAGCGCACACGAGACAAATTTAAATCAAAATTATCCGTTCACACCTCCACTGAGTACAAAGGGAAGGGCATTTCTTATGCAGACCAGTGTGACTGTTGGCCTTGATACAACACTCACACCCAGATCCTGCAGGAGACTTCAATAAACATTTAACAATCAGCACTAGTAAAGAACAAGGCTTTTCCTACAGATCTATGCTGTTTATGTTGTTTTCAAAACACCTGCATTTCCTTCAAAGAGAATAGTAAAGAAAATTCATATCTCATTAATCAAAGAACAGAGCTTCAGAGCAGAAATAGTTTCTTTCCAAAATATTACACTGATCACTGGATTTTGAAATCTAAGTTGAATTAAAGGCTTAATATACCTTTATTCAACTTTACTTTTTTCACGTTGGTCTTTGATCCATGATATTTCTGTGCCATGGAGAAAAAAAAGAAAGAAAGAAAAAGCCTACAAATGATCTCTCCATCGCTTCAAGCCCTCAATTTTAGATTTACACAAAAAGCAACAAGGCCAGGAAAGATCTTTCCATCTTCTGCACCTGATTTTCTGCTTTTATATTGATAGCTTCTGTGTATTATTGAAGATAGAAAATTAACTCACTAATGTCAGAAACAGTGATGTGTTAACGTGTTAATTATTAAGGACTCTAAAAGCCTGAATTCATTTGTGCTGAATGAGTGTAAATTATCTAACAAACCCTTTGATCATGACTTTATGAGCTTCCCCTCCATAGGTTTAGTCTTCTCATTTATAGCCATGTCTAAACTATAGACTATTTGTGCATCCATACGGAATAAATCAGGCTCCCCAGAAAGCCCCTCATTAATCTGCTTTGCAAGGACCTACTAATCCACAGGTGAGAGGATGTGGGAATAAGCCACCTTCTTCCACATAGAGCAGCCTTACTAGAGGAGTTTTCTGCTTTAGAGAGTTCATGATTTTTATATGCCCTGTAAATTATTTTGATTCAGGAGTTTTTGGGATCAGATTAAAGTTTGCATATGCATTTCTATGCAGTTTATATGCAGTTGCATGAAGTGGCTTTGTGGTTTGGTTTTGGGTTTTGATGGGATTTTTTTGAGCTACAGGGTGGCATTGTGGGGCAGACCCAGCCCCTCTGAGCACTGGAAGAGCAATCTTCCACCCCAGGGGTCCCAGCACCATCAGTGCTGCTCAGCCATCTCCCAGCCACCCGCCACCCCTAGGAAGGCATTTCCCCTTTGGCTACAGCCACCTCACACTCCTCTCCGTTCAGACAGCAGAATACCCTGCCCTCACTGAGCCTGGCCAGAACACCCACATTGCAGGAGGCACCCACAGAGGTTTAGCTCAGTTCGGGATTTTTTATTTTTGCATCTTCATACAAAACCTCTCAAAACAAACCAGCCAGGAGTAAAACTTGCCCCAGCTCTGCAGAACACTTAGCACTCCCTGCCTCTGGGAGCATCTATCACACACCCTGTGTAAAAAAAGTAAATTTTAAGTTATAGATATAGAAGCTGAGACTAAACTGGCATTAACCAGAATTGTCAGGAGTCACTTTTGGGGGTTTTTATTTTGTTTTTACATTTATATACAAAGGTAAGAACAAGGCTTTTCCTACAGATCTATGCTGTTTATGTTGTTTTCAAAACACCTGCATTTCCTTCAAAGAGAATAGTAAAGAAAATTCATATCTCATTAATCAAAGAACAGAGCTTCAGAGCAGAAATAGTTTCTTTCCAAAATATTACACTGATCACTGGATTTTGAAATCTAAGTTGAATTAAAGGCTTAATATACCTTTATTCAACTTTACTTTTTTCACGTTGGTCTTTGATCCATGATATTTCTGTGCCATGGAGAAAAAAAAGAAAGAAAGAAAAAGCCTACAAATGATCTCTCCATCGCTTCAAGCCCTCAATTTTAGATTTACACAAAAAGCAACAAGGCCAGGAAAGATCTTTCCATCTTCTGCACCTGATTTTCTGCTTTTATATTGATAGCTTCTGTGTATTATTGAAGATAGAAAATTAACTCACTAATGTCAGAAACAGTGATGTGTTAACGTGTTAATTATTAAGGACTCTAAAAGCCTGAATTCATTTGTGCTGAATGAGTGTAAATTATCTAACAAACCCTTTGATCATGACTTTATGAGCTTCCCCTCCATAGGTTTAGTCTTCTCATTTATAGCCATGTCTAAACTATAGACTATTTGTGCATCCATACGGAATAAATCAGGCTCCCCAGAAAGCCCCTCATTAATCTGCTTTGCAAGGACCTACTAATCCACAGGTGAGAGGATGTGGGAATAAGCCACCTTCTTCCACATAGAGCAGCCTTACTAGAGGAGTTTTCTGCTTTAGAGAGTTCATGATTTTTATATGCCCTGTAAATTATTTTGATTCAGGAGTTTTTGGGATCAGATTAAAGTTTGCATATGCATTTCTATGCAGTTTATATGCAGTTGCATGAAGTGGCTTTGTGGTTTGGTTTTGGGTTTTGATGGGATTTTTTTGAGCTACAGGGTGGCATTGTGGGGCAGACCCAGCCCCTCTGAGCACTGGAAGAGCAATCTTCCACCCCAGGGGTCCCAGCACCATCAGTGCTGCTCAGCCATCTCCCAGCCACCCGCCACCCCTAGGAAGGCATTTCCCCTTTGGCTACAGCCACCTCACACTCCTCTCCGTTCAGACAGCAGAATACCCTGCCCTCACTGAGCCTGGCCAGAACACCCACATTGCAGGAGGCACCCACAGAGGTTTAGCTCAGTTCGGGATTTTTTATTTTTGCATCTTCATACAAAACCTCTCAAAACAAACCAGCCAGGAGTAAAACTTGCCCCAGCTCTGCAGAACACTTAGCACTCCCTGCCTCTGGGAGCATCTATCACACACCCTGTGTAAAAAAAGTAAATTTTAAGTTATAGATATAGAAGCTGAGACTAAACTGGCATTAACCAGAATTGTCAGGTGTCACTTTTGGGGGTTTTTATTTTGTTTTTACATTTACAGACAAGGGTAAATAACCATTGAAACAGTGTAATTTCCCTGGCCAGAGTGGGAAGTCTGGCTTATCAGAGGGTCCTCCCCATCTGCTGGGGACCTCTCTCCTCACAATGTCACCACAGATGACCTGCAGAAGGAAAGCCATGAGACACTGGGAACAGCCGGCATCAAACTTTCCCCTAAGTTTCACCCAGGAAAGGACATGTGTCCAGCAGGTGATGATGGAGCTCTGAAGTTCATAGAATGAGCCCTTCAGGCCAGTAATGGGAAATGAGCCAGAGGGAACCAGCAGGCACTCCCCTGTGAAACACACACAGTCCATAACTCCAGTGTGATGCCAGTGCTGTGGAAGACATAGTGATGTCTCATGTAACAAGTGATCTATTTTTACTGGCACAGAAAAATGCACTTTTCTGTCCTAGTTTAGAAACTGAGCCTGAAAAATTTGCACACAGCCTCACCTTACCCTCATGTACAAAATCTGCCCACTATGAGTAAGGATTTCAGTAGCATAATAAGCACCTACTTACACGATTAGTGCTTCCGTCCCTAACACTGAGGGGCAGAATTCAGGGAAAGTGTTACCTTTAAGATTTGCCATCTGTTTCAGAGAAACTCACAGATGCCCAGATAGGGAAATAGCTGTGTCTTCATTCCACCTTCTGTTTAATCCACCTTCTGGCACATGAACATGAGGACATGGGGCAGCTAATGGTGTGCACTCCTCTATCCTGAGCCTCTGGGCTTTTGTTCTTCAAGTCCTAGATGAGTCAATTTATGCAATTGTAGATGCTGGGCTATGGGTAGGACAAGCCGTTATTTTGTTCTAGAAATTGCATTTTCCACAAGCACCTTGAAATTCAGAACTTACCATATATTCCATTTCTGTGTGTTACAAATATTTATGTAACGCCTTTGGCTGGAAAAAGTTACCTTTATGGTTTCCTCTATTATTTTTCTTACAGATGATGCCAAGGAATCAATAACCATGTCACACATTTGGGCAACCAGAGCAAGGGACTTTGTATGGAACCATACAGTACCTGCCTTTACACCTCTGGAAACAAAGTCAGAATTTCTCCTAAACTCCTACTTTTTAACCAATCATATGCACAGTCATTAAAATTAAATTGAATGCACCTGCTCACAGCTCTTGACCTGTTTCATGTCTGGTTTGTACCAGATCTCATCCTGCACAGCTCTGAGGAGAAGCCAGCAGAACCTCAGCAAAGTGTCAGCAAGTGGCCCCAGTATGAAGGTCACATCTTCCTTTAACCTTTGCCATCCCCTCACACTGCTGTGACCTTCATGCCACCTTGGAGAAATCCTAATACAAGGGAAGGGCTTCACTCTGTGAACAATAGTTATTGCACTTCATCTTTCCTATGTCTTTTCCTCCCTACCTTTAGAAATCTCCAGGCATTTGCTCAGAGCATCAAGCCTGAATTCATATTTGCACAATCCATCCACTGGAGCCAAGTCTCTCCCGTAATTAAGGGAATGGCACACAGAGCAACACTGACCACCTGACACCTTCACAGGCCTCAGCCCTATTGATCTGAGACCCGGTAAGGGAAGGCTGATATAAGCACCAGTGGATTTGCAGCTATGTACCTGGTCTTTTCTGTGCTCAAACTCATTTTTTTGTATGGGAAGTTGAACTGGAATTGAAGAGCATGAGTTAAATATTTTGTGTCATGCTGGAATATATAATTCATGATCAAATCCTTTAGAAAGGAAAGACAAGATAGAGCTGCAAAAGCTCTAAATAAAGTATTTTCTGTACCCTCTAGACAGACTGATGGAAAAGTGCTTTCCCCCTTTTTTGTTGGTGTTATAAAGGAAATTAGAAAATAACGTGATAGCAGAAAAACGAATACTCAAAGTACATTTGAGAAATTATTTGTTATTGTTTGTAAACAGACGTAATTAATGTTTTATACACACTTATCTTAAAGTACTGTGTTGCACTTGGTTCCTCCACAATCCACAGCTTCTCTTAAGAACAAGACATATTGGCCTCAACCTGTGAACAGCTCCACACGTTGTTATTTGTTGTGCTGATCTGGGGAGCCCCAGCCAGGAGAATGTGACAGTGCAGCTCTGACAGAGCTGCTCCACTCCGTTCAGAGGGGTGAGATTGTTCCACAAGTCTGCACAATGAGGGGTTTGTCACACTGGGATGGTGTGTGCGATCACAGAATCGTGGAGTGGTTTGGGTTGGAACAGACCTTAAAGCCCATCCAGTCCCACCCTCCTACCCTGGGCAGACACACCTTCCACTATCCCAGGTTGTTCCAAGCCCCGTCCAACCTGGCCTTGGACACTGCCCGGGGTGGGGCAGCCACAACCTTTCTGGGAATCCTCCATGCCTCCACACCCTCACAAGGAAGAATTTCTTCCTAACAGCCCATCTAGCCCTGCCCTCTGACAGCGTGATCATAACAGGCCCTGCTAAATGTCCTTCTTATGGGTCCCCTTTAAATAGTGAAAGGCCACATCTCCCCAGACCCTCCTCTCTGCCAGGCTGGACAATCCCAGCTCTCTCAGCCTCTCCTCACAGCAGAGGTTCTCCAGAGCCCTTCACTGGGCTCTTTGCAGTCTGTCCATGTCTCTCCTGTGCTGGGTAGCCCAGCTCTGGACACAGTTCTGCAGCTGTGGCCTCACCAGTGCTGTGTAGAGGGGCAGGTTTGCCTCCTTCCACCTGCTCTATCTGAGCATTGGCCTTAGCAGGAATATCCGAAAAAAGGTTTTAAAAAATCAACAAAAACAGCCAGCAAACAATAAAATTTCAAAGCAACAATAATTTCGGGGCTGTTTTTCTTTGTCACATTCATAGTGGAAAACCAAGATCTTGGATGAGAGATCTTCAGATTTTTCAGCCCATGGTTCAAGCAATTTCCAGTCCAACAAGAGCCCAGGGGTGCATATCTGAAGCAGGTCTCTGAGGGCAAAACTTGCTTTTGGAAACTGTAATTTGCCTGGAAGAGTTTGTGCACTGTCCTCCACCACTCCTCTGGGGTGTGCAGATTTCAATCATTTCTGAGAGCACTCACTTCTGTTCAGCATCCCCAGAAAAGTGCTCTGCTTCATTTGGTTTCTATAGCAAAGATCCAAATTGTCCACTGGCAGTTTAGGAAACAGCAAGTTAATGCTGGGCTCCCTTCAGTTTGTGGAGAAAATAATCACAGAGCTTTGACAACTGAACAATAGGCAATTGCATGTTGTCTCTGTGTCTTCTTTGAAGGAATAGGAACCGATACAAAAACACCAGCAAGATTGTCACATGCAGTTAGTCATTCCTAGGAAACACTATCAAAGTTTTTGAGAGTGGATGATTTTGGGCTGGTGTGATGGAGCTGCCACGGAAACAGCTGGCACTCCCCACTGCAGGTAGCAAACCACGGGGCAGCTGTTCCAGGGACATCATACATGGAAAAGCATCAGGATTCAGTGGTTATGGCACATCTGTGTAAGCAATGAAGCTGCAAGCATGCAATTAACCTGAAAATGAAGCAATTTAAAGGTCTTCCCTTGCTATAGAGAGAGGTGCCTTGTGTGGATGACTGCGCACTCCAGTAGATACAGCCACAGCCCACACATGGAGCCACAGTGGCACCAGGGCCAAGTTCTCTGGTGGGATATTGCTGCCATTCCCACACTTTCCTCTTTTAAAGATTTCCCCATTACCTTTCCACGCAGACATTTGTTACAAGGAATGCAGAACTTGGAGGGTTTTTTCTTCTTGTTCCTATTTGTAAGACAAATAAAAATTTGAATTAATTATAAAAAATCACAAACATATCTACAGCCTTGGCAAATAAAGTCTTGATGAGAGCCAAATGCCTTGAAACAACATGTGCCTCAGGACAGGCTGAGGGAAAATGCAAACAACAGAGTTTACTTATAACAGCTGGCAGAGACAATACGTTCTGGAAAATGTGTAGAAAATACATAAATGTTTATAAAATAGAGTGAAAAAAGGAGAGGAAGCAACATGTGGTTTCTACAGAACACAGTATCTCAGGGATCTTCTGGTGCCCATGCCAGAGATCGGAGGGCCAAAGTCAACAGGCCTTTACAGACCCACCTGCCAAAGGCATGGGTTGGGGTGGCCTCTCCCAACCACACCACAGATGCCAGAGCAGGTGGTGTGGTCATCTGGCGTGACATGCAGAGGATGACATCCTGGGACAGTTCCACTGGGCTCAGATGATGAGGTGAAGATCGGCATTTCTCATCAGGGAGGACCGTGGGGGGACAGCCATCCCAGAGCCATGGGGACACCTTGGCTGACACCTCACCTGCAACACCAAGCTCCCACAGCAAGAGCCCAGTGCTGCCTGTGGCTCTCTGGTCAGGTGCACTACACGATCCACCCCTGACCTTTGGACAGGCAGCCCCACAATACAGTCAGTGCCTGAACAGCACCTCAGGAAGGCAAAAAGTGCAGGAAATACACAAACAGACCCCTCAATAGGGCCAAGAATGCCAGCAGACTTCGAAAATTGCCAGGTGACATCAGTTAGCATTAAGATAAAGTTAAAAAATTATTGGTGGTGTTTCACACAATAATAAGTAAATAAATAACAGCCCTAAAACAAACCATTTGTGTGAATGCACAAAATGAATTCTGTAAGCAGGGATTCAACAAAAGGGCACCAACCTGGGACCCCAGATAAAAAGTAGAAAATTACTGTAGAATTTATCAGTCTTTTATTCTAATTCACTGCTTTTTCAAGCTTCCTCGTTGTGATTGCTTTTAGCCTGTAAGCTCCTGCTATCCATGAGATGCAAAGATTACTGACTTTGCTAAATGAACTTGGATGCCAAATCCCTTCTCTCCTCTGCTGAAACAGCATCTTGGACAGTGTTAGTGTGAAGGATCCACATCTTCATATCGGTGTCCTTTTTTTAGATCTTTAAAACATCTCTGGATGAGGTTACACTTGGAATTGAATGTCTCTTTACTGCTCAGGCTGTTAGTGCATTAGAAATGTCAGCCTTTGAAATAGACATCACAAGGAATTTAGCTATAGAAAGCAACACAATTTTATTACCTGACAAAAACAAGCTTCAAACATTTCATTTAAGAGATACAGCTGATTTTCACCTAAATAGAGCAGAAGAAATACATTGTCAGTTGTTTCCCAAAGCTAACTTATCACAAAGCCGATGCAGCAAAATTGAGCTTGTGAGCTCCTAGGGGAAAATAATTTTGTTTATTTTCTTCCTTTTAACAAAATGTAAGAGCACGTGGGAGGTGCAAAGAGCCAGACAGACAACAGACATGATTGTGAAGAAGCAAAAGGTGACTAGAAGAGGTCAGGAAGAAATCAGACTAGCTACACTTGTAATTTCAATGATTTTCTGGTCAAGCATCCAGGATCCCCAGCTCTCTGCCCATGCCATCATTCATTAATGCATGAACGAGGTCGCAGAGGTTTTGCTGCAGTTCTTTGCACTCCATGCACTGCTCACCTGTCCAGTTATCGTTGCACTGTCACTTATATCATCTTGTCATCACCTACGACATGGACATGCCATTGAGCCTGGTGGAGAGACAGAGTTCTCATCAGACTTAGGTTAAAATTAATCACAAGGAAGTTTTAAAGCAAAAAAAAACTTCCTTTCTAACTCGGAGTACAGGCCCTTGTGCCCAAATGAAAGCTGCTGTATCCTGTTCTGCAAAAGCCCCAGTGAACCCCACACTGGCAGCATCTGGTCAAAGCCAGGTCCAGTCCTTGTGTCACAGTCAACGTTCTCTTGTACTGCACCTTCCGCTTTTTGCACCACATATGGTCCCTGGTGATGGACACCCCTTGCCTGTGGCAGTTGCTCTGCTGCACTTTCTGGTTTCAGTGCTTAACCTTCCTTCTCAGCTTCAGCCCTTCTTCACACGTTTGGGTCATCACTGGAAAATGTGTGCAACATTCAGCGAGCGTCTCGCTGTCGGTCAATGAATTGGCTTTTTTCTGCCTTTTCCTGTATTTCTGTTTTCTTTGAGAGCACCTTATGAGACATCCATACAGACCTGCATAGGCATTGGCTTCTTAAAGATTTTCTCTACTCTTAACCTGACCCTAATCACAGAATATAAGACTGAGATATGGATAATTTCTAATTTTTCAGGAAGGGATATCCTTATATTGCTGGTCTATTTTTCCAAACACCTAAGTGCCTTCTCATATCAAATTTGCATTAAAAACAGGGGAATAGCCAAGAAAAGTCAGTGAAAACAAAGTTAATTGCTGCAACCAGTAAGTGCTGATAAACAGAGCTGGGTGTGAAAGAGGAGCCCCAGGTTCTGGGTTATCGGCACTAGGATCATGCTGAGAATCTTGAGTGGGAGGAAAACGACAAACAGCAACATTCATCAGAGCAGATCCTGTCTCCAACGTGATGATAAAAAAGACCATCAATCATCAGCTGTGAGGTAGGAACAACAAAAATGCGAAGGGAAGCCTACCCCTACTGTTAGATACTTGAGAAAACTTTAACAAGTCTGAGATATCTCTGAAAATAATGTGTACAGGTGTGTCTTGAATAATGGAGAGCTTCTAATGGAATAAATGGAGATAAACTGATAATATAATTACTAGCATTAATTCAGCAATCAGAGCTGTTGTCAAACATTGATGCCCTGTTTTTTTCAGAAGTTTGACAAAGACGTTGCAAGTTTTTGCAGGGAAGTGAAAAAAGATTTATAAAATTTAGTCCAAGCACTCCTTCTGTCTTCTCTGGTGTCTGACCAAAATGAATGAGGAGCACTGTGTACTGCACGCCCCACTGAGCAAGCCTCACATCCTAAAGAAAGCACTTCCCTAAAGCCCACAACACAACAGTTTGCCAAAATGAATAAATATGACCTGTCTATTGAGGATCTGCCTACCACAAGTGTATGTTCAAAACTTTTGTGTGTTTCTTCCTTTCCCTCCACTTACCACAACACCTATCCGTGAGTCCATGGCCAACAGGTTTGGTAGATCTTAATTTGAGACTAATAATGATAGGAAGACGTGTAGGAGACAGAAAAAAAACCTAGATTTTTTTTCCCAGAAGTTTTACAAATACCAGATGAAGCAGAATCTGGATCCTGATGACCACTAGGTCCAAAACCCAAAGTGCCTGTTTTCCACTGTGCCACCCCCTCGCTGGCAGGGAGGGATGAGGAGAAGAACAGCCCCTGAGGCTGTGAGCACCAAAGAGCCTGAGATCTCTGCTTGTCCTGTTGCACCACGACTGTGAAGAACATGTGATTTGGGGGAAATGTCAGTTTTAACTCTGTTGTAATAAAGAAATGTCAACCCCCGGGGCAGTGCAGCGGCAGCAATCACTGGAGGAGCTGTGGCTAGCACAGTGTGACAGAGACAGCAAGAAAATGTGAACCTTAGTAGGAAATGGTACCATCAAAGTATTTTGAATAAGGAAGGGCTGTTTCCAAAGCAACCAAAAAAAAAAAAAGAGAGAGGAAAAAATAGTCAAGAAAAATTCCAACACTCTCTTCCATGTCAAGCCAATTTTCCCCAAATCTAGACCAGCAAAAAATTGGTTTGTACCAGGGAATGGAGAACACTCACACAGTGAGTGTTGTCCCCGTTATAAAAGTTTTTGGGGATGCACATCTTATGAAATGGAAATAGGATATTTGCCAGACTTGGTCAAGGAAAAATGCACTTTAATTATTAATAATACATGAGTTTGCATAGTGATAGCATTCTGTACAGTACCTTTATCAATGATCTGGGCGAGGGGATCAAGTGCTCCCTCAGTCAGTTGCAGATGACACTAGGTTGGGTAGAAGTTTTCATCTACCAGAGGGCAGGAAGACTCTTCAGAGGGATTTGGACAGGCTGGTTTAATGGACCAAGACCAACAGTATAAGAATCAATAAGGCAAAGTGCCGGGTCCTGCACTTTGGTCACAACAACCCATGGAATGCTTGGGAAAGAGCAGCTGGAAAGCTGTCTGGTGGAGAGGACCCAGCAATCTTTGGCAGCCTTCCAGTGATGTGCATTAGACAGAGCAGTTTTTCTTCCAAAGCAGTATACTTCAGTGTCCTAAAGGATTCAGACCACTCTCCTTTATCCAGGTCTCACATCTGTGCATGGGGTGAAATCAGTCTTATGCTGGCCCCTCATAAGATCATCTCTCACTCTCCAGGTGGAATTACAAAGCCCTCAGTGGGCATCTCCTGCCAGCTGTTCTGTGATCATCATAATTTTCTCTATTTTGGGGGGAAGCTATTGGCCAAAGCACACTGAGCTGCCATGCAGCAGCTGCT
>NW_008238988.1:7821918-7825907 GCF_000691975.1 Corvus brachyrhynchos
TCACCAGCTGAGCATATGGCACAGACACTCTCTTTTATTAAATCAGTACTAAAGCTCTCTAATCAGATCAATACTAAATCAAATTTTGCTCATTATTCATGTTTTTATGTTGCTAAAAATGCTAGTTGCTAGTGCACATCCCTTGGCTGTTTCCAGGGCAGGATGCAGACCTGAGCAGACTCTCCCCCACAGTCTGAGTGAAGAGTTATGAGCTGAGCTCCCTCGTGTGCTTCTTCCCCCCTTACACCCACATCTCACATGCAAAGACTCTTCGTGTCTGTGTCACACTCTGTAGCAGGAACCTGTTCTCATCTCTGCTTGCAGTGCTAGTCCGGGTGCAAGTCCAGGTGTGAGTCCAGGGGCCCACCAGCTCTGCTCGGGTGATCGACCCATCCCCCTGTGCCATGGCTGGTCTGGGCACGGTGCTGCCTTCCGGGTCAGCAGTGCTTCTTGTCCTTTATTATTTTGTGATGTAACTATAGTTGTTGCAGCCATGACCTTGTTCCAATGTGTTATTCTTTCCAGGCAAGACATTAAGGGAACAGGAAGGACTCTGGGCAATGAAGGAAATGTCGGATTGTGCAGCGCAAATACGGAGGTGGAACCTGCCCGCTCCACTTTCCCGCTCTTGCTCTAATTAGCAAAAGTGTTCCCACCTCCAGCATTACTCTGGCATTCAAGATCTCTCCGGGCAATTTATAAGGGGGTCCACTTCCAGCAGCAGTGCTTGCTGCCACTCCCTTGCTGCTGCATCCAGGAGCAGCAACCTGCTGCAGCTGGTGGCCCTGGAAATGCACCAGCCACGTGCCAGCATCTCTGGAGACCTGATCTCATGGCAAATACCCTGGCATCACAATCTCATCACATTTATCAGTGTAAGGAGAAGGTCTTTGCACAGCCAGACTTCCTCATCTGGCTCCTGCCCCTCCCCAGCCAGACCTCCCAGCGAGTGAGAAGGGTTTTCCTGATGTTGGTACCACACCAGGAAGGGCAGCTCTCTTGGCCATTCCCATGAAGGACCAAACAGAGAAGAGCCCTCTCCTACAATCCATTTTTTCTAGTTAACAGTGTAGGAAAATGCTGTCAAAACAGTGCTTGTGGGTGAGCCCCTGGGAGAGGACAAGGTGGGCTGCAGGTGCTTCACTGTGCTCCAAGCCCACCCCTGCACGAGGCAGGAGTCAGCCCTGCCATGGGCCAGGGCAGATCCAGCCATCACACACCAGGACGAGCCTCAGGAGCAGAGGATGGGGCTCAGCCCAGATCCAAAGGCATCGTGTGTCCCACCCACAGGTGTCAGCCCCCTGTGGGGTCTTGGTGCTGAATGGGGTGGTGCTTTCCCTTAACAAGTTTCCACAGTTCTCCCTGCTCAGACCTCATCAATCTGCACAAACAAAGCCTCTTTGCGAACATTTTCATGTCAGCCCTGCTTAAAACTTGTACCATTCATGATTACCATTTATTTAATTAGGAGGTACTGAAGATTTTACCCAGATACCATTGTCTGACATTCAGTGTGACTTTGGTCTCATAACACACTGATCTCTAATGGCTGGGTATTCAGTGTGCCACAGTCACTATCTCAGTACAGGACCATTAGCAATGCTGGTCCTTTGACTGAAGACTCAGTTCTCTAATGGAAACCTGGATGACCTGCAGAATCTTCAGCGCCACCAGTATTTACCCCTTGCTGTCCCACTTGGTCCATGAGCCACCAGGGAGCTGGGGTAGGACAGGATATTTCAGCAAGAAGATATTCATCTGCACTCGCACCTCCACTCCCCTGCCTGGATAGAAATGGTGGAGGAACAGGGGAAGAGAGTTTGGTTTAAAATTAGGACAAGTATTAACAGTGCATTTACCCTGGATGGACAGCAGCCCAGTGACTTTCTCGCTGGGTAAAACCATCAAAACACATAAGTGGATGCACTGTCAGGAGCTTCTGGCCAGATGTTGAGCCAAGCACAGTTCTGCTCATGGGGGGTTTGGCACCACACACGGACAGAGCCAGCAGCCTAAGGGAGGGCAGGACTGTGGGTTGGTCAGGTCCTTCTGTCTAGGAAGGGAATCAGGGCCTCTCTGCAGCCACCTGCCCTCCCCTGGCTGGCTGTCAGCAGTGCCAAAGGCTCCAGTGGTTCACACTCTCCTCTGCCTGACCTGATCCAGTTGCACACAGCTGGGACAGTAGCATAGAGATCCCACGGCTGCTGGAATGGACACCTATGTCTCTGGTGCTGCTGACACCTGCCTTTGTGCTTTGTTCTTCTCTTTCGTGCTTTGTAAACTGCACCCTGGAAAGAATGAAGAAGCCCCTGAATCTGCCAGTTGGGTCTCTGATATGAACTATATGACATGGAAATAAATTAGAAGGTTTGCTTAATTTTTTCATACTTATGTCCATGAGAAGTGCAAAGGTGAGAATAGACACTCTTGTTACAGACTAATGGATCAATCCTCACTGGGATTGATCCTCTGTGAATCACTCATGTTCCTTAAAGTTCACCTCTTCTTTCTGCTGGACAATTATTTACAGCAATAAATGTGACTCTGACCTTTCTGACTGTAGACAAGAGAATGGATTGAACAAAAGGAAATAGTGATCAACAAGAAATGTGTATAGTGCTGAGCTGGACTCTCATGGTGCCTTGAACTGCAATGACAGTTCAGAAAAGACAACGACCTTGGGATGGCTTTGCAAAGCACAGAGTAAGGCAAAAGAGATCTCCCTCTCTTTGGACTGAACAAGCATTGAGAGTCATGCCTGTCTCCAAGGAATTAGCTACATTTCAACCTTGCTCTTGTTGCTCTGAGGGGTGGTGTGGGCATCATGAGGGCAGTTGTGGTGTCCATGTAAGAGTCCTGTGTCAGCTGCAGCCCTCAGTGCCTTTTCCCAGGATCTCCTGAGTCTGCAGATTCTGTCCATTCCCAGGCTTTGCTCCAGCTCTGCAGTCTGCTGGTGTGGTGATACTGATGATACGGGTCCTGAGCAACTGGTTCTGTGCCCGTGGTTCTCAGGAGCTCTGAACCACCTCAGTTAGGACCATAAATGAGGCCTTTCAAATGGTCCCCAAGAGCCAGGCACTGTTTCCAAGAGATAACTGTTATTTGCTCCCAGAATTACATTGAGTAGAGCTGCTGAAGAATGTTTTGTGCGCTGTCATGCTCTATTAACCAGAAAAGAGAGCAGAAAAAAATTACAACTGTGCAAATACTAACTATTGTCTGTCAGCATGGATTAAGAGCACCCAAACTTCATTGCCTGAAAGGCTACACTTGGTTAATAACACAGTAACAGTTTTCGTGTGAGGCCTCAATTTAATCTTTCTGCATTCCTGGGCTGTTTAGGCTGCTTTTCTTCAAATGTCACATTTAATCAGTGTGCCACCTTCTGTTGAAAGTATGCTGTTTAAATAAAACTTTGATAGACATTTGTCTTACATAAAACTTGTCCTTCCATGCAAAGATCAAAAGCAGAACACTGAAGGGAGGATTTGTCTAAAATCAAAGAAATGCTCCCTCTCTCACTGTCTGCTAAGTGCCTTATCCTCAGAGTTCATTTCACTTTCATTACTGTCATAATGTGGAATGTGCAATGCCTATATACCACTGCTTTGCTTTTCTCCTCATCCTTATCTGACAGAGGAAAATGAGTGATTAATGGATGTGAACGAAACCACTACAATTACACATCACCCTGTGCAGACACCACCACCACCAAATTAGAGAATCAGTAATTTACCTCTGTAGCCACTCACTAAAGCAAGGTGCAAAGGAACAGAGCATGCCTGGCTGCCCACGGTGTCTGTGTGCCCTTGCATAACTCTCTGGTGATGTGCACTTCTGCATCAGCCAGGCACCAATGAAGGTGTTCATGAATTTACGTATTTTGATCAGTAATAATTTCCAAAGTCCAAACTTTGACTGTCTTTTTCAAGAGTCAATACTCTGAGTTACGGCACGGGAGAGGAGAGGAGAGGAGAGGAGAGGAGAGG
>NW_008238988.1:7826330-7830336 GCF_000691975.1 Corvus brachyrhynchos
GAGAGAAGAGGAGGGCAGAGTGGGGAGAGAAGAGGAGAGGAGAGGAGAGGAGAGTCCTGTTTATTGCATGAGCCTCAACAGCAGCTGGGACGAATGTGCTGAGACACTGAGGTCAGTAGAGGATCGGCCAAAGGGAACCCAGCGACTGATCATTCACATCCTCTGCTCCCACCACCTTCATGCTTGAGGGCTCATTTCCTGGCCATTAACCCAAATCAGGGCGGACTGGCCCCCAGCGGGTCGGCTCACAGGGCCTCGGGGAACGGCAGGACCGGGGCCTGGGGAGGCAGTTTCAGAGTGTCTGAGGCAGAGAGATGCTGCAAAGAGCCCGAGGAAGAATCATGGGAGTTGCATGACGACAAGATAATAACTGCAGGAGAGCGAATGCCTACCAGATCACAGCTTAGGGAGGCCACAGCCCAGGAGCTTCATCTAGTTAAGCCAAGTCAAAATAATGTTATGGGAATTTTCTAAGCCTTTCCTCCCATACTTTGCAAGATAACAAATCAAGTACATTTCCAAGACCTACTTATTTACTCATCTCTTACACACACAGTTTATCCATAGGGATGCAGTGTGTTCCCTACCATGTATGATGGGGTGATGTGTCCTTGGTAGCAGGAGGAGAATTCTGCTTGTGCCTTGTTTTGATAAGAGCAAATCATAGCACAAAATAAACACCAGTTTACCTCTAATCTTTTCAGCAATCTGGAAACATTACCTAAACATTAGAGAAAGTCACACCCAGGACACCCAGGCCATTACCTCTGTTCCTGTGTTCCTGTGCTCTCCACCATCATTTGGCACAGTCTCAGCAGGGCCGGGGTGGATAATTACCACTTTGTTACCCTCCCTTTCCTCCAGGGTCCTGCTGGTTTTCATCACCCAGCCTTTTCTGGGAAAGGTTAGGAACTCTTAGGGGTGCAAATTCCCATGTGCTGTGCATGTGGATCTCAGTCTCCATTGGAATGAATGACCATTGTGTAACTGTGTCTGTACAGATGGATCACTGCATGGTGAAGGCAGCTTCAGGACAGTACTGTCTCTCTTTACACGTGCCAATATGTTTGTGTATGAGCGTACATTTTACATCTGGATGCTAGGCTACAGGAATCCAGGTAAATCACACATGGAAACACATCCCATATCTGACCTGTTTTGCAAACCAGTCAGTGTTTTGATGAGAATGAGGGCAAGGAAATAGTTTCAAATTTTAAAAAGTAAACATAAGGATGTAAACATCCATCTCCCATTTGTCCCTGTCCAGAAGGGCTGAAGAAGGGATTGTGGGATGCTCACAATGGCATCATCACCTGGAGAAGCTCTAATTCTGCCGGGCACAGGGAGTGTGCACACTCTGAGGCTTTGCAAACACCGACACCACTTTTAATCAAGGTAAACTTCAGTCATTTCACTCAATATTATTTCATTTGAAGAACTGTGCTGTGAAAAAAGCAATTTTCCTTAATTAACATTTTGCTCGTTAATTCGTTCTCTCAGAGGAGATTTGAACTTTATTAAATTATTCAAAAGAAAGAAAACACATCTCAATACAGATATTGCATTAACTCAATGTAACCCACAGGCTTCCATTTCAATAATCATTGCCATTTGTACTGATCTTTGCAAAACTTCTCAAATTGATAAGCTTTCCCAGAGGTTAAATTTTGCCTTAAGACAGAGACTATATAAAGAGAAATGTCATGTCTTGGACTCCTGGAATGACTTGCAAGCATAAAATGAGACATGAAAAAGAGGCAGAGAAGTAGCCATGCTATTTTCCCTGAAGGAACACAATTCTGTTGTTTTTATTAGCTGTGCAGATACTGTAAAATTCAGGCTCTCTGTTCTCTGTTCAAGTTACCCGGCCCATTTGACAGCTGGAGCCTCCCCAGTGTCCTTCTACCTGCTGTTCTGCTGGAACACCTATTTCATCTACACCAGAGATCATTCCAAAGAGCATCAACCTATCCATGACCACCTGTTAATGGGTTTTCATACAGACAGCCACTGTGGCTCAGCAGTGCTCACAGCGCTGGGACACTGACCCATGATGGCACCCAAATGCCACACCCTGCTGCGAGAGAAACCCCTGCCCTGGTACCCCCAGGCCTTTGTGCTGGCTGAGTCCCACCTCTCTGGACAGACCTGAGGACTGGGCATCCCCACACCTGCCTGTGGCACACACTGACAGACTGACGGAAAGGCAGCCAGGCCTCAGACAGGCAGCCCTAGGCAGGTCCCCAGACCAGCACCCCTCTCCTGGCCATCTTGGCATCCCCATGGCATCCAGCCACAGGGAAGAGTGTCATAGACATAGCCCCCATGATGCTGCCAGTCCCTCTGCCTGGCAGGGCTCGCTGGGCTCCCCTCCGCACTCCCTCCCAGGGTTCCTGTGAGGAAGCCAGTTACCCAACATTTGAAGACAGCAATTAGCATTCACATAAAGTACTTCTGAAATCATTCCACTCCATAATTATGCTCAAATTCATTAGCAAGTATATTAGAACTATAATTAACTTCCAAACCTTGCGTGAGCTCCAGATAAAACCAGAACCTGTTATGAAAGACTGCTTCTGGAGCCATTGGCATCAAGGAGGCAAAACTACACACAGCAGAAGGAATGTGCTGCTTAACAGCTTCAAACCCACGGTTTTACTTTGATTTCTTTCCAACATCCTAGTATAAACTGTAATCTTAATATCTGATCTCTCCTTTTTGCTTTCTGTCATTGGATTAGGATTCCTAACAAGTAAAATCACAGAAAAGCCAGTGTATCAAGTTACTGATAACTTGTTCTGTTAGCCAGTGTAACAAGTTACTGATAAATTGTTCTGTTTACACCCTAATGAGGTCTGCAAAGCATCCTACAGGATTCAAAACCATAATTTCAAAGTAGAAAACGGGCATAAAATGCCTTTGAAACACGTCTTAGCCCCTGGCCAGTTATTCCAATAGTTAGGAACGATTTTCCTTTGGTTGGAGTTAATCAATGCAGATTGGAATCTTGCAGGGACAGTCTCTATATAATACCTGGGAGTCTGGGGCTTGGAACAAGAACCAACCAAAGACATTGTAGAAGGCAGTGCATATGAGGTTGTTAGATAATTCTAATCTTAAAATCCAGCCTTCCACTTCTGAAATCAACATTTTTCTACTTATTTGAAGAAGACATTATTCCACCCTAGCAAGCTGTGACACTTTCAAATGTATTTTAAACTAAATAATTTGAAATATTTGAGAAAGCTAATGATGCTGCATGTGTGTAGTGGGTTGACCCTGCCTGGGCACCAAGTGCCCACCAAGCCACTCTATCACTCCCCTTCACAGCAAGACAGGGGAGAGAAAATAAAATGGAAAACAACTAGTAGGTTGAGATAAGGCAGTTTCCCAAAGCAATAAAAGAAAAGCAAAAGTTTGTGCATGCATAAGCAAAGGGAAAAAGTTAATCTCTGCTTCCCCTCAGCAACCAGTGTTCAGTCAGTTCCCGGGAAGCAGGGCTTCAGAACACGTAGGGGTTGCTCCAGAAGGTGAACATTGTAGGATAACAAACGCCATCCCTGTTCTTCCTCTCTCCTTTAGCTTTTATCTCTGAGCTGATGTCATATGGTAATTTGGGTCATCTGGCCTAGTTGTGTCCCCTCCCAGTATCTTGCCCACTCCCAGCCCCTGGGTGGGGGGGAATATTAGAGAGATAGCACTGCTCAGCAGTAGCTGAAACACTGCTGCGTTATCAACAACTTTCCAGCTACAGATGGAAAGCACATGGTGAGGGCTGCTAGGGGAAAGTGAGCTCTGTCTCAGTCAGACTGAATACGCTGTGGCAGGGAAGCCAGCCTGAGGGGTGAGCAGTCCCTGCAGAGCTGTGGCCTAGGGCAGATCGCGACACCAGAGTGGGATGGTTTGTGCTCCAGAGATGCAGCAATGGACAGGCTCTGGTGACCCCAGTAGGTCAGAGAAGGGCACAGCCTCAGCAGAAAGGAGCAGCTCCAGCACCTGGAGCTGA
>NW_008238988.1:7830500-7842441 GCF_000691975.1 Corvus brachyrhynchos
GCACGGGGTGATGAGGGACACGCAGGGGGTGGCAGTGTCATCCTTGCCCTGATTCTCCCACCATTCAGGTGACAAATGGCTGCATTCAGGTGATGAGTCCCCATGGAGAAGGGTAACTGTGCCCACAGCAGCAGGGTGCCTTACCCAACTCTGCAATTCAGGGGCCCTGCTGAGCACCTGAAAGGCTCTAAACAGGAAGGAGATGGGACCCCAAATGGAGGAGCTGTTTTCACCTTCACAGCAAGAAACCACATGGATGACACCTGTTACACAGTGCTGGAACTTGCCTTTTGACAGAGAAATCTGCTAGAGGAGGTACTAGAACTATCAGTAGTTAATTGGTTTTCATTCTTCTGTGATAATGGCAAATGGGAAAAAGAAACATAATACCTCAGATAAGAAAAGCTTCTGGTTTTGTGCTGGTACCCATATTTTTCCTTGAGAACAAATAAGAATTTGTACGCTTCTCTTTGCTTGAGTCGTACTGTGTTTCAAATATGGATGATTTATCTGTTTCTCTTTCAGTTCTTCTGGCATATTTGGTTATATATGTGAGAATAAAATCAAGGTGCTTCATGGAGTCTGGGAGAGTAGAAATTGTACAGTGCCTTGCAGAGATAACCCATTATCTTCATCAACTGCTATCCAAATGGAGAGCAGTAAATCTTAATCTCTTTTCAAGGAGCCACACACTGCACAATTTTTATGGCAGTTGTGAGATGTATCTGATTCAGTGACACTGTTATTAAAGACAGTAGGAAATAGCACAAACGTGTCTCTCAGCAGACCTCTGATGGTGGCATCTCACAGCTCCTGTCAGATGGCACGATGGAGGCATGTTGCCCAGACATGTTTTTGGCAAGAGACAAAACCAAATGGAAAAGGAGAGCTCATCATTACAGCTCTGAGATGGAGAACAGGCATGGAGGAGCTGCAGCACTGCTGGACACTCTGTGGGACAAGCTGCCAGCAGCAACTCCAGCATGTCTTGCACTCCGCAGGCAGGGATGGATACAGGAGCCCTGCTGGGATGGATGCCACTGCCCAGCTCCCAGTGGATGTGCTCATCTCCCTAGGAGCCGTCCATGGTCAATCACCAGGAGCTGCTTCCCAGGCAAGCTGAGAGAAGAGCTGAGCAAGGTGTTTCCTGGTCCCCAAGGTCAGCATCAAAGTCATTAAGCCACATGCCCTGTGGTGCCCGACTGCTCATGCAGGGAAGGCTGGTGCTGCTGCAGTACCCCACCTTGTTAATCTAGTTCCTCTTCCAGCCTTTCAGACCCTACCAGCATGTGGAGATTCTGGCCACTACTCACAACCTTGCTCCTCACCTTCTGCCCCTGTGCCCCCTACCCAGCACTTGCATGGCCAATGCCACCTGCCCTGATCCTGATGCAAAGGAGGCTTTGTGAGGGGGGTCGGTGTACCTGACCTTGCTCACCTCAGTCAATGCTGTTCAGAACCAAGGCTGTGCTATGGCCAGACTGGAACAAACAGGGCAGGAGGAGAGCAGAGTCCCTGCTGATCTCAGCAGCATTCCCAGATGTAAACTACACTTAAGGGCAGCAGCATCTTACTGATTCCAGTGACAAACAAGTACAAACAAGACTTAGAAAAGTTTTGGTGAGATGATAGGGAGCTGTTACAGTGAGCAGGACAGAATTTAGACCTTTTCTCTTTTTTGTAGTCCTCTGGATTTTTCTGTTTAATTTTAACTACAGTGTAAGTGAACTATTGAGAAGAGAGGGCAGAGGAACAAATGCAAAGCACTCCTTGGGCTATGGTGCTAGAAAAGCTTATGTAGAGAAAGCACATCTTCAACCTGAGCAAGCAGGTTCACAGCTCCCTGAAGTTTGTTGGGGCAGCTTCTGCTGAACACAAATTCATCTAATGCTGCCATATGTCCAAACTCACAAAAGGTGCATCCCTCTCTCCATCCAAGGCTTTGTCCTCGTGGGCAGCCAGCATCCTGCTCGGATACCCACATGGCTGCTGATGAGCCAAAAGTGTCATGTGCTCCACCCAGATGAGCTGTGCTGGGCTGCCTGCTCTGCTATCCCTCCTCTGAAAGATCCCAGTGTCCCTTCTCTAGGCGATCCTGCTGTCCCTCCTCTGAGCAATCCCTCTGTCCCTCCTCTGGGAGACGCCGGTGTCCCACACCATGCAGCCCAGCCTGCACACAGAGCCAGCCAGGTGCTTGCAGAGCAGTTCACACCAGCTCCAGCTCATTTACAGGGCTCAAGACAGAGAGGAATGTAGTGAGGGAGTGAGGGACAGCATCAGATTGTATCTGCTGTGTGGTGTCAGGTTGAGTACAGGCTTCTTCTGTCAGTATTTTCCTTCTAGTGACCTCTAAAGCACCACCAGGTGATGTAAAAACACAGAACACAAACAGCTTTGAAACCTGGACTCAGAGCAGTTCCTCTGGTCGCTGTCAGGTTATCCTCTCCACAGAGGATTTCTCCAAGCGTAGGAGCTGCCACTTAGTCAAGGTCACCAATACATATTCCTGCAATCTTTGTTTCATTTGGGTTTTGATTATAAAAAAATGATGCTTTCTCAGTAGGAGGGAGTTTCAATCAAACCCACAAGAGAATCTGTGCAATGCAGAGCCCCAGGCTAGAAGTCCCAGAGCACTAATGGTTGGTGCCCAAGCCCCTGGGCACTGCCCCACGTTATGCAGTGCCCGCACAGCCAGGATTCCTTCAAAGAAGGAGGCCATATTGGGAATGTACAGTGAATAAAAACATGTGATCATCAGCATATTGAACTATTTCATTAAATGAACAGGTGCTCTCTTGAGAACGTATTGGTCCATCAGTGCTTTCTCCCCATGACTTGTCCGGAAGAGCAGAAAATGGTCTGCAATGGGTCTCATGCCATGAGCTTCTGCACCTTCTGGCTCTCATGCTACAGGAGCATCAGGCTTGATCAAGCTATTCCCAGGGCTCTCCTGGGCCCTGAAAATGTCCCTTCCCCACCATTTTCTCCATGACCTTCATGAAGGAGTTCAGTAAATGCTCTGTGGCTGGACCAAGTGAGAGACTTCCTTCCATTTTCTTTTTTTATGTCTCCTTTATCTAGTATTTTCTCTGAAAGTCTCTGCTTATATACACACAGTATATTTGATACATAAGCCCATATAAATACCACTGGCATATAATGAGGCCCTGAAATTAATACAAACTATGTGCTTAGAGCTGCTGGATCATATTTAATCAAAACTCCAGTTTTACTGGTGATAAGCGAGAAATCTGAATTGATGGAGATATGAATAACTGCCTCTCATGAGGAGGCATTAAAACCTAATTCACAGAAAAATCTAATTTTGGAAAAGCATTGCAATAAGGAAAGAAGGGAGAAGGTACAGAGAGAATGAGAGGAAAGGAGTGAGAAAGGGAGAGAGCACCAAAAGCAGAAATGTGCCCAGATTTACAATGTCCTGCAGAAAAAAGTCTCCTCTGCTGCCTCTGCAGAGCAGTGTTGGACAGCGTTTGCTGCTGCTGAATAACCAACCCATTCACTGATTCGTCCTCCTCGCCTGGTTTCCCCACTGTTCCCAGCCTGGCAGCCCTCCCAACCTGGTCTCTGCTGGAGCAGCTGGGATGGGGAATCGGTGTCAAAGCAGAGTCGCAGCTCCTGAGAGATCCAGGACAGCACACAATCCAATCCCATGAGGTTTGTTTTGTTGCACTATTATCACTCCATTGAGAAGACAGAGAACAGTTCAGTTCAGCCCTTTCCAGCCCACTCACTGTTGGTTTTCCCTGTGAGGCTGTGCCAGGAGAGCAAAGAAGCCGGGAATACTCTGGTGTAATTAAGTTACCTCCACACCCACTGCAATGCCAACCAGGTGGCTGGGAGAAGATCTTGGGGCTGGGAAAGACTCAGGCAAACACCTTGGATGGAGAACTATCATCTGAAACACCCACCATGCTGGAAAGTATTGGGCAGTAGCATAATAGACTGTGATGTTTGACTGGGCAGGCAGATGCTGATTTTCCACCTCAGGGCAGGAAAAAACATCATTCCAAAACTGCATTTGCACCCGTTCTCATTACCTGTTCCCTACTCTGTGCTGAAGGCTTGTGTCTTCGTGGCCACAGGTGAGCAGTAGCACTCAGCTGGGAGGAGGAAGAGGAGGGGAGAGGAGAACCATTTGAGAGTGGAGCAATGAGGGGTTTAGACTTGCACTTGTTAGCCATGGGGAGCAGGACCCTGGGGATGCCAGAGCATGTGGGAGTAGCAACCACCATTCTTCACAGCCGTGGTAGCTAGCTCCCAACCATGTTCAGCCCTGCCATGTTCAGCTCTGCCCTGGGCCCCAGTCTCCCTGTGGGGTCAGCCATGACATTGCCATGTGGTCTGGCTGGGAAAGAGGCATCTGGAGCAGTGCCTGGCAGGGCTGTCACTTCCTCCTACAGTGAATAACCAATCTTCTCTGAGGTTTTCCATGATAGAGCACATTGCATAAAATATCCGTTTCTGTAGCAGTGTCTATTCGAAACGCTGGAGGCATTAGTGACTTTATATTCTGATAAACTCTGAGACTAACTTCCCTTTGGTATCAGGGAGGAACCCGCTGTGCATAGCAACAGAGAAGTGCATGGAAGATGCTGATGGAAATGATGATTCAGTAGAAGCCAGGCTACTGCTGTAGTAGTTGGCAAGTGGTTTGACCTAACACACAGCAGAACAACTGCCACAGCCCTCTCACTCTGGTGTGGCCAGGCCAGAGAGTGGGCCAAGACATGTCCTGAGGGCAGGCAGGATCTCCTTCCCACAGTCTCCACTGGTGGCCACTCTCTACAAAATAATCACATGGAAGGATGTGTGACAAGCTGCTTGCAGGATTATTTTCCCAACAAATTTGACCTTTGAAATAAATATATAAAATGTCAGATTATTATTTTTAAACAGTCATAACAAGAAAACATTCTGCTTGTATCAGAAATCACCTCTGTTGAACTCAACCTGGCACTTCTCTTCTCTGTGCTGCAAAGATGAACCCCGGGCAGCAGCTTTCCTCCTGCATTCACTTCTCTCTTGGATGTGCTTGGAGTGGGACCTACCTGTCCCAGGTAATGAGCCTGCTAAGCTGTGCATCATGGCAGGACGGTCCCTGCTTTGCAGTCTGGGAAGGTGTCTGGTGAGCTGAGGGCTGTGGCACAGTTGGTGCACTATGAGTATCTTACCTGGCCAACCACAGTCTCTTCTAGCTGACTTACTAATGCCCTTTTCCATTTCAGCACCTTTCAGAGGACCTCGTGCCTTGCAGGATGCTTATGTGGTGACACGAAATCCTGCTCAAATGTGGGAGGTTTCACAGCAGGTCATACCTTTATTTGGTAGATTAAGGACTTTACATACTTAAGCTCTTTGCTACTCCCCAGAGCAAAGAGAGAGCCTGGGCTCTGATCTCCCAGGGCCCCTCCCACATCAGCCTGGATGTGTTTTCTTATGACTGGAGGCACTGATTTCATTCATCAACGATTTTCATTAATAATTACTTTCAATATCTCTCAAGTCTTTCTTCAGCTTTACCAATACTTCCGATTTTTTTTTTTTTGCATGTGCCAGAATATTTATTCATATTCACTCTCTTATGAACCAGAGCATCTGTGACTTCTAGAGGTAGGAGCAGTGTCATCAGCTCAGATGAAATCTCTCACTAAATAATTAAAAATAATCAGTGATGAGCATTTTATCATTTACATCAGCTGATGCCAAAGCTTCCTCAGTATAAAACAGCCCATCAAAGCAAGCTGCTCTGGCCTCTCAGATACAGAACAGAGACAAGCCTTGGCAGCCAATGGTCACAGGGGCAGCTCTGGACCTGGCACCCCCTGGCCAGCTCTCAAGGGACTCTCAAGTCTCTCAAAGGGCTGAGGAAACCAGCAGGTCTTACGATTAACATCCTTCCAATGCAGCACTGGTCGCACAGTGTTAGGGAAGGTGCAAGGTTGAGTCATGCAGGGATCTGTGGAGCAGCTGTTTTGTCCTGGGTGAGATGGGATGGAGCACAACACACGTCCTATCTGTGTACCTGGACCCACAGGGCTGGTGCTGAGGTGTTTGGAAAAAGCTCAGGACTTGGTCCAGACCACTGTCCCTGTTCCAGCCAGCAGCTGCTTTCCCCACCATTCTGGAAGTGAACTGAAGTATCTTCCCCCAGTTTGCATTACAGCAGCCAGATCCCCTCTTGATTCATCCCAGAAAAAACCAAAATAGTTTACAATTGGCACCGTGCTCTACCACTGTATCCATAATTTCCCCCAGGTGAGATTACTCATCAAATTTCATCCGAATTTTCTCCTACATAAAGCCAAAGTAAGAAAATGTAGGCCTAAAAGTCACTTCTTGCTAATGCTGGAGAAGAGCCTCCGAAGCATCCCCCTCTTGTGGAACTGGGTGTATCCCTGCATGGCCCAACAGCTTTCTGGGCTGCTGGTGCCCTTCTGAGCTGCTCCTGTTTGACACTGAAGGTGAGAAGCACTGTATGAAACCAGATCAGTGGCTAACAGAGACTTTATTAAAGACTGGAAGTGTTTGGAGGGATGGGAAAAGCATTTATTCATTCTTTTAAATCATTTTTACAAATGTTGACCAACCCTAGCCACTAACAGGGCAAGCCAATTTGAGGAGGTTTTAAACTGATAATACTAGCAGGTTTTTCCTTTGTCTATAGGAAAACATTTCTAAAATATTAACTGAAAGTATTACCAGAGCTTCTTACTTTCTATTGGCTGTTCCTCTGCTTTTGAACCCAGATAACAAACAATTAATTCTGTTAATTAAAGTGCCCAGAAAGAAACAAGTTTTCCCTCTTTTAGCTGTCTTTAAAATTGATACTGAAGTATGTGTCAAACACTGAATACAGAACATGTGTGTTCTGGTGCATTTTGCCTTGGAGTGGAGCATGATAGCAATCACAGCTGTTTATTCTTGTTTACTAGTGTTTTGCAGCTGAATATTTCTCTCATTAAACATCTACAGGCCACAGAAGGCAGATGTCAGCAACGGCTTCAGGCCCCTTTATGACAGAAAAAATAGAAAGTGGGTGTGAGTGCACTTGTGAGTGCCATTTGGAGTTTTCCCTTGAGCAGTGGAGGGGTCACGGGCAGCCCGTGGGCTGAGATGACAGCCCCCAATGCAATGAGCCTGTGCAGACTCTGCCACCTCCCCTCACAGTGCTCACCTTCATCCTTGCAAGAGAACACAACATTAACTTTGCAGGTACTGAAATGCACAGAAGGGTGGCACAACTACAAAAAAATTTAAAAGTTAGGTGTATTACACCATGTCATTATATCACACCCATAATTACAATGCATGACGTCACAGTCAGTCACTGTAAAAGCCACTGCCTCAAATCTGCCAGTCCTTCCCAGTTCTTTTCTGAATGCTGAACTCCTGTTTCTAGTGTGATTTTTTTAAAACCAGTGCTCAACTCACATTTTTAATTTGCCCTCTATTTTCATTGAGGTGAAGATGCAATCAACAAATTATCAACACATTGTGATATTCAAGCAAATAATATTTGGAAACCAAAGTAATGATGAGCAATTAGGACCTTGTGTGCTTCCAAAGACGTGCTCTAAGGCATTTGGTCCTCTCGTGGTGCACTGCACCCAGTGACCATTGCCGGTGGGACAGCTGGGACCCCGGCAGAATCGGCGCTGTGCTGCCAGGCCAGTGCTCTGCTTGTGCTGTGGGACACACAGAGAAGGAGGTGTCTGTTTTGTATGATGCAGCAGTTATAACTGGTAGAAATGTTCTGGGACAGAGTTTAGTTGATTTTACTTTTTCAAGGATATTTGCCTGATAGAAAAGCTTGTCCGTGTATTTTCCTCTCTGTCATTTACATTCAGCATATAAAATGGGCTCTTATGGAGAATCCAGTGAAACTAAGTAGATCCTGGAGTATGCAATCCTTGGGATTTCTCCAGCAAGAACTGTAGTATCCCAGCATAAAACAGAGCCCTGTGCATGGCTGATGGTGGCTTGGCAGTGTAGCTTGGGCTACAGCCACGGCAGCACAGGGAGATGCCGGTCCCCTCGGGGGACACAGCCCAGGGTCTGCAGCAGTGCGCACCAAAGCCATGTGCCCACACAGGTCCCCACAGTCCCCTCCTCAGGAACTGCGGGGTTTGGGAAGGATGTGGGTGAGAAGACAGATCTTGTGCCTTGACACAGGGGTGGGGCAAAGGACACTGTTGCAGGCTCAGGGGTTTCCCTGCAGCTCCAAGCTGAGGGGACCCTCATCTCCAGCACTATACAGACGCATTGCTCCATGCCACACAGGCTGCAGCCAACACAGATAGTACTAATATAAATACTTACTGTTTAAAACTGAATGCAAATTTTAAAAGTAATTTACTCATCTGTTATTCCTGCTCCCAGCATTCAGCAAATGCATTTTTATTCATCTGCCCTTGGCATACAAGCATCTGTGATTAATACTTGTATTTATCATAACTCAAACTGACTCTGACTTTTGTCCTCAGGAAAAAAAAAAAAAACCAAACTGGAAAAAGTCTTTCTTAGTCTTTTTAAATGAATCCTGAAAGCCTGGGATTCACTGATGATATTTCATACATTTCCAATGAAATTCATATATTTTCAGAGGTTTTCTTCTCTCACAGGATCTTTGACAGAGCTGTGCTACAGGTGGAGCTGTACTCACACACTTGTGTTTCTGTGTGGAAGTGCTTATTCTTTTATCATCCATCACCAAGTTGTTACCTTAGCACCCGACCACCTCAAGTGAAGGGAGGCTTTTGCACAACGATACAAAACACACAGTATGTAAGTGTATGGTATGAGAGCATTGACAATAAAAAAACTTAGAAAATGAAGCATGGTGCCTGGGGTGACTGAACTCTTCAATAATAATAAATCAGTGTTCAGGAAATAAATGGATCAGGAAATGTTGCCCTATTACTACTACACAAAAAAACTGTTTGCGTAGTGACCTCAAATTCCAGCAACTGCTCCAAAATTTCCTTTTGAATCAGTCCCAAAGCTTTGCCAATAGAAATTCACTGAAACTCACTGCTTTGGCCTCTGCTCAGGAGGTGTTCAAATGTAAAAAGCCACCTCACAGTAAAAGCCCAACGCAAGGCATCTCTTCCCCTTTCAGAGGATGTTTATCACTACTTGACACTAACCACTGCAAAATAAATGCCCTTCCAAGGAAAAAAAGACATTTCAATTTTCTGCTGGCAGTAGGGTAAGAGATATTTTCCTGCAAATTTTTGCTGACAGGCAAAAGGACCAGCTGCAGTTCCCTCCTTGTGAACTCCCCTCTTCAGCAACTGATTTTGTGTTCTTGGTTTCTTACCTGACAGACCAGGCTCATGACCGAGAGCCAGCAATGCTTTTACACCTAATGTATTCAGCAGTTGATAGGTAGAGCTGATTTTAGATGTATTTGTTATTCCTTGTTCTTTTAAAACATTGGGTTTTGTCTCCCCATTGAAATAACCAAGCACAATTATGTGTCTCAGTAGCTGCTGACCTGGTACTTGCGACATGCGGGAGCAGCAGCAGGAGCAGACCTTCACCTCCCTCCCACCAGCTTTGGTGTTCCTCCCAGCTTTGCTTCTGCATGGGAATATGGGGAGATGGTATTTCTAAAACAAACTCTGTGGAATGAAAGCGGTTCTCCTATCTCATACTCCTAAAACACAAACTCTGGAATCAGAAAGAAGTGTTTTACACAGCACTTCATCACTTCCTGGGCTTTTCTTGAATTCGGAGTTCCTGTGGAGAAGCATCATGTCACCCAGTGATGGGCCGTGAGGCTTTCTGCAAGGCTGCAAGTAGCATGAGGCAACAAAATATAAATTAAGTCCTTGGATATAGAGAATTACGAAATAACAGTAAGAAAGCTGAATGAGAAAGATAAATTTCAGCTAGAAAAAAACTAAAATCCACAGGAATGTCTCCTATGTGAATTCTCCTACCAGCAGAAGAAGTGTGCAACTAGATTTTTTACTTAAATAAATAATCTTCTGATCCAAATTCCTTCAGTGCCATATATATATCTGTCTATGTAGTTTGAAAGTAAAACTTTCCTCAGACAGTCAATTCGGCCTGCATTAGTTTTCACTTTTTTCTGCTTTACTGTGACAAGAGTACTCTAGCTGAGTCAGCAGGCAGGGGTCTGTCTGCTCACAGGAATAAGCAGTAACAGTATGATTTTTTGGCAAAAGGGTACATAGGGGTTTCAGCTCTCAAATTCACCAGTTCTTTAATCATTCCCTCTCTGTGACAAAATTTCTCTCTGAGAAATACATTGAAAGAACAATTTTTCGCAGTTCCTCACACACACTAGAAGAGTGACAAGAGAATATTTATGAATTTCTCTTCCATCAGCACTTTCATGTTTATGACAGCTCAGTGTATTAACATAAGGCTTCTGATTACAGTTTCTGTATTTTCTTGCACAAGGCAGAGCGTTCTGAAAACATACTGGAGTTACAGGCATAGTATTCAAATGTGCCTTGTGTGTGTTAGAGGGAATGGGGAAAACTGGTGAAGAAAAAGGATTATAAGAGAAAAATGCTGGTAAATGCTGGAACCCACTCACCTCCATTTCAGATGTGTTGTGACAGATGTTACATACTGAAATTAATTATCCATAGGATCATAAGAATTCTGTCCAGAGGATTAACAATGAGCTGGCACCAGCTCTGGAATGGAGATGTTCACACACAGATGTCAGACTTACCTGCAAGTCTGGGCTGGACACCTATGTAGATTTACCTGGGTTTGCTTTTACTCTGAGTATACAGTAGCAACCTTTTCTTCCATGCCTGCATGGGGAAGGAAAGAGAACCAGAAATGGGAAAGAAATGCACACAAACAATTCCGTACCTCAGCAAAATAAAACATGATTCTGAAATCTGGCCAAGGGTTTCAAAAGAGTGTGAAATGTGTAGTCTGCACCTTGATAATGCAATTTATTTGCATTATTGCCTATAAAAGACAGTCTCACTTGATGAACCGTCATCCATATGTTGTCTGCAGAGTTCCACCATCAGGGAGGACATGCACAATGCAAGATCCCAGGGAGACATCCCTCTGTTCATTCTTGCATTTTGTTAAGAACATGGATTTTAAAACCAAAGGGGACCATTATACCATTTTATGTGATATACTGAGTAACTTAAGCTAGAGAAATTAATTTCTGGTATGTGCATGATTCCAGTAGCTTGTCCACTGACGTGCTGCTTTCTGATCTTGTTTTGCAGGCTTCTAAGGTGCATATCTAGCATTTCCCTCAGAGTCACTGCCAGAGGTTAATATTCATCAGTGTTAACAGTCAGGGCCCTTTGCGACTCTTGAATGTCATTAGTTAATTTCATTGTGCCTTTTGCTTTCCTTTCAGAGCCTTTACTTTCTGTTGTCCTGCCCTCACAGCTGTGGTGCCTTCCTTTTCTTTGAGTAAATGTCCATGTCTATGGCAGCTGTGGGTTTAATTTTATTGAGCTGTGATGTTTCCTGTGCTCACAAGTACCCCATCCCACATGCAACCAGGAATATACAGGTGTGAACATTGCAATTTGCACACACAGCTGAATGAACTGGGCAGCCTTTACCCCCAGCTCAGTCCAGTGCTCCCACAGTTACCCCTTTATCCCAGCCAGCTGGGTCATCCCTAGTGCAGCTTCCACTTGGGTCTGAACTGGTCCCACAGGCCTTTTCCCCCTACTGGTTTGTGAGAGCTGTTATTTGTTAACACCACCAAGGTCTTTATAGGAGAAGTGTCTAAGAAGGATGTCTGGACTTCAGGCAGCTCTCTTGAAAGCTGTTTATTGCATAGGCGAAGTTACAGCATTTCAGGGAGTGGCTATCCAGAGCCAGCCCTACAACTGCCAGCTCCAGCTGTAGGCATACCTGAAGCCACCCGCTGTTCACGTTTCAAAACATTATATAC
>NW_008238988.1:7842624-7855223 GCF_000691975.1 Corvus brachyrhynchos
TTTGTCCTAATCATAAAAATCTCCTTCCAACTCATCTCCAACCTTTGCCTTCTCACTTATTCAGTGGTCAGTGTTTCAGCAAAACATCTTTTACTCTATATCAAAATTTGCTTTCATTTCTATCTCATTCTCTGTTTCTACATTCAGAGATCTTTCTGCCAAGCCCACATGTCTGTGAAACTTTCTTACCAAACTTTCATCCCCCCCCAACAGTCTTCTTCCCTCTCATCCATGAAGCATCAAAATCACAGAATGGTGGAGGTTGGAACAGACCTCTGGAGGTCACTGCTCCAGCCCCATTGCTATGGGAGGGTCACCGGGAGCAGTTTGTGTTCAGTCAGCTGTTGAATTGTCTCCAAAGACAGAGACCCCACAACCTCTCTGGGCAACATGTGCCAGTAACTGACCATCCTGATGGTAAGAAATGCAAATATTAAGCACAAAACAGGACTTGTGCCAGTTGATGGGTTTTTTTCATGTGGAAGCAGCCACATCTGAGTCTAGTTGGTAGTGCCAGGGGAGAGCACTCACCTGAGGCAGGGACAGAAAATGCAGTGGGTAACAAGTGGTCAGGAACATGAGGAGAGTCCAAGATTTTACACCATCAGATTACTTGGACCTGTAGGAGCCATCCCCCAATCTTTTCCTGCCAGGTTTCACACCAGTTACACTCTTTTGCTGATATTTGAAACACACACAGATAAAGCTGACCCAGTCATTTGAAAACGCCACTTATCTTCTACACCTCTCCCATAAATGTTCTAAAGACCTATTTTGAGAATCAGCAATGTTAAAGAAATTCCTGTTTCAGACTTGGAAATTGCTTTCTTGCCTGCCAAAAAGTGTTTGGTAAGATGAATTATTGGAACTCAGTCTGTTGGAAAAGAGACACCTTTGCTGATAGAGACAAGCCAGATTGCTTCACAAAAACCAGTTCCACCTTCTTAGAGTTCTGTGAAGAAAAATCCCTGTTCTTACAACAACAACTTTCACTACAAAGAGTTCCTTTTTTATCTGCTGGTTTTTTTCTATACTGTGTAAACCAGCACCTTGTTCAGTGTGCCTACCCTGGAGTGCTGCTGTGCAATTAATGGAATGTGATGTTCACATATTTAAAGAAAAAGGAAACAAACAAACAAAAAAATCACACCTCATTGTACTTCTGCTATGCAAAACCTGTAGCTTATACAGGGTGCTAAACCAGCTGCCAGGAACATCATCACCCTTTGTTCACTTTGCTGCTTTTTGTTTAATGACCACATGGATGAATGTGTGCAGAGCCTCTCCCGTTCCCTGGCACCTTTCACTGGCCAGCAGTGCCCTTGCCACCCACAGGAGGGACATTCTGTCTGTTTCTGTATCTCTGGCTGGAGGAGATGTTCAACTGATCTCCAGGCAGACTTCCTCCATGCAAGCCCTCCATGCTCACAGGTATTCCAGTTTTCCCCAGGAAAGCTCTTGCAGTCTCTCCTTACAGGCACAGTCTCAGTGTTCCACCTCAGCTCTGGCAAACAGCCCCAGTGCCAGTCTGGAGTGCAAGTTCTTGTCACTACAAACAGAGATGATCCAAGAGGAAACAAACTCAAGGTGTGCCAGAAGAAGTTCAGGTTGGATATCAGGGAAAATTTCTTAATGGAAGAAAGGTTGTCCAATCCTGACACAGGCTGCCCAGGACAGTGGTGGAGTCCCTGTCTCTGGAGGGATTTTAAAGCCGTGTGGGTGTGGCACTTGGGGAAATGGGTGTTAGTGGTGACCTTGGCAGTGCTGGAGAATGGTTAGACTCAATGGTCTTAGAGGGCTTTTCCAATCTAAACAATTCTATGGTTCTGTGAGTCGCCTGTGTCCTGATTTATTTTGCTCTTGAAGCTTCATTAGCCACTGCCTGTGGTCTCTCCTCCTCCAACACACCATGCACTTTGGAGGCCAATATCAATGAACTGGACAGAGCCAGGAGGAACATGGAGACGCTCTGGATTCCTCACACACAGCCCCTGGATGAGTCCTGGTGTAAGGTGATTGAGGGAAATACCCCTCCTTGGTTTGCTGCTTCTCCTGCACTTTGCTGTGAAGGCCCACAAGTGACAGGGAGGTGCTCTGGTTGCAGTGGCCTTTGCTGTTACAGTCTGTGAAGGGATTCACATCACTCAACTCACCCTCAGCCATCTCCCATGAAGGATAATGGAGAGCTTCATTAGCTCGGTTAAAATCACTGTCCAAACTACCAGCAGTGTTATGGATCTGCCCAGCAGTAGATGAAGTGCAAAAGCAATTAGAGAATCCTGCTAGAGGCATTTTGTCTTATCTGCGCAGCCAGGAAGGAGCGGTGACACCCATGACAGCACACTGGTGCCCGTCTCTGTGGCACGGTGTGTGCCTGGCTCCTCACACAGAAGTTCTGGCTGGTGTTGAAACGATGCTTAGGTTGAACTGCTGCTGACAGAGATGTTTGTTCAGCAGTGAAATGTTTCTCTCAGTTTGCAGGTTCACAGAGATGGCTGAGCGCCACCGTCCATGGTGCTGATGCTGAGCAGTGTTCATGACGGAGTGCCCATTTCTGGGGATTTGTGGCTCAACCCATTCATGTATTTCATGCTCTTTCTCATTCCTTTTCTCTTTAAACTTGGCATGGAGAAGTATTCAGCAGTGCAGAGGCTGGCATCACCCAGGAGCAGAGGCCCCTGTGCCTCTCCAGCCACTGGCAGGGTCCCAGAGACAGGGAACATTGACTCAGCCCCTGAAACAAAGCAGGAATTCCCAAGTGTCCTCCAGCACTGTTCCCACACATCTCCAAATGCTCGAGGATCTACACAGTGGATAATGTCCCCCACTGAGCCAGGGGCTATGACTGTCCCACTGTCTGCCCCTCAGCTGCAGCAGGTCTCAGGAAGAGGCTGGCGCTCAGCAAAGGGCTCAGTGCCCACTCTGAGACAGGACAGGACAGCACCAATGATACAGTTAGAGCTGTACAGGCCCAAGATGTGACTTGCACTGAGAATATTGCCTGGATATGAAGCTTTTTTTGTCTCCATCCAATATTACGTATCTGTTCTTATGACTGTTCTCTTGGTTTGAACAGACATTTAAGATCGTGTCTACCAACACAGCAAAGTGACTCTAAGACTTCTTTAACTTACCTAGTGTGCCATTCATGATGCTTACATGCTGCAAGAGCCAAGGTCCAGGCAGAGCCCAGGCTAGGTTGGGACACATACCTATGGAGCACATACGCTCAGGGATGTCTGTTAAGATAGAGGAGCCAGAATACCTGAAAGCCAAACTCTGGCCACTAGGCATTGGCAGATTTTCCAGCCAGGCAATCAAATCAGGCTCCAGGATGACCTTCCAAAATGCTACAGTAAAAAAAAAAAAAAACTGCCCAAAACATAATATAAGTAATATAGATGTTCACAGGTAAGGATAGGATGGCATGTGACAAGATGCCATGCTAGCATCCTCCCATCCCAGCATGAGCTGTCCCTAGCAGAGGTTCCCTGGAAGGACAGAAGGATAGATGGGTCTCATATTGAGGCTTCTGAATTTCCTTTTCAGCTATTTTTGTTTGCAATATAAAACTTCAGCTTCACCTCAGCTACTGCAAAGCATATTGAAGCCACTTCCCCTCTTTGGCATGCTAGAAGTGTTTGACCAAGGAGCCAAGAGACACAAGCATGAAAACTCAACTCCAGCAATGTGTCTCAGTGAAGGAACATCAGGGTAAAACATTTGAGAAAAACATCTTTAAGCCAACCCACCTTTTTTTATGCTCTATGTCCATGCCTGCTTCTGGGATAACACATCCTTCTCCCACATTGTCATTGTCCCTCAAACCCAACCCTCTGCATGGCACAGCCACCTTGTCCCAGCAGCCCAATCTGCACCTGGGTCCAACAGAGGGTCTCTGGTGATGCCCATCCATCCCCTCCTCCCCAGCCCTGAGATGCCTCACCATGGTTCGCAGACAGGCAGATCAGGGCTGGGCTCCCCTCCTCTCCTCTCCTCTCCTCTCCTCTCCTCTCCTCTCCAGTTCCAAGTCCCTGACATCTCCCTGATCCTCCCAGTGCTGTTTCAGGACTTCTAGGTAAGTCAGTCACCCATGACAGCGCCTGCAAGTACACCTTCTGGCAATGCCAATCAGTTCTAAATTCCTTTCAGGAAAAGTTAAAAGGAAAGCCCACACTCACTGTGCAGAGCGATGTGAGCCCCTGCAACTGTGGCTGTTGGGGGTCTCATCATGGACGTCTGTCCAGCTCTTGGTCTGGATACTTCAGCAGGTGAAGGTACCGGGGCACCCCTTGCCATATCTGCATTCTGCCACAGGGGTGGGGGGTTTGGTCACATCAGTGCTCAGATTTTTCACCTGTGTGGTGTGAGCAGGGCACGGCAGGTGAGACAGGCTCCCACTCACACCCAGTCCTCATTGGGGCACTGCTGGTGGTTTATTTTATCAGTTTTGTTGTATTGAAGTTGTTGCTGTCTACCTGTAACACCTAATAACTAAATATAATGAGCCAAATAATGCAGGGCTAAACAGGATAGAAATTATGACTAGCATGTTTCAAACATCTCTCCAGAGCCACTCCAATATATTTCCTGTGCAGAAGTTTGGAAACATCAACTTTTCTGTGGGTAGATGAAGAAAATTTCACTCTGAGGAGAAAGCAGAAGGGATGGTTCTATTTTATTCCCTGTCTTTTTAAGCCTGATTCAAATGCCTTTAAAGGAAAATGGAATGCTGAAATAAATTCCTGGAAGAGAGATGAATGAATGGTCCATTCGTGAAACCACTGAAACATGTGAAACACGGTCACTGATACTACGCTCACTCTGACTAGACACAACCTGTGTTCTTTTTTTATTATCAAGACAATATTACACTTCAACATTCAATTGGTTTATGCAATTAGTCACTCTGAGCAATAAATAAACTCACAGTTTCTTGTTAAACCTCATTGCTGAATCCAAATAAAATGATTTACAGTGCAATGCATGCCACAATCACAATATGCTGCGTACTTTATTGCTGATACTGTATACATCTTTCTGTGCAAGCCTTCACTTCAGGCCTTTTAAGGATATTTATTTCTTCATCTGCATAAGAAGAGCCAATCTCAGAGCAGCATCTACCCAGGCCACCGGAGCTCTCATGCAGACAGAACTCCAATATAAAAAGTCAATAAAATGGGAAGAACAATCTGGGCGAGAAGGGAGGAAGGCAGGAGAGCTTGGAGGAGGGCCAGAGGGCAGCTGGAAGTGCCTGGTGACCGGGGCAGGGCTGGGGGTCCTGGGACAGTGGGAAGTCGGGGGGTGCCACCTCAGCACCCACCCCCCACATATACCCGCTGAGCTGTGGCAGATGGATGCCACTGTCTTGTCAGTGAGCCCCACTCCACACCACAGTGGTACAGGCATGTAAGAGGAAATATATTATCAGTGATCAGCACAAGTGTGTCAGTATGAGCCAGCTGCCTCCCCAATGGCCCAAGGCAGTCAACTGCCCAAGAGTCAGACATGCCTAAAGGGCTTCCACTGAGCTTAAGTGTTTCCTTCCCATATAAACCACCCACAGATTAGACACTTTCACCTTTCAAACATACACTTTTCAAAGTAAAAATCCCTAACTAAATCTTTAGATGGGATCATATGCTCCTGTTTATGTATGAATATTAGAAATGAACACCTAAAACATACTCCTATCTGTTACAGCCAAGCAGAAAGTGCACAAAGCCCAGTTACTCCAACTCATTAACAGATGTGTCAGCCATGACTGGAAATGCCTTTGGTGTTTAGGCATGCAGGAAGTTTTGGAGTAAATAGTGGGCTCCTTCTTTCACTATTATCCCTAATACCTTACCATAGAGCATCTTGCTTCAGTGTAACTTGCGCCGGACACGTGCTCAAAACTGAAAAACCAAATCTCTTTGGTGGTATCAGGGAGCACTGAATTGGTAAGTAGAGGTGACAGCAGGACTTCAGGATTCAATGCTGAACTGTCCCAAGATGTGGAATGGCAGATGCAGCTCTAACTCCAGGGCTCCAAGGAAGAGCTTCGCTTGTGCTTTCTTGCTTGGGCTCCCTGACCGCAGACCCTGCAAAATTCGGTGATTTGTGGCTCATCATGACTGAGATGACTCATTTTTCTACAAAGACAATTTTTGTGGGGAAAGGGAAAAGGGGAAGCTTCCACTCCTGACATTACTTTCAGCATGCTTGGGTCTTTCCTTTGAAATGACTCCACAAAATTGTCCTCTGGATTTCAGGACTATAAGCAAATGCCCATTGTCCTTGCTCATAGGCAAGATCTGAATTTTGCACTATTCCTTTCTCCCAGTCTCATCACAATGAACACTTTGCTGAGATAGCTCGTATGTGCCCTGCTTTCATAGAAGTTTACTGGTCACAGAAGAAGGGGGGATATCCCAGGGAAGAGCTTCGCTGTCTTGTGTTTGCTTGTTTGTTGCTACTACCTTCCTCTTTGAACGCCTCGAGATTCTTAATGAGGTACTAATTGAAAGAGAAATGCCCTTCACAAGCCTAAAAATCAGAAATTTTATTCATATCAGCATAAACTCAGTGGTTGCCACTATAATTTCTATGTTACTTGGGAATGACTTTTCTGAACCCCTATTTAAGCACCACTGGAATCAACAGCAAAATTGTGGGCTTCTATAAGAAAAGCAAAACAACATAATTTTACATGGAGTGTGACACTGCCCCGATCCTTGCATGGCTGACTGATGATACCACTGAACATTGGACCATGTGTTACAAATTTTGAAATCAAGTATTCTGTTTAAAATTTTTTTCTGAAAGCGAATTGGGTATCTAAGTTACCTTTTAAGTTCATAAATATTCACTCTAGTCCACCAAAGCAAAATTAAATGTAGGCAAAATAGCTGGAATCAATATTTCATTTACTTCTAAATGTGTGTCCATTTCCCCCCCCGTTACCTTGTTAGAGTTTGGAGCTCTTAACTGGAGACAAAAATTACTAATTTATTTTCCAAGATCATGAAACGTAGACTGAAAAGTGTTTTAAAAGCTTCATATACCTCATTCTTCATGTTAAAGTTCTGCTTGGAGTGGTTGATGGAGGACTGATTTGTGACGGATGTTCAGTAAGTGACAGCAAAATGCTCATTATGTGATACATACTAAAGACAATTGTAAGCTCATTAGAAAAATGTGTTTTAAATTATTACAAAACATCAGTAACAATGAAAAAACATTAACACCACCGATATTTTTGAAGTGTTTTATACTTAAAGTTGTGACGAAATTTGTAGACTTCAATATAAATTGTGACCCAATTTCCAAAAAATTTTAAAAGCCTACATTAATGAAGACATAGCATTTTATTTTCCTCATCCTCATAGTTAATAGCTTCTTAAATAGGTCAGTTAGGGTCAAAAGGTGATTTTTTTATTATTATTTTTAAATAGGAGTAAAGAGAAACTTTGCATCCCAAGCCAGTGTTGATGAAGATATGCTCTATTCTGTGGGGAGACCTACACTTACTTGCTTTTGGCCACTTCTCTTGGAAGCCGTGACAAGAAATCAGGTGAAGCTGTTTCTAACCCCAACATCAAAGTTATCTTGAAATTAGAAAATGTGCAGCCCAAGGACAACTGAAGATAAGCTGCTCAGTTGAAACTCTATTGTAAAAGTGCTCAACAATAAAATTAAGTCCCTAAAAATACTTTGGATTTATAATACTTTTTATTTTCTCCCCTTAGAAAAAGCTCTGCCTAATCTCATTGATTCTGGAACCTCACAAAACTCCGGAGTCATGCAGAATCTTGCTCATATGGAGGTGTCTTGTTTTCAAAGATGCAAGAATGCGACCTGAAAACACCCTTGAGCTCAAGTGATAAAGATGGAGAAGGTGGAAACTGTTGGAGAGGAACAAGTTGATTACACCTAGAAAAATATGTGCTATTACTGTATTTTTTTCTCTTAGCAGCTAAGGTTTTTCTCTATCTGGTTATTATCACTTCTGTCCAGTCTGTCATGCATTGTTAAATATCTGGCACATTTTGCAGAAGCTATGATGATAGGACAGCTCTCAGTCCATATTCATTTCTTGCTTCCCTTGTGTGCCGGTTTGAGACAAATTCGGAGGAAAATACCCTCTGATAGAAGGCAGGTTATAACCATCCCTCCCCCACCAGGTTCAGGAAAGAAATATTCCTCAGAGGAAAGCAAATAGGGGAAAAAACCCTATTTATTTAACAAACACACAGGAAAATAAAAATAATGCTAAATAATAAAACCTCTCACTGTGGAGAGAAACCTGGGAAGATTTAAAGACCTTCTGTAGGTGTGGCTGTTCTCTCTCTGGAGCTGGGGTGTGGCCCCTCCAGCCTCCCAGATGATGTTTTGGTGGTGTTGCACAGTTCCAGAAGAAAAAAGGAAGAAAAGCAGCCAAAGTCCCAGGGATACAAAGGAGTTTAACTCTTCATCTCTCTCTTTCTGAGAAAAGGAGCCAAGAGCCGGGAAAAAGCCAGAAGCTGCTTTCCTCCGCTCTGCCGCAGAAGCAGCTATCTCCTTGTCCTTGAACACAAACTGCTTTAAAAAGTTCATCTGGCTTTTTTTTTTTTTTCTTTCTCTCACACCCTGTTTTAAAGACACAGAAAGGCACAGGATTCATGTCGGGCATAGGGGAGACGATAGGGAATAAAGTATCATACAGTCACCCCAGGACACCTTGTTTCACTCTAACCCAGCACTTAACAACAGCTTTGTTGAGGCTCCCTGCATAAATGATGCTTCCTGCTGGATAGGCACATGCCCAGACCAGTTTCCACTTCTCTGTCCTGGCACAGAACATCTGATCAAAATGAGGGAATGAAAACTTGAAGAAAAATTATCGTTAAAAGTTTGTGGTAAATGGAAACCCACATGCAGGGTGAGCTTAAGTCAAAAGTCCACACAAATTATTTCTAAATGAGAGTTCCCTCAACCACTGAGACCTAGGCCAAGGCAGCATAGCCAGGGCATGTTTGGGCTGCAGGAGCAGTGGTGGGTGGGAGAGCTGAGCAGGAAGGGAGAGACAGGGGGCACAGTGGGCAGGCAGTGCAGGGCCTGGAGCTGAACACACACCCTCACCAGCCCCACAGTCCCTGAGGTCTGGGGTTCCCATGGGGCCACAGTGCCAGAGCACCCATCTCCTCCCTGCCACAGCCCAGCCCTTGAGCTGGGATGGACTGGAGGATGGCAAAGAGGGAAAGGGGCCAATCACCTCCCGGGCCCCGCAAGCTCAGACATGGGTTGGGTGCTGTAATGGCCAAGTTGGGTGCTGTAATGGCCAATGGCAAAGCATTCCCTGGTCTTCAGCCAGCCTTGGCAGGCAGAAATCCTTATAACCCTCTACACAAGGAAAGGAAGGGGATCATGTCAGCATCAGAAGAGGACTACCTTTCATTGAGACTGTCTGGAAGGCCACACTGGCATGTCTCTAGAGGATCTAATTAGGTCACAGCCAATTAGCCTGCATGGTGGAGACCTTGGTGCTGCAGAATGGCTGAGCCTTGGGATAAAAATGCAAGAATTCAGCAGATGATGTATCACTGCTTGTGTCACACATGGCCATTTATCTCCAGTTAAGACATGAATAATGCAGTGAAAGGTTTTTTTACTGGCATGTACCTGAAGCCCAGTAACACACTTCAGGAGGGGGAGTTGAAGAAATTGTCTGGTCAGTAAATACTTGGCGGCTGGCAAGTAAATACTTGGGGGCTGGCAAGATTCAGGAGTGAGTTCTGCTTGCATGGAGTGTAATGAGTCAAAAGCATCTCGCAGATGAAGTGAGGTGAAGCCAGACTAAGAAAATAGGAAGGGAGGTGAACATTTAAAGCCTTTTAACAACAGACTGTAATGTATGTAACGAAAGTGGGTTTCACCAATTTGTCTCATTTAAGAAACAACGCAACCAGCTAAATCCAGGTCATTGGCTGCCCTTTAAAGAAGCACGTGGTTTTCTACCAGCACTCCACACTTGCCTTTTCAGTTTCTTTAGCTTACATAATTTGAAAAGGCATTCTTAGGAATTAGTGAAAAATCGTTTAAAAAGCAACACTCAAAGACTAATGGATTAAAAACCCAAATGTCAGATCATGGTCATTGCACATCACCACCACACAGCTGTCACTGAGAAAACTTCTACAAACACGCATACACACATGCAACTCCCCCCACCATTGGGACAGTACTCACAACACTATGTTAACCATTTAAAGAAAACAAACCCTTTGAGTTAGAGCATGTTCCTCATATGGATTTCCCAGGGCCAGCACCACCATCATTCATGCTGACGGTACAGAAGGCTTTGGCTTCCATCCAGCCTTTACACCCTTTGAACAGGATCACAGTGGCAGCAGAGCTGGGCTGTCTACATCAGACATCACGGCACATTTTAAAACTAATTCTCTGCTCTTCTGACCTGCCATGATATTTTCCCTCTTTATAAATAAATGGCTTGCTAAGAAGAACAAAATATCAGCTATGTAGTAAATGTTGCTCAGAAATTTATCTCCGAGGCTTAGAACTCTCTGAACTTCCCGCAGATTTGTTGTTTTCTTTTTATTTCTTTGAACCAAGATTTCCCTAAATCCTTTGTCTTTAATGGAAGAGAGATTCTTACACTGCAAATCTGCAGAAAGCAAATTACGTGATTGAAGCTGAATTTAAGAGCATCGATAAAGAGCTGAGAACTTACTTGGTGAAGTTAAGATAAAGGAAAACACACAGAATAAAATGGCATTGTTTGAGATGTTATTGCAATTGTTATGTAGGAAAACATCAATAAGGGCATTGATGTAAAATGAGGAAAGAAACAGAGTATATCTCAATGAAAGCACAGCAGAACATGTGCTGGGCAAATGAATAAACAGAGACCCAGATGGATTTGCAGAGAGTTTGTAGTCCACCAAAGACAGAGATGAGTTCCAGGTTTCTTTGGCTTTCACAGAAAAAAACTGCTGCTGAGATATCCAGACTGATACAAAACAGAGAGAAAAAAACCAATTTTGAAGGTTTCTACTTAATAATTTATATATTCTTTTTTACTTAGTAGTTCAAAGTTGTTAAAAATATATATATTTCAAACATTTTGTAACACCACAACTTACCTCACCGCTGCCAGCTCTGCATGTTCCTAAAGAAAAATAAGCTTCCTAATTCTAACCAGACAATCATAAAAAATCATAACAAGGACCACACAAGGAATGTTAGGTATTGAAATGGGCTTTATGGTTTTTTTAATTTTCACTGGATCTCCCACAACTGGGTATTTTTTATTCTATGACTGAAGGTCTAAAAAACATGGCCACTGCACATGTATGCGTACATAGACAAGGAATCATAAGGGAATGAGTTGAAGCAATGAAAAATTCCTCTCTCTCAGTCCTGCAGATCCATAGATAAATCTTTCCAGAAGAAAGCCATGCTGACAGCTGAAATCTTACCAATAATTTCTCTGGAGCACTATTTGTCTGGAGTCATAAAGGCTAGACCCTCCTTCTGTTAGTCATTCGTAAAAGGGTCCTCTGCATTAGTGCATCAGAGAGAGGCTTCCCCTCATTCCTGGACTCTTCCGCAAACACTGAAAGAAGTGGTTGAGCAAGTGCTGGTGTGGCTGAATGAAGATGAGAGGTGGGTTGTGGAGGAGGTAAAACCGCTCACTTGTGTCCTCTTGGCACCTTGCCCACAGGCAGGTGGTGCCAGCCAGGCCATGGTTCCCACGTCACATGGAGTGAGCTCTCAGGTGGTCCCAAAGGCTGGATCTCTTGTGATCTCACCCCTGTGGGGAGCTCAGCTCAGCCCACCCAGTCACTGCCCACAGTGGAACAGGGAACAGGTGCATGATGAGCTGTAGTTTTCTGTATGGATGTGTCCTGTGGCCCCTCCTGGATTTGTCCAAGCAGGAAACCCCTGAATCTGTCACTAGATCTCAGCTTTGGGTTTAGGATTTTTTCAGGGAAATAATTTCCAGACCAATAAAATACAAGTCTGAGTCTATCTTAAAACTACACACTTTTATGTGTAATCATTTTGACCTGTCTCCCTGATAAAAAAGATTTATCTCAAAGTCCTGAAGGCACTAAAGTTGTTGTGAGGAGGGATGCTGAGCACACTGGTCAGTGAGATAAATGAACCTAGTCTGGCTATGAATAGCATCAGAGGCATGTTATTAAATCAATGCTTGGGGAATCAGGCTTCTGCTTAGCTTTCTATTTTTTCCCTCTTTCAGATTTCCCTGCCAAGAGAACCAGAGGCAGATCTTTGCAAATGTTTTCCTGCAATTTTCTCTTTAAAAAGCAACTGTGTTTGCACAGTTGGGATGTCATATGTGGCAGATTGGTTGGGGGTGCATAAATGCATTGTAACCAATATAACAAACAAAAAAAACACAAAACCCACTCAGTCTATTTTTGTCTGGTTTCTTCCCGTGCACTTGGACTCTGAGAAATATACTTTGCTCTGTCCTCAGCACAGTAAATTCCTGGAGTAGACACACAACAATTGTCTGTCTGGGATTGTTTCAGCAACTTCTCTTGCTTTTACTTTCATTTTATATGATGCTCTCCAGAAGCCACATTTTC
>NW_008238988.1:7855254-7859990 GCF_000691975.1 Corvus brachyrhynchos
TCTCAGATATTTGTTCTCTTTATACAAATGGAGGCAACAAATGAAATGAAAACTGTAAAGCTGACAAATACCAGCCATCAGAGTGCAGATTAAGAGCACCACAACAACTTATTTTTTACAATGAGTGCTGAGGTAATGCAGTATATTTAAAACAAACTGTGGGAAAAGTGCTTTGTATCATCTCTTTTCTGTCCTTAACCCATGGGCAGAGAAACAGCCAGAGGCTGTGCACATCCTCCTGTCACTACAGAAAAGTCCCAAGTGTTCTGGTTTCTTTTGGAGCCAGGCTCTTCTCCGTGGTGCCCAGCAATAAAACAAGAGGTAATGGGCAGAAACTGATGCCCAGGAAGTTCCACCTGAACTTAAGGAAGAAATTCTTTCCTGTGCAGTGACCAAGCACTGGAACAGGTTGCCCTGAGAGGATGTCTCATTGGAGATATTCCAGAACAGTTTGGACACACTCCTGTGTCATGTGCTCTGGGATGATCCTGGTTGAGCAGGGAGGCTGGACCAGATGAGCCACTGTAGTCCATTCCAGCCCAGCCCATCCTGGGATTCTGTGATCCTGCGAATTCCGGGGGGGGATTCAAACACAAAGTTCCCTGCTCAGACACTCACCACTGTTCCATAACCTCCACACACCACCACTCACATGTCCCCATGGCTGTTGTCCTTGCTTGTGCCACAGAGACCTTGAGGAGGGGGACTCAGCACCCTCTGGGGAATTACCACCATTGCCTTCAGCCTCCTTGTTTCCTGGATAGGCAGCTAATTGCTTCTTTTCTCCTACAATATCCCCATCTTCCTTCCTTCTAGTGGGGCTTGAGTGGATTTGCCATGGTTTGTGAACACATGAGAATAATATGCATTTTAACTGTCTTGGGTGTGAATGGGTTATAGGAATAATTCTTCTATGATGCTGGAAAGCCAGAGCATGCAGGGCTGGCAGAGGGGCTGATGGCAGCTCTGCCAGGCAAACACATCTCTGAGCCAAAGATGCTTTGCTGTAACACAAAACATAACGAGAGGGGACGTGCCCTGGGTTTGTATAAAGCTCTCTTTCCTTTGAAATCAAGTTGTGTTCTTTATTCTTTTCATCAATATATTTGGTAGCATCAAAAATTGTTAAAGGTGAAGCAGAATTTCAGTCTCTGAGAGAGACAAGCCACCTTTTTTAGATCTTTTCAGACCAGGAAACAGTGGATGACACCCACTTCAAACTGATGTCATAGAGCCAAGCAGTGAAAGTCCCTGTATCTCCATCACGATGTGGATGCAGAACAAAAGCTAAGTCTCCAGCTGCTTCCAGCTGCTTCTGAGCATATCTTTCAAGTGAAAACAACTGTTCAAACAAACCTTGAGGAGAAACAAAGTGAACAGCTACATGAATAATGAATGACTCCACACTGAATGCTACAAGTCTTCTGGATGGAGGCATTTGTTCTTGGAACCCATATATTTATGCTTCCAATGTGACTTTCTATATTCCTGCAACTAGAGCTGATATTAAACATGGTCATGCACGTGTGTGTTACTACATTTTTCTTGCAGCCTTTTTTAACTGCTGGGTTTATACAACAGCTTTCATGCTAGGATACATGGAATGTTCTTCAGTCATACTGGAGAACTGGAATGTTCTTCAGTCATACTCATGTGACCATAGATCACTGGATGTGACAGAGTAATGCAAAGAGTAAAAAGAATTTTTCCCCTCTGTTGAACAGAAAAATATTTCTGTCTTCCTACTAGACGATTATCAGCTGTTCAGCAAGAAAGATACGGCCTTGCAAAGACTCCTCTTTTCTTCCTTACTTTGCTCAAAGTTTCCGAATAGCCTGAACTGAGTGAATGATGCTCTTTCCTCTCCAAGTACTGTGGGAGCACTGAATTGTGATTCGTTATCCTGTCCTCAGGGGCTAATGAGACAGCAACACACATTCCTGTGTTACAAGAGATCGCATGCTAATTAACAGCATTATACATTAATGAACCAATTATCATATTTACACAGGACAAGTGCATCCTACTTCTAATTATAATTTAAGGTCTCACTTGAATAAGCTGTGATTGAAGAAAAGCCCAGTGCACCCTATTAGCATTTTGCAAGTGGAAGTCAAGATGTTCAGCCAAGTGTGCTCTGCAGCTTCCTTCCCCAGAATCATCCATAGGATTAGCAGGATTATGTCCTCACCTGTGCAGCAGAGGGCTGACTCGCCTTGACTCAGTAGATGCTTCTCACTTCTTTCGCTTCCTCCAGAGCATCCTCCCCCAGCCTCTCCCTGCATGGCTCGGAACAGGAGTGGAAGTCAATTATGGCCTCTGAGGCCTGGTGCTTGGAAAATAAACACCAGGCACCCAGCTACCATAAACTTGGCAGTTTGAAATTGCTGACTCTTTGCTAGCAGTGCAGTCTCTCCCTCAACCTCTCTCTCTCTCTCTTTATCTACCAGCCATGCAGAGACAGGAGGAAAATTAAAGTAGAGGTGAGTCTTTGCTATAATATCTTTTGTGTAAAAGGAAAACAAGCTGCCTCTCAGAGCATGTAGCAGCTCAGGTGTGTGACTTCTCCTTCTGTGAGGGTAAGCACAAACTGGTGTCTCCCACCCCTCACGTGGGTGTCTCCCACCCCTCACATGCCTCCATGTCTCACACATCTCCACATCCCTTCTATGTGCTCTACCAAAACACATTTCTTAGTGGTTTCAGCCTCTGTTTGCAGTTCTTTTCATCAACAAACCAATCCAAAATATTTTCTCTTCCCACAGTGGTGCTCCAGATGCCTAACTTCCACAGCCACATTCACTACCATATACAAGGAGTACAGATGAAAAAATCTTTTTAGTAGTCCTTTAAAACAGCCAGAAATGACTCACTCGAACTGATAGTGTCATGGGAAAGCCTGGCCCACACATCTGTCTGGAAAATTCATGGGTACCTGAGAACAAGAAATCATAATATTTGGCTCTGGAATTTATAATATTTGCTTCTTCTGCTACTCCTTCTGCTGAAATGTATTCTGTTACATTTTTGTCAATGCCTGGATAAGGAAAGGAGCAGCACTTTAATCTTCTCTGAGGCAGACTATGTATTTTAAAAGTTCTATAAACATGAGTTTTCCAAAGCACAGTCGTTGTTCCTGCAGGCATTAATGTTGCAAACCAAGTAATAAGACTTCAAGCACTAATCAAAATATTCAGAATTGCAAGTTGGTAACAAACAACCTGAAGCCTAAATAGCCCTTAGCAGTAAAAATAAATCCAGCCTTGTCTGGGATCTCCATGGACTTTTGTACCTCATGAACCATAAATATATTTCCATTTCAGCTTTCAAATTAGTTTGCTGTTTAGGCTACCTCAACATCTGTGGGAAAACCTTCCCTGGCAGAGGAAGCAAACAGCTTTGCTGAGATTCTGGTTTGTGAGGATGAGCAGTACCTGCAGAGGAGACCTGCTTCCAAAAGCAGCCCTATCCGTTTTCCTGGTTTATTATTAAAGTGCTTTTAGTTGAATCCAATGAATCTGCTCTGCCAGTAAAGTCCACTCTGGCAGTAGCAGCCGCTGGCTCCGGGCATGTGGTGGCCAGGGCCACTGGTCAGCCTGCACCAGATGCAGGGGCTGCTGTGTCCAGAGTAAAAATACTAGAAATTTTCATTAAAATAATCACTTCTAGTCTCTTTTGAACTTCAGTTTAAGTTTCTCAGACTGTACCAAATGATCTGCATGAACATCACATGTCTCAAGTTGCACAGTGTTGTTCACAACTTGGGGCAAGAGCAGGCTGGTGACGCTGGTGATATTTACTGACAAGCCAAAAGGTATGCTGGAGAAAAGCACCACTATTTCCTTCACAAACAAAAGCAGGCATCCCTAAAGCTATACACACTCGCTGAAATGCCTGTTTAAAGTAATCAGTAAATAGGAATACTTTCCACTAGCTTCGGGTAGCAGAATGTTTAAAGATGTGGTCTTTAAACATTCTGACTACTTTATCTGGGTCCTGGGGTCAGGGTGTGTTAAATGCAAGTATTAATGACTAGCTCCCTACTGCTGACCCAGACAGTCATATGCACTCATAGGGATGTGCTGGGAGCCCTCTGAACACCCTGAGTGTGCTGCTACGAGGAAGCCCCAAAGGGTCCCTGGAAGAGATGGGTCTTCAGCTGGTCTTTGTGGGGATGCAGGTGAGGTCACTGGTACAGAAATTACAGAAATTTTGAGCTTTAAGTCAAATTTGGAGCTGGGTGCCTCCAGGGAAAGACCCCAGACAAAGGAATTCCTGGCCTTTTATACCCTGACAGTCCATGCACCTGATTTCCACCCACTCCTCACACACTCTGCACACACCTCTTTGTCCAAAGGTGATTTTTGGTCTGGGGTCTTCTAGAACCTTACTGGATTCTTCCTCTGTCTCACAGTGGGTCTTTATAATAAAGCCACTTTATTTTGTGGCTTCCTTATCTCCCAGTTTGCACTGGCCTCAGGGCTGCCTTTTACATAACTAAGCAAGAGCTCGACAAGTTTGGTCTTATCTTAGACTTAAGATAACTTCAGCGTAAGGCTTTAGTTCAGTTTTAGTTACTCATATTAAGCAAACTTACTCCGACAAAAGAATACCGTCAGCAGAATTCAGCTGGCTACAATTTATCTACAGGGTTCACTCAGGAGCCCATTTAACATGTTCGAATACCCTGTAGTCTCTCTCCCACACCCCCTCCTCCCCCTCTCCCCCCGCTTCCC
>NW_008238988.1:7860286-7866958 GCF_000691975.1 Corvus brachyrhynchos
CTGGGGCCAATAAGATGATACGGAGACAAAGTAGAAAATATGCACATCTAAATTGGAAAGGAATTCATTCATGAGACTGATAAAACAGAATCTTAACAAACGTTTAAGGAAAATACTTAAATCCATTTTATTCCCCTTCTGTATATGAAAGACAAAGAATTTGAGGTACCAGTTTGAATTCATTTTGAGTCAATTCACATGCTGAAAATGTACGTTGGCTTTGCTCAAGAGGAGGCAGTTAATGAATGTAACCCCATAGCTATAAAGAATCAGTTGCATAGTTAGCACAATAACCTCAGACCAGTAACCCTCATTATCTGTACTGCTCACTTAATCCTGTTCACTTAGGCATAGATGAATAAATGGAAAAGAAATTACATTATTTATCAGTTAAAACATTAAATTAAGCAAACCAATAATAATCACCAGTTAAAGCCAATATCTCTTGCAGCAGTAACACATTTCCACTGTTCTGATGACAGGATGCCTAGGCTTCCTCTTTGCTTCCCTGTGTGGTAACAACGCTGTACCCACAAGACATCAGGTCCATTTTTTCTGTGGTCTTCCCACTATTTGCAGTACTTTGTTCCACATTCTAACTGGGTACATAATTTCCATCAGTGGCTCCAGATGTATTCGGAGTCTTGGATGCAGGTTTATTTACCTCTCTGACCAAAAGTGACAGATTTTACTTCCTTCTGATATTTTGCCTGTTAGTAAACACATTTTCTTCCATTTCTCACTGTTTCTGCTCAGCTTCGGTCAATACTTCCCTGTAGTCAGTACTACAGAATTTATCATTGTATTTAATTTCTCATTTCACTTCGCAAGAGAATCATGTGGTTTAAAAAAGTTGAAACTACGTTCATTTGTGATTATGTGCTCCTCTGCTCTCTGTTTCAGCAAGCTGAACATTTTCAGTGGGCTTTTGGAAGCAGCGTGGGGTTTTTAGACATATTTGTTTTCATCTGCGCACCTTTTGTTTTATTGACTGTGCCAGTAACTTTACTTCCTGTCATCTTCAGCAATATTACCACTCAAGATTTGGACCTTTTTGTGCAACTCCATTATCATCATTACCCTGGTTTTCCAGTTCCCTCTTTGTATTTTCTCTGGCTGGCTTGCGGCACCCCCACCACAGCACTCTGAAGCCTTGGCACAGAGCACACTTGCTTACCCTCTCAGTCACAGGTGTCCTTCCTGGCTACTGCTGTCCACTGCTCTCTCTTGAATAAAGAAGCCACTAGAGTTGGGGCAGAACTGACTGTACAATAAAAAATAGTAATGAAAAACCCAAACACGGTAAACTATTATTTTCTCAAAGAGTATTGGGGTTGTGACAAGGGATTTGGTAGGATTTTGTCTCTCTTATTCAAGTAGCATCCTTCAAAACAGTTTATTTCCAAGAAATTTACCAGAGTCATTGTTTTGCTGTCGTTTGGGGGAAAATCCACACCCAGCCACTCATGACCATGCATGAACACACCCACACTCACTGCCTTCACCACAGACACTTAAAGCAGTGGTCCATGAAGTGACTTCTGCTTTCAGAAGCACCCACATCCCTGGCATAGAGAGGGATGATGTGAGGGCTCCTCCATGGACACATGTGACATCTGTAGAGGGGAACCCCAGGGACAGAGCTCTGAGAAAAGGGAGGCAGAGCATTTCACAAAGCTAATTACTTGCCATGAAGGACATCCCTCACCAGCAGATATTTCAAACACATGAAATAGAAAGTACGTTTCTGAGAAACAGCTAGATAAAGAAACGGGAAATATAGTGCTTCTGAACGTAAGTGCACTGACATGGATAATCAGACTGCAGAGATAGCAGACTAGACACTTACTTTATGGCATTTCTATTTCTTTCCTGGCACAGGTATAAAGATTTTCACAGCTCTTTTCAAAAGAGAAAATGTGAGCTGGATGCTCTCAGTAATCCAATTGCTTGCTCATACAATCGCATTGTAAAGAAAACAGTAATGCTGTAAAAGCAAGAGAGAAGAAAAAAAATCCAGTCCAGCTTCACTCTCTGTCCCACTGCTCAAAGCGTAAATGTTGTGCTTTTTAGGTGTGCAAATAAATGAAGGAATAAATCTAAAGGAATAAATCCTTTAGAAGATAAATTCATTATGCATCATTAATGGCATATGTGTCTCATCAGAAGTGTGTTATGTGATCTGGAGCACAGACTGAAGTGATTTGCATATGATGTCAGAGCCTGGTGCCCACCGAGTGTTTGATTTGGCACACCTTTGAGATGAAACAGGGGATTTCAGCGTCGGAGGCTGAGTCCCCTCTTGGCCTTGGGGTAGCGCAGTAAGCAGTGCCAGTGTGCGGAGCAGAGCTGCCCAGCTCGGACTTGCACCCTGCTGCAAGTTCCCAGCATGGATGAGCCAGAGACTGGACTAAAGCTGAGAGAAAGGCAGCTGACAGAGGGTGGTTTTGGGTTTGCCTTTCTGAAATTGCATGTCTATATTTACTTCCTCTTTTATAAAGAAGCAGGAGGTTTAAGCATTACCACAATGCAAAACACTTAATTTACATATAATAGAAATGGCCTGTGTAATTTTGCAAAAAAGAAGAGAATATTTTAAAATGCTTTGATCTGTCCTTCAGCTTTCAGTATCTCTTCTACACAAGCCTACAGGGAAGTTAAGGACAATAATATTACAAGCTGTCTCTCCACAGGAGTCTATGAGTTTATTCTTAATTCCTTAGGAGTTTTTCAAGGCTGTCAGCCTCAGTTTAGATACTTCAAGCATTTCCTTTCTCCCGCCTGTAAGACCACCAGCCTTAGTTCCTTCCCTACCACAGCAATGACCTACTGGCTTTATTCCCTTCAGTTTGCTTCTCCCACATTTTGTAGCAACCACTTAAACTAAAACAGCACCTTCTGGTCCATTTCCCTCTTTCATCTTTAAGTCTCTGTATGCTGCTAGCTCAGGGATGCAGCTTCCAGTGCCTCACCCTTGCTGTGTGACCACTCTGCTTGGACCTCCTTTAGTCCCAGACACAAACTGGGAGCCATTCTCAGCCCACCCAGTCCTGCCTTCTCCTCCCCACTGCTGACAGAGAGCAGGAAGTGCAAGGAGAGGCACAGTGACCACTTCACTGTCCTCCACTGGGACTGGAGGCAAAAAGGCTTTTCCAACCAGAAAAATGAACAATCCCACATAAAAACACTCTCAGGGTGGTACAAGATTGGGATGAGAGTTCCCTCGGTATCCTTCCCCACAGAAGCCTCTTTGGTCAGTCATCCTGATGATGGAGGAAGCTGGAATTCAGACAACGGACTAATGCACAGGCTTTAAAGGACATTTAAAGATAGGAGACAAAATAAAACAACAAAACTTTGCTGCTCTGAAGTACAATATTAACCACATAAGATAAGACAAAATGGGTGATTTTCATTTTGGTAGTGCTGAGTCTAACAAACTCCAGAGCAAGTGCTCCTTATGACACCATCCTTTTATGCCTCCCTGAACAAGGCACCACAGATCTTTTTACATTTAAATGCCAGTGGGAGTGATTTTGCACAGGGAAACACTTCAGAAAATAGATCTTATTTCTGAGATTTCCTGTGTTTCCCTTCCCTTCCCTACTAAAGTTTGAGGAAACTGATACTCTAACCAGTTGGTGGGTCCCTTCTACAGCAGTTGTGGTGATGACAGGTACCACACATTGTGCCAATCCTTCCATAACGTATTGTAATTAATTCTTTTTAAAACTAACACATGATAAATTGTGTCAAAGGAGATGAAGAAATTACCTTCAGAGTAGTTTTTTGAGACTTCTCTAGTTTATTCAAAATCAAACTAATATGTTGTTAGAGTTTGTACCTGAGGGGAATTCTCTGCGTGTGTGTGAATTGACACATACTGGTAACCACGGCAACCACCAAACCGCAGCCGAAATGCAGAGTAGATTTATTTCACTACCTCACTAACAACGCTGGGCGGCAGAGACACACAGGACACAGGTTCCCTAATGCTCAGCTCATCCCAGTGGGCAGAGACACGTGGGGACACAGGCTCTGTCAGGCTCAGCTCATCCCAGCAGGCAAAGGGGGGAACTGCTGTCTGCCTCAATGTATTAAAGGGCTCCACGCAGTTTATCACAAGGCTGTGCTTTTATGATTGCTCTCCCAGCAGGAGACAAGCATGTCTATAACACTGGTTTCTTTACACAGGAATTTTACTCCTCAAAACAGGGAGAGGATGAACAACACTAGGCATAAGAAATAGTTTTCCCACACCGACATTCTTAGCACTCCCAGCTGCAACGACCCTTTAAGTGAACTATTCCCTCCTTGCCGAATCTTCTGGTTTTAACCCTTTCCTCCCAACAGCATGCTTTCAAATTTTCATTATTTGTTATGAACTGAAGCTTAAAAAAATTCAAAACTTTCCTCCTCAATGACTTTGGTCCTTTCCATTTGGCAAATTTTTATTTTTTTCCTTCTACAGAGAAGAAAGCAAATTCATATTCATATTCAATATTGGTAGTAGAGAAATTCAGGCTAGAGACCAAACCTCCCAATTCCTCTGACATTACTTGCAGTCCCCCGACCATTGAAACAAAACCTTTCCCATGTGAGCAGCTGGTCACTGGGACACCTCCGACCTTTTGTCTTTTCTGTGGTGGTTCTTTCTGCCTCAGGGTATAGACAGTGCACCAGCAGTGGGAACCATTGTGGGGGTCTGCTCCTCCTGCAGCCCCCACAGGAGCACTTGCTGCCCGGGTGGGCAGACCCCCCTGCGGCACAAGCAGAACATCTTGCCCGCAGGTGTGCAGCTGGCAGTGCCTCTCGCATCCCAGTGCCCACACCAAGGGTTGCAGGAGGCACCATTTCATCCCTGAGCGGCACCAGCTCTTCAGTTGCTGTCCTGGTCTCTGCCTTGTTCTGTGCCCCTCGGGACTCCCAGAGGACCCCCAGCTCTCCAGGCTCCCTGCGCCCGCACTCATCTCCCTCAGAATGGGGCTACAAGAGGTGCCCCTCAGACACTGCCAATGCTGTAGGTGTCTAGGACACCAACTAGATCCCAGCTCAAGCCTTGGGTCATGAAGACCTTTATCCGCTGCAATTGATTTTGCTTGGGTTTTAATCTTCACTGGAATAGGTCTGGAGGTTCCTGTTATCCCCATGAATCTGATCTCCTGTAACTGAAGCAGGTTTTGGCCTTATTGACAACTCCCAGCAATGAGTCTCACCAGAGAAAAGTGTGGAAAACTACCTCCCTGTGTTTGTTTTCCTGAACTTGCTCCCACCTTTGTGCAATGACAGACCTCCTATTTTCTGCTCCATGATAAAGGATGTGCAGATACCTACAATTTGGTTTCATAACACTGTTCATTACTTCTTATGTTTATCAGGTCTCCTATTTAATCATTTATTCTAAATAAGTTCAGGCCACTTCAGCCCTGCAGACCCTGTAAATTCTCTCCAAGCACTTAGTCACTTCCAGAACTGATCTCTGAATCCACCTATTCCATCTACATCATTTTTGAGACACACTGACCTGAACGGACTATTTTGGGTGAGCGTGTAACAGTGATTTCTTTGACAGCTTCCCAACACTTTCAGTGTTGTTTTATCCTGTTCCCTCTGCATTCTAATGACTCTTGCTCCTTAGAAAGTATCTACATGTTAAGTCTTTGAGCTTTCCCATGATACAGAGATCTTTTTTTCTGGGTTTTATACAGTTAATTTAGAGCATAGCCAGGAGTATAAATTGTTCCAATTAATTCCTCTGTGCAAATTACTTTGCATATGTACTGAATTTTGCCCATCATCTTGTTCTCCATTCACAGCACCATCTTTTTGTACCCTTTGAAGATCATCACAGGCACCTCTGGTCTTGATTAACCTATATAGTTTTTGTGCAATTTACATCTCTACAATTTTTCATCTCTTGCCTCTTCTTATCAATGTTCTCATGCAAAATAAGTGTGTGTGTATAGGTTTTTTGTATGTAAATTAAGGATTAAATTCCCTTTTAGGAATTTAGATATATCATTCCCCAGACTTTCTGCTGTGGCCTCAGCTTGCCTGTCCAATTCAAGATCAAAAGTAGTTTAGGGACCAGATGTGAAATCTGGAAGGGAAGATTCAAAATCCACTTTGTCCTATGTATTGAGAGGGCTTCTGACTTTGCTTTTCACGGCTTTTTTTTATTTTTCAAAGCTGGAGCAACTTTAGCAAATTTAGCCAAGGAGCTCCTTGATTACTTCTATCCCTACCCAGAACATTGTTTTCCGAGTCAGGCATTACAACCTACAGCAGTGCAGGGGTCAGGAACGCCACACCACCTCAGCACCCACTGCAGTCACCAGCTGTGACCTGTGCGAGGGCTCAGCTCCAGACACGGCTCATGGGGCTGCAGGTGCTGAGCCTTGCCAGCCCCCAGCCAGGGAACACGACACGATCACAGCACCAGGATGTTCACCAGGAGCGGGGAGCAGCACAGGGCTGCTCCGTGTGTGGCAGTGCCAGGGTACCAAGTGCTCCAGGACCCGTGTGCTGAGCAGGGCCAGGGATGCCAGGTCAGACACTGCAGTGGCAGCACTAACTGCTGTGCGTCCACAGAGGACTAAAAGTAAGAATTAGTAATAGGCACAGGAACATACTCACCCTCTTCCACATGCACAATTTAATTCCTGCTCACTC